>NC_090026.1:119787251-120132251 GCF_037176765.1 Anolis sagrei | reverse complement strand
AGAGTGGTCCCTGGTCCCTGGTCAAAGTGGTCCCTGCTAAAAGTGGTCCCTGGTCAAAAAAAAAAAGAGGTGAAAATGAACCACTGTGGGAACCACTGATCTACCTTAACTGGCAGAACTTAAATCTGGGTCTCAGTATACATGCACATACATAGTGTAGTGGGGAAAGGGGCAGGAGATCATGCTTTTCTGTTTTTAGTTCAGGACAGCACAGAATTCTGTTGGAAGCTGAGTAATCAATGGAATTTTATGTCAGAACTAGAACTCTCAAATGTCAAGGTTTATTTTCTCCAAACTCCACCAGTGTTCACATTTGAGTATTCATGCCAAATTTGGTCCAGATTCATCATTGTTTGAGTCCATAGTGCTCCCTGGATGTAGATGAACTCAAGGTCAGTGCCTACCAAACCCTTCCAGTATTTTCTGTTGGTCATTGGAGTTCTGTTTGCCAAGTTTGGTTCAATTCCATCGTTGGTGGAATTCAGAATGCTCTTTGATTGTAGGTTAACTATAAATCCCAGCAACTACAACTCCCAATTGACAAATTCATTTTTTGAGTGATGGTTACTCCTTGGGTTAGATATCTTGTGGCCAAATTTGGCAGCAATTTGTCCAGTGGATTTTGAGTTATGATATCACTCAAAACAAACAGAACATTTTTATATAGATAGATAAATAAATGTATTAGAGATTGCTATAAAATCTTTCACAATAGGCCCTCTACATTTGCTCAGGGAAATCCTTTTTTCCCAGTGTGAACACCTCTCTGGGAATCTCTAGGTCTTCCATCGCAACTCTAGAATCATACTTGAGGACCTACACGTGTGTAGAGAAGTGTTCTGTCTAGGAATCTCTAAGAGTTCCAGTGTGACTCTATAGTGTCCTTCCAGTCATACCAGAACACCTAGAGTAGGCATGGGCAAACTTGGGCCCTCCAGGTGTTTTGGACTTTGACTCCCACAATTCCTAACAGCCTTAGGTCTTTTCCTTTCCCCTCTCAGCCATTTAAGCCCGAGGCTGATAGGAATTGTGGGAGTTGAAGTCCAAAACACTTGGAGGGCCCAAGTTTGCCCATGCTTGACCTAGAGATTCTGCAAGAGAAAATAATAATCAAATTTGAAAATCATCAAATTTGCAAAAGTTAACTCTACAAATGTGGAAGGTTGACTATATTTCTTTGCAATTACAATCTAATATAATTGCCCTTCTGAACTGTATCTATAACCATTATTCTAAACACAATTCTATCCCAATTCTGTTAGAAATATTATTTCCCATAGATAATGATATATATATATAAGTGCACTCTCCCCAAAACAAGACTCATAGAATCATAGAATAATAGAGTTGGAAGAGACCTCATGAGCCATCCAGTCCAACCCCCCCTGCCAAGAAGCAGGAAAATTGCATTCAAAGCACCCCGGCAGATGGCCATCCAGCCTCTGCTTAAAAGCCTCCAAAGAAGGAGCCTCCACCACAGTCCGGGGCAAAGAGTTCCACTGCTGAATAGCTCTCACAGTCAGGAAGTTCCTTCTAATGTTTGGATGGAATCTCCTTTCCTGTAGTTTGAAGCCCTAGTGCATCCTAGTCTCCAGGGCAGCAGCAAACAAGCTTGCTCCCTCCTCCCTATGACTTCCTCTCACAAACTTGTACATGGCTATCATGTCTCCTCTCAGCCTTCTCTTCTTCAGGCTAAACATGCCCAGCTCTTTAAGCTGCTCCTCATAGGGCTTGTTCCCCAGACCATTGATCATTTTAGTCACCCTCCTCTGGACACATTCCAGCTTGTCAACATCTCTCTTCAATTGTGGTGCCCAGAATTGGACACAGTATTCTAGTATTATTCTAATTCAAGGGTATGGGTAAAGGTCTTATTATGGTCCTGAAGCCATAAAAAAAACTTAGACTATTTTTTTAATTGGGCGATTTTTCACCCTCAAATACCAAAAACCTAAAAGGTGCCACAAAATAGAGTGCTTTGGCCCTCACAATTCCTCCCAAGCCTCTAACATAGCTTGCGAACCTAAAACAAGCTGCCTTGCAATCAACCAAAAACCAATTAAAAATGAAATGGCATTAGACACAGGCCCTAAAGGGATGCAGGTGTGAAAAATGGCCCCTGCCTTCTTTGCAGTTTCCCACCTCTGATTTACTGTGGCATACATTTTCAAGGACTAGATCTTAGATACCAGTATACAGAGAACTGCTGTAAAATCCCAGTTTTTTTTAAAGTAGATGGATTGGATAGATGTAGATGGAATGTTATGCAATGATTATATCATCTGGTGACAGTAAAAACTGAAAAACAGTAGCATAAAACATATTGCTCACGATTGCAACATTCTCACTTGCTTCAAACAAACAATTCTTTCTCCCACTCTGGACATTATTCCACAGATATAACCACACCTGCCTAGTTTCCAACAGACCCTCAACCTCTGAGGATGCCTGCCATAGATGTGAGCAAAATGTCAGGAGAGAATGCTTCTGAAACATGGCCATACAGCCCAGAAAACTCACAGCAACCCAGTGATTCTGGTCATGAAAGCTTTCGACAATACATTTGCTAAATAATTGTGAAAAGGGTATCACCAGTCTGTAGTGTATGAAGCGACTAAGAAGCGGATCTGTCATTGCTATATTGACAAAAGACAATCAAAAGTAAGCAAGCAACAAAATCTAACCTTCTGTTTTCATTCATTGGTACTGTTACTGAAGACTACCAACTGCTAACAAGATTGGGTTATATAAGCCAGTCCTCCATTCACCATTGCTGCCACTGTCACTGAAAGACTTTTGAGTGATAGAAGGCAAGAGAGAAGCCTCATCCTGCCACTAGCGTCCATCATAAATTGACTTCAATGCAATGAGTTGTTTATTTTTGTGCATAAATGTTTCCTCCTCTTCCGTTGCTTCAAAATGTCAATAGAAAAATATTTAAATGTAAGAAACCAATACCATGGTTCAACCGTGAGTTACAGTAAATTTTGTCAACTGGAAAGTTGGTAGTTTACTTACTTACTTACTATATTAATACCCTGCCCTTTCTCAACCCGACGGAACTCAGAGCGGCTCACAAGCAGGCAACAATTCAATGCTGCATAGACAGGCATAAAATAAATAAGGGCAAAAGTAAAGGTTTTCACCTGATGTTAAGTCCAATCGTGTCCGACTCTGGGGCTTAGTGCTTATCTCCATTTCTAAGCTGAAGAGCCGGCATTGTCTGTAGACACTTCCAAGATCATGTGGCCGGCATGACTGCATACAGCACTGTTTACCTTCCTGTCAAGGCAATACCTATTGATCGACACACATTTGTATGTTTTCGAACTGCTACGTTGGCAGAAGCTGAGGCTAACATAAGGAGCTCATGCCGCTCCCCGGAGTCGAACCTGTGACCTTTCAGTCAGCAGGTTCAGCAGCTCAGCACCGGGATTGTGGTGCAGCTGGCTGAGCGTCAGCTGCATTAAGATCACTCTGACCAAAAAGGTCATGAGTTCGAAGCCAGCCCGGGTTGGAGTGGGCTTCCAACCAATTGTGTAGCCTGTTGTCGACCTTTGCAACCCGAAAGACAGTTGCATCTGTCAAGTAGGAAAATTAGGTACCACCTTGTGTGGGGAGGCTAAATTAACTAATTTATGAGGCCATAAGTACTTCATCAGTGTCGCAGATGGACGATGAAAGCGACAGCTCCCCTGGCGGCCAGAAAAAGTTAAATAGCCTCTGTGTACGTCTGTATACGTTGTATGTCAAATTGGCATTGAATGTTTGCCATATATGTGTACACTGTAATCCACCCTGAGTCCCCTGCGGGGTGAGAAGGGTGGAATATAAATACTGTAAATAAATAAATACTGTAAATAAATAAATACTGTAAATAAATAAATAAATAAATAAATAAGCAAACTAACTCACTCTGCCACCGGTGGCTCCTCACATACATTAAAACATATACATTAAATGAAAAACCAAAAAGTAAAAAAAAAAATAACGAAGCATTAAAACCAGTTGTGAAAACCACACAATCCAAAATCATAGTCCAGGAACCATTCTGGTCCAGTTCAAGCTACGGGTTGGGGTGAGCTCTTGCTGTCAGCCCTAGCTTCTGCTTATCTAGTGTGAGTAGATAAATAGGTACCACTTCAGCGGGGAGGTAAACGGCACCCCTGAAAACATGCTGGCACTTCAATCAGGAAGGCATCCACGGACAACAAACTCCTCGGCATGGAAACAACAGCACCTCCCTGTGGCTAAGTCAAGCACAGTGTCCAGATGCCAGAGATGAAAAAGAGGGAAGACTTGCCTCTGTCTTTGTACTGTCTATCTTTGTTGTTAATTGCACCACAGCACTGAATGTTTGCCATATACAGTAGACAGGGGCAGCTCGTCCATTATGCGAAGTAAGCGGTCGCAGAACACTTTTTTTTGCCAGGGGCGCAGAGGTGCCTCTGTAAAGTGTCCCTCGACCACCAATTGAGGAGCGCCCCCTCAGCTCACAACAGCCCTAGCAGTCCGGGGGGAGCCTCGGCTTTCTTGCCTCGCTGCCGGGCAAGCCTCTTCCCAAAGGGGCCGGGCCCTTGAGCCTCGCCTATCCCCTCTCGTTCCTGTTCCACCCAGCCACTGGGTGCACGAGCAGAGCCGGCGCTCAATCGTTCTCTGCGTTCGATCCTTTCCCTATGACCAGCTCCCTTTCCCGATCCCCCGGGGCTCCACCCGCCTCCTCTCCTCTCCCCAATCCGCGGGTGGGCCAAGGGGCGGAGCCGCCACGTCTGGCCCGCTTCGGGTCCGGAGGCGTGTCTGAAGACCCCAGCGTGCGAACCAAAAGTCACCTCTTCTCCTGACTTTCTCTTCAGCCATTGGGACCAAGACAGAGAGAGAGAGAGAGAGAGCCCCTCCGGCTGGAGGTATCTCCCACCTCCGCTCCCTCCTTTGTTTTTGCACCTACCTTCAGGAAAGGTGGGCATCTCCACCTCTGTCTCTCTCTCTCTTGGTCCCAATGGCTGAGGAGAAAGTCAGGAGAAGAGGTGACTTTTGGTGCACACGCCGGGGTCTTCAGGCACACCTCCGGACCCAAAGCGGGCCAGGCAAGGGAGCAAGTGCGGCAAGTGTAGTTACTGGGATGTATAGTTCACCTACAATCAAAGAGCATTCTGAACTCCACCAATGATGGAATTGAACCAAATATGGCACACAGAACTCCCATGACAAACAGAAAATATATATCAATGATTGGTTGGGGGGGGGGGATACTGTTTGCTTACCTTTGAAGATTACTTAGGGCCGCCTCTGACAGTAGAGTCTCACTTATCCAACCTTTGCTCATCGAACATCCTGTATTATCCAACGCAGTCTGCCTCTCGCCTGGATCCACCCCTGTTTCAATAGATTGCAATGTTTTGGTGCTAAATTTGTAAATACAGTAATTACTACATAATGTTAGCATGTATTGAACTGCTTTTTCTGTCGATTTGTTGTAAAACATGATGTTAATTTGTAAAATCATAACTTAATTTGACGATTAATAGGTTTTTCCTTAATCCTTCCTTATTATCCAACATTTTCGCTTATCCAACGTTCTGCTGGCCCATTTATGTTGGATAGGTGAGACTCTACTGTATGTATTCTGTAATCTGCTGAGTCTCCTTGGGGAGATAGAGAGGAGTATAAATAAATATGATGATGATGATGATGATTATTATTATTATACAAGTAAAATGAAGAGGAAGTACTATGCCATGTGAAATGCACAAATAGGAGCCTATGTTGAATGACAACTAGGCAGGAAGAAATAAAAAACTCTTTAGCTTGAGTCAAATCAGAAGTAAGTCAGATACAGATAAGATGATAGCTCCTGCTGATTCAGCATATGCTTGGGAGCTACCAGACCTTCTAATGACATAAAATCAACATAAGCACCAACAAATAGTGTAGCCATTGTTGGTATATTTCAGGTTTAGCAAAATAGCATATAGATACTATCCCTGATCCCATCTTTAAATGAGTTATTGCAAAACAAGCCTAAGTCTAATTAAGTCTGCAAAGCTATGTAACTAGTACTATAGAAAAAAATAGGAACTTGAAAATCAAAATGCTTCAGTTTCGATTTTATACAGCAGAATCATCCATAATGGTTAAAATCTTATTTGACATGATTTTGACACACTACCAAATAGTAAGAGATACAGTATATCTTATTAAGAGAGGTATAAAACTGAGCACTGTGATCTTCTAATACCACATGAATTAAACAGCAAACATTTCAAATTAATACATCAACTTTCCTGAAGAAGCTTGTAAAATACTGTAAATGAAACTAGTAATTAACATCAACACCAATCTAAATGTAGATATTCTGGGAGAGATATTACTCTCTCAGGAATGAATGTTTAAGGACCCAATTGGCCACAACAAAAGCCACGATGAAGCTGCCGTAGTATGAAACGCATTCACATTAAGGATGCTGCAAACCTATCAATCTTACAAAAGCAGATGGTTGCCATAGATTCGTAAGTTGTTTATATGCTATCCCAAGTTTTTATAAACATGTTTGAGGCTGCAATCCCAACTATCTGGAGAAAAATCCTAACTTATGGGATTTAATTCTGGACAAATATGTTTATGAGGAATGTAATGAAGACTGAGAGTAAATTCACATGGACTTTGAAAGGTTGTGAGGCAGACCTTGAAAAGTTATATTTTTGGACAACAACAACACAACCACACTTGTTATTCTTATTTATATTTTCCCCCCAGTCTATGACCCAAGGAGGCTAAAAACAATTGAAAGATTCACACAGGGCCCTTCTACAGAGCCAAATAACCTGGAATATCAAGGCAGATAATCCACAATATCTGCTTTGAACTGGGTTATCTGAGTCCACACTGCCATATAATCCAGTTCAATGGAAAGGGCCAGGCTTTAGCGCAGTAGGCTAACCACTAGCTGCAGTAAATCTTACCAGCTGAAAGATTGAAAGTTCGAAGTCCAGGGCTGGGTGAGCTCCTGGCCTTCAGTCCAGCTTCTGCTGACCTAGCAGATCAAAAACAGTAATGATAGTAGATAAATCTATATGTTGGGAATCAGCCTGTGTTTGTGTTCCAGGATGATCATGATGCTTCTGATGTGGGCAATGCTGTGAGAAATGATGAGGGAAATAATGGCGCCAAGGCTGAGGTGCAAGATGGAGATGGTTTGGTCAATGATTTTCTTGCAGACAATGACAGAGAGGCCCCGGCGCAGAGGGCAGTTTCTCATGAGAATATTCCTGCTGGGCATACGGATGATGGTTTACTCCCTCTCTCTGTGAGCTCTCAAGATTTGGGTTTGGAAAACAATCTGACACCTGGAAATTTTAGTGAGCAGCCAGAAAGAGAGTTGAAAAACAGGCGGCTGGAGTTCAGCTAGGACCGACAACAAACTCAAGGTTTACGTCGCTCCGAAAGGCTTTGTCAGGGTGGGGGGAAAGGAAACCAGTTTCTGGGTTTTGGGATATAAGATTTGCTTCAAGGGAGAACCTGTTAGATCAGGCATCATTTGGAAATCAAGTTTATATGCCATGGAAATCCTGTTTAAGGGGTCTTGTTTTTGTGGATACTTCTAGCCTTTTGGTGTTGATTAGCAGCGTTTGGATTGTCTTTGCATCTTGTTGATTCCTATCTGGACAAATACTGCCTTGGATTGCTTTTATATCTTTTGTGGACATTGCTTTGAGTTACTGCATTTTACTGACCTTTTATTTTTTGGAACTTTCCTATTTTCTTGCAAGCATTTCTTTCTACTGGCTATTTTACTGAGCTTCAATAAAAAGGATTTGTTTCTTCACTCAACGTGTGGTGTGTTTTAAAATCAGAGGGCTTTTTCCTGTTTTGGAGTGCAACACTATACAGATTTAAAGCGGGAAGGTATTTAAGGCACCCATAAGAACATTCTGGCAATTTGATCAAGGAGGAAGTTTACAAACAAAGCTCCTTGGCAGGGAAGATGGAGCAACAGCACTCCCTCATGGCCGGAACCAAGCACACACTCCAAGATGTCGAAGATGGGAAAGACTATATATCTCTATCTATGTACAATTGTCTGCCTTGCCATTGTACAATGGCATTGAATGTTTGCTGTATATGTGTTCTGTGATCTGCTCTGAGTCCCCTTCTGGGTGAGAGGGGTGGAATATAAATACTGTAAAATAAATAAATAAATGCTGATTTTATACAGCTGTGTGGAAGGGGCCACAGTCTGTCAACAGCATGGGATTTTGGTAACTGTAACCCACAAAAAAGTAAAGTAATTTTCCTGCAAAGTAATTTGTTCATTCAGTTTAAATCAAAGCATGCTGACAAGTCTTATAAATATGTGTGTGTATAGAAAGCACAGGCACCAGGATAGCTCAAAAACCTATACAGTGGTTATGGATGTTATAGCATCACTATATTAAAATGATGCTTCGTGTGTTAAACTAGGAACCTGGAACACTATTTTTTTAAAATGTCTTTCCATTTTATTATGTTTTCAGCTATTTTTTCTTGTTTCTGAATTGTCTTGTGGGGAGAAATGGGGCATACTAATGCAACAAACAAACCAATGTATGGGAAAGACAAAAACAATTCTCTGGTTTTAATTGTGTTTTTAATTTTAAAAATATATATATTTATATTTATGTTTTTAATGTTATATATGTTTTAACACTGCCTGCAGTTATTTATCAATTAGTTAAATGAATTCAGTCCATACTTTTTTGTTTTCCCCCAAGGGCTTAAAGAATTTCTCATGTTGGCATTCTGACTTTACAGTACTTTTGATTTCAGATGACTATCCAGCCTCTGCTTAAAAACCTCCAAGGAAGGAGCCTCCACCACACTACAGAGCAGAGAGTTCCACTGCTGAACAGTTCTTACAGTCAATAAGTTCTTCCTAATGTTCAGGTGGAGTCTCCTTTCCTGCAGTTTGCAGTCATTGTTCCATTGCGTCCTAGTCTCCAGGGCAGCAGAAAACAAGTCTGCTCCCTCTTACCTATGACTTCCCCTCACATATTTATACATGGCCCTCATTATGTGTCCTCGCAGCATTCTCTTCTGCTAGCTAAACATGCCCAGCTCTTCAAGCCGCTCCTCATAGGGCTTGTTCTCCAGACCCTTGATCATTTACATCACCCTCCTCTGGACACATTCTAGTGTCAACATCTCCCTTCAGTTGTGGTGCCCAGAACTGAACACAGTGTGATTACAGGCGTGGCTTCCCTGGATCTAGTCACGATACTCCTGTTTATGCAGGCCAAAATCCCATTGCCTTTTTTAGCTGTCACATGACATTGTTGGCTCATGTTTAACTTGTTATCCACAAGGACTCCAAGATCTTTTTCACATGTACTGCAGTCAAGCCAGGTGTCCCCCATTCTGTATCATCATCATCATCATCATCATCATCATCATCATCATCATCATTTATATGCCACTTTTTCTCTTTTAAAAGATATTCAAAGTGGGTAATAATGCTAAAAACAATACAATGTACAATTTAAAGCCCAAAACATATAAAAACTAAAATAGAATTAAATGTAGGAGAATTACTAATAAATAGTTAAAACCATTTTAAAAGGTTCACATTTCTTGCCCCATTCAATATGAATTTCAACAGCAACTTTGGGAATATATGTTTATGTAGAAGGTAAAGTATATGGATATATACAATCATTGGGTTGTTGTAGGTTTTTTTCGGGCTATATGGCCATGGTCTAGAGGCATTCTCTCCTGACGTTTTGCCTGCATCTATGGCAAGCAAGCTTGCCATAGATGCAGGCGAAACGTCAGGAGAGAATGCTTCTAGACCATGGCCATATAGCCCGAAAAAACCTACAACAACCCAGTGCTTCCAGCCATGAAAGCCTTCGACAATACATTACACAATCATTCTTTCTTCATTGTCAAAATACAAAAATGCTAGTTCATTACATCCTTGAATACATTAAGATTAAATTCTCTCTAGGTATTCCCTGGATTTTGGCGAGCGAGGAGGCAAGGGATGCTGTATATCAGGGGTTCCCAAACCTTTTAAACAGAGGGCTAGGTCACAGTCCTTCAAACTGTTGGAGAGCTAGATTATAATTTGAAAAAAACATGAATGAATTCCTATGCACACTGCATATATCTTATTTGTAGTGCAAAAAACACTTTAAAACAATTCAATAATTAAAAGGAAGAACAATTTAAACAAATATAAGCTTATTAGTATTGAAAAGGGAAGTGTGGGCCTGCTTTCGGCTGATGAGATAGGGTTGTTGTTGTTGTTGTTGTTGTTGTTGTTGTTGTTGTTGTTGTGTGCTTTCAAGTCATTTCAGACTTGGGTTGACCCTGAGCGAGGGCTGGGTAAATGACCTTGGAGGGCTGTATTTGGCCCCTGGGCCTTAGTTTGAGGACCCCTGCTGTAAATGATACATTTTGGCTCAGCCAAACCAGGGGACTCTTGAATACCACCAACGTCATTCCAAAATTACACACCAGACCACCATTATTGAGTTGTTGTAGGTTTTTTCGGGCTATATGGCCATGTTCTAGAGGCATTCTCTCCTGACGTTTCGGCTGCATCTATGGCAAGCATCCTCAGAGGTAGTGAGGTCTGTTGAAACTAGGAAAAGGTGTTTATATATCTGTGGAATGACCACGGTGGGACAAAGAACTCTTGTCTGTTGGAGCTAGGTGTGAATGTTTCAACTGACCACCGTGATTAGCATTTGATGGCCTGGCAGTGCCTGGAGCAAACTTTTGTTGAGAGGTGATTAGATGTCCTTGTTTGTTTCCTCTCTGTTGTTGTGCTGTTGTAATTTTAGAGTTTTTTTAATACTGGTAGCCAGATTTTGTTCATTTTCATGGTTTCCACAAGAATGTGGACAATTTCAACAGAAAGGAGGCCATTATATGCTATTCAAGGTGGTCAGTTGAAACATTCACACCTAGCTCCAGCAGTCAAGAGTCCTTTGTATATATGTGTGTGTGGGGGGGGGGGGGGGTTACACATGTGCATGAACACACACACACACACAACCATATTCTCTATCCCTGTCCTAAGCTATTTTGCAAGAACATTCCTCTCACTCATATTCTCTTGGCTAATACTTCTCTGAACACCGCACAGCTTAGCTTTCAGATTCAATTTGAGACAATGCTCCATGGAAATATGTTATCAATTAATCAGTTACATGATTAAAAATATAAATGGAGGGTGGACTAAAATGACTCCTGCCAGTATTTCTTTTCTCTCTTTTTTTTAAACCCACCAGCTTCAACCTTTATATCTTTACAACCATTGTGGAAAGCTGGAAACCAGAACTGTTTTGGACTTGGAATATTTTTGAAGATGGGAACACATATATTTTAATACATGAGATATCTTGAAGATGAAATATCACTGGTGTTTCATATACACCTGATGAACATTGCCGGATGATAATTTTATGCAATATTTTTCATAATTTTGTGCAAAGTTTGTGAACTATCAGAAAGCAAATGTGTATATGTCTCAGGCACGTATTTAGACAATTTTGGAATATTTTGGATTTCAGAATTCCAGATAAATCTATACATATAATAAAAGTCAAAGTTTGTATGCGACGTAGGACAGAGGTAGGTAGGATGTAGGGCGGACGTGTTTGTGGCAGCTTTCTGATTGGCTGCCACTGTGGTGCTATTTGCATATGGTCTCTGATTGGCCAACCTCAACAGGACCCCCTGGTGGTGAAGACGGTTAATGAGAGAAACGGAGACATGACAGAGGGAAATTTGCATATGGTCTCTGGCCAGCCTCAATTCCAAGATTCCAAGAGGACAAAGAGAGGAAAGGAAAAGGCCAGATGCTGTGTCAGAAAATTACCAATAAAGACCAAACCTGGCACACAGAGCCCCCGTGACCCACTCTACAGCCTACTGCAGTTTGGAGGAGGATGGACCATGGATGATGGGACTTCCAGTCCCATCACTCACTTTCTGAGACTGCTGTTGACCTCATCCAATGACTAATCAGGACCAAACTTGGCACATAGACCTCTCATGACCCACCTTATGTCCTGGTGTGGTTTGGCTGGGGATGGACCATGGATTATGGGACTTGCAGTACCTTTGCTCAATTCCTGAGACCACTGCAACCCACATCCAATTACCGATAAAAACCAAACTCGGCACACTGAGTCTCCATGACGCACTCTACATCCTGGTGCAGTTTGGAGGAGGATGCACCATGGACGATGGGACTTGCAATACCTGCACTCCCTTCCTAAGACCATTACAACTGCCAACAATGATGGATCAGGACCACAATTAACACAGAGAGCCCGCATGACCCACTCTACATCACTTCACTCACTTCCTGAGACAACTGAGACCCTCGGCAATGACTGATCAAGACCAAACATGGCACACAGAGCCCCCATGACCCACTCTATATCCTGCTGCTGTTTGGAGGAGGGTGGACCATGGATGATGGGACTTCAAGTACCTTCACTCACTTCCTGGAAACAATGCAGCCGTTATCCAATGACCAATAAAGACTAAACTTGGCATAGAGAACAGCCATTACTCACTTTCTCTAATAACCTGGGCAGTGCTGGGTCCCCAAGCTAGTATAAATATAAATCCTGAAGTAGCGGCATAAAAATGCTTGTTTGATTCTGTCATGTGGTAAAATTATTGTGATGAAACACTCCTCTTGTCCATTCAGAAGGAAAAAGAAATATAGCAGAACACATATGTATCATCAAAGGCTTTCAGGGCTGGAATCACTGGGTTGTTGTGCGTTTTCCGGGCTGTATGACCATGTTCCGGAAGCATTCTCTCCTGATGTTTTGCCTCCATCTATGGCAGGCATCCTCAGAGGTTGTGGGGTTGTGAAGTGGGGTTTATATTTATATATTACACATAAGTAGGTTTTTTGATATATAAAACCTCAATTTCCTAGTTTCAAAGAGACCTCACAAACTTTGAAGATGCCTGCCATAGGTGTTCTCGGTCTCCCACCCATCAACTTTAGTCCTGCCCCCAGTGCCTTCCTTATGGTGATGAGACCAAAGAAAAGGGATTGTTTTTCAAATACTTTATGTTCTCTGGGCTTTACCAAAGTTGCTTAATGGTTATACTGAAAATTAAACTGGCCCTGATTCCAAATGTTGCAGAATCTTAACAAAAACAATTAGTGAGTGTTTCAATTTCTAAATTCCACTCACCTTTCCTGCAGGTTTCTAATATTGATTTGTATGCAGAATGAGCCAAAATACAAATTAAAAACAAAATATGTGGATGTAGCGCTCCTGATGGTGGAGTGGGTTAAACCACTGAGCTGCTAAGCTTGTTGACCGAAAGGCTGCAGGTTCAAATATAGGGAGCGGCATGAGCTTCTGCTGTCAGCCCCAACTTCTGCCAACCTACCAGTTCAATAACATGCAAATGTGAGTAGATAAATGTCAGTAGGTACCACTCCAGCGGGAAGGTAACAGCGCTCCATGCAGTCATGCTGGCCACATGACCTTGGAGGTGTCTACGGACAACGCCACCTCTTCAGCTTAGAAATGGAGATGGGCACCAACCCCCGGAAATGACACCAACCCCCAGACATGACTGGACTTTATGTCGGAGAAAACCTTTACCTTTGCCTAGTGGATATACCAAACTGTCAGTAACTGATACTGAGCCTCCGGTGGCGCAGTGGGTTAAACCCCTGTGCCGGCAGGACTGAAGACCGACAGGTCGCAGGTTCGAATCCAGGGAGAGGCAGTTGAGCTCCCTCTATCAGCTCCAGCTCTTTATGTGGGGACATGAGAGAAGCCTCCCACAAGGATGATAAAACAAGTCCTGGATATTAGACAGAGGACAGCATGATGCAATGAGAAATTCCCTGTGCATTTTCCCAAAAGCCTACCATTCCAATCCTGGTCACTTTTCATAATTTTTGCCCCCCTTTTTACTTCAATGGAAAACTTAGAAACAAGTTTTAGAAATAATATTTCTAAGAAAACTTAGAAATAGTTTTCTAAGATCTACAAAGGCACTCACTGGAACACCTCAGCAAGTGAAAATCCAAAAGTGGCAGGCTAACAATCCAGAACTTCAATCAATGGCTGACACCAAATGGGCACACAGAAAACTGAGCGACTTGGAAGGCACTGAACAGACTGCACACTGGCACCACAAGATGCAGAGCCAACCTAAAGAAATGGGGCTACAAAGTGGAATTCATGACATGCGAGTGTGGAGAAGAGCAAACCACAGACCACCTATTACAATGCAACCTGAGCTCTGCTACATGCACAATGGAGGACCTTCTTATAACAACACCAGAGGCAACCAGGAGCCCCCTTTTATAACTTTTGTAACTTTTATAGTCCCCGGTGGTACAGTGGGTTAAACCCCTGTGCTGGCAGGACTGAAGACCGACAGGTCGCAGGTTCAAATCTGGGGAGAGGCGGATGAGCTCCCTCTATCAGCTCCAGCTCCTCATGCGGGGACATGAGAGAAGCCTCCCACAAGGATGATAAAACATCAAATCCTCCGGGCATCCCCTGGGCAACGTCTTGCAGATGGCCAATTCTCTCACACCAGAAGCAACTTGCAGTTTCTCAGGTTGCCCCTGACACGAAAAAAAAGTAACTGATACAGAACTGTGACCCATAGTTCTAACACCAAAAAGGCATCTCCTTCCACCCAAATTTGCTTATAGGTTCTGCTTCTTCATAAGGGTTTGGACAGCCAACTGCAGAGGGAAATGAACCACCGTTGAATAGCAGGCTCTGCTCTTTTTAGCTGCATTTTTAGCCGCAGCTTTTCTTTTCTCAGACTCCAGCAATCTGTAGCACAAAAGACCAACAAAAAGCCCCCTTCTGAATTGGGAGAGCTTGCTCCTGGGGAGTTTGTGTTGGCCAAGGGGACCTTCCTGGCTTGTTTCCCTATATAAACAAACAAACAAGCAAACAAAGTGACTAGACCTTCTGCGTAACCCGACAAGTTTTCAAAGTTTAATTAGCTCCACGCTCGGCATTTAGACATTTCAAGCCGGCATACATTTACATATATTAAGAAATAAGCAATGACTGTATGAATGAATAAAATGATTGAGTGCTTTTTCAGTATAAAATGGAAACATTTTCTACAGAATTGTATTCAATGAGTTCGACTGAAGTGAATGAACTAGATATATAGCCTACTGTGAACAGAGCTCTTGTTTGTGATGTAACTGGTACAGCTGAAATTTAATTTTTACAGTTTGTAATACATACAGACGAGAGTGAGGATGTTCGTGTTTCGTACCTTATTACACACTAAATACGTTGTTTTGTATTTTTGTTCTTCTCCAAGCAATGAGGAATTCTAAAGCAGCTTTCTGGATGACAGAACATGGAAGATGTTTCATTTACAAATAAAAGTAAGTAGGAAGGGAATCTTGCCAGTTTGCAGAATTGTGTAAATCTCAGAACAACCCTAATTTCCCTAAATGTCAACGGAATGCATTAGCTTCATACACTTCTATATATACCAAAGTTTTAAGGGCGCTTAATTATAAATGTATATAGTCCCTCCTGGGTCCTCTGGTGGTGCAGCAGATTAAACTGCTGAGCAGCTGAACTTACTGACCAAATGGCTGGCAGTTCAAATTCAGGGAGTGGGGTGAGTTCCCATTGTTAGCCCCAGCTTCTGCCAAACTAGCAGTTCGAAAACATGCAAAGGTGAGTAGATCAATAGGTGAGTCGCCTCCGGGCTGAGAACAGCGGTATAGAAGTAAAGTAAAGTAAAGTAAATAAATAAATAAATAAATAAGTACCACTTCTGTGGGAAGGTAATGGCACCCCATGTAGTCATGCTGGCCGCATGACCTTGGAGGTGTCTACGGACAACACCGGCTCTTTGGCTTAGAAATGGAGATGAGCAGCACCTCGCAGAGGCGGACATGACTAGACTTGCCCTTTGAGAGTCTCCTTAGACTTATTTATATATAACCATCTTAGTCTTACTTTAAAGATTCCTGACGTTTTGGAATATATTCCTTGGTCCCTTATAACAATGGAATAGTGTGTGTAAAATAGACAATATATGGAAGTTTATTTGTTGGTTTCATGTCAACAGTAACAACAGTTGACGGTGACGGCTCTGCCTGTTTCAAGAATGTGCCCCTTGAAGTCTCAGCCTAAATTCAATTTAGCCATCAGATTGATTATTCCAGGAAAAGGGCCAGAAATTTTCTGAGAAGGCCAATATCCGTTCTTAGTTTTGGAAAGTAGCATTCATAACCTTTTGGGGAAACCAGGAAACTTTTGGAAAGGCATGACCTTGTTAGATATGGTAACCTTTTGTAAAGTATGATCTTCCCGAGAAGAGTTAAAAATTCGCTTGAGTCAACCTTCTCCTTAGTGGTAAATATTTCTGTATATATTTCAGATTTCAAAGACTTTCTGTATATATTTCAGATTTCAATATTAATGTCTAAAATATGTAGTATGATTTTACATAGGATTTGTGCTACAGTAGAATAGTAAAGACAAATATCACTTAAGTAAAATAAACATCAGTTTATTTTATTTATTTACAGTATTTATATACTGCTTTTCTCACCCCTAGGGGGGCTCCTGTTCAAATCCAGAGAGAGCTGGATGAGCTCCCTATATCAGCTCCAGCTCCTCATGCAGGGACATGAGAGAAGCCTCCCACAAGGATGATAAAAACATCAAATCATCCAGGCGTCCTCTGGGCAACATCCTTGCAGACGGCCAATTCTCTCACACCAGAAGCGACTTGTAGTTTCTCAAGTTGCTCCTGACACAACAAAAAAAATCCCTAGGGGGATTAAATATTAAATAAACATTAAATAACTAGAAAAATAAAATAAGGTATAAACACTAAACTAATCAGGGAATCTGCTAATGCAACACATCCAATGAAGTGGTTTAAAACCAGTATAAAAAAAGATTAGGACTAAGTACGTTCCAGTCTACTTGGAATAAACGAAGCTCATTCCAGAATGCAAGGCAATTAGGTTCCTCAGCTGTTAGACTAATATGTCATTGAACTGTTAGGAACAAAGATATGCCAATACTCAACAATAGCAGAGTTTCAACAATAGCAGAGTTTCATCTACTCACCCTTAAAACATCTTGATTTAAATAATTCTCTCAAGAGACAAAAATAAGTAGTCTCCATTAAAATAACACAGTTGGTTTACTCACAAACTTCATGTATTCAGCATACAGGTATATTGCTTATCAATCCAGTTACAGATAGGATTTGAAGTAGTTTCTCTGTGCAGAAAACAAAAGGCATCTGTCGTAGAATTGTAATAGTCCAAAGTCTGAAGCATCTCTCTGTTCTGAGAGTCTAATGGAGTCTCTACATCCTAAAAAGGAGTCTGAGATCTGAACAGTCCCAGATCTGATCACATGGTCACAGAGTTAATGAAAACTGAATATCAACACAAACATATACAATACAGTAAGCAGCAATCTGAATTATATACATAACAAATAACTACTATTGAAGGCTTGTAGAAGGCTGCTATTTCCAACACTTAGGCTACAAATGATAAAGTCCAATTCCAAGCAAAACTGTACTTCTCACTTTGAAGCCACAAGTTAATCACAAAGTTGGCATACAGTAGATAATATATTGGACAGCTACCTACCAGAAATGCATGGAAATGTAGGATTTATGGACCTAAGGTAGCAATTTGCC
This sequence comes from Anolis sagrei, assembly GCF_037176765.1. Lineage (NCBI taxonomy): Eukaryota > Metazoa > Chordata > Lepidosauria > Squamata > Anolidae > Anolis > Anolis sagrei. The sequence goes on along the minus strand of NC_090026.1, from coordinate 120,114,557 downwards.
AGAATACAGCTTTGAACTACCACAGCCTGTTTCTCTTCATCATTCTCACCAGCGTCTATATTATTATTATTATTATTATTACTACTACTACTACTACTACTACTACTACTCCTCTATCTATATATATAAATTTGTTAGGGGCATCCAACGAGGAAACAAAACTCAAAAACCCCCCAACGAAAATGTACCAAAATTGCCATGCCCATAACACAACCCACAAGGTACTACTCAAAATGAAAAACAACACAACAACACACTCACAAAACGGCAAAACAACAAAACTAAAAAAAACCAACAAAACTTAACCAAAATTGCCATGCCCATAACACAACCCACAAGGTACAAACATATCTACTCAAAATGAAAAACAACACAACAACACACTCACAAAACGGCAAAACAACAAAACTCAAAAAACCCCAACGAAACTTAACCAAAATTGCCATGCCCATAACACAACCCACAACATTGCCATGCCCATAACACAACCCACAACAACACAACAACACACTCACAAAACGGCAAAACAACAAAACTCAAAAAAACCCAACGAAACTTTACCAAAATTGCCATGCCCATAACACAACCCACAAGGTACAAACATATCTACTCAAAATGAAAAACAACACAACAACACACTCACAAAACGGCAAAACAACAAAACTAAAAAAAAAACAACGAAACTTAACCAAAATTCCCATGCCCATAACACAACCCATAAGGTACAAACATATCTACTCAAAATGAAAAACAACACAACAACACACTCACAAAACGGCAAAACAACTGAGCATGCACATTGGTGCCCAGCCGCAAGTTCCCTGGCGCGCGCACACAGTTCCCTCTGCGGAAGCCATGCCCACTCCAAGCCCCACCGCGCCGCTTCCCGCACACACACACCCCGCCGCACGCACACACACAACCCCACGCTCCATCACTCCCCCCGCCGCACACACACACGCAACCCCACGCTCCATCACTCCCCCCACAGCCACACACACACGCGCAACCCCACTCCCCCCCGCTGCCGCACACACACACGCAACCCCACGCTCCATCACTCCCCCCGCTGCCGCACACACACACACAACCTCACGCTCCATCACTCGCCTGCCCCAATCATACCTCCTTTTACTTCACGCCACCTCCAAACCCCACCGCACCCCTTCCCGCCCTGTCAAAATCCAGGAAAGACAGGAAGGAAGCAAAGATGGAAGAAAGAGAAAGGGAAATAAAGAAAAGGGGGAAGGAAGGAAAGTTAGAGAAAGAAGGAAGAAGAAAAGGAAAGAAAAGGAAAGATGGAAGGAAAGAAAAGAGAGACAGCAGAAGAGAAAGAAAAAGGGGGAAGGAAGGAAAGAGGTAGAGAAGGAAGAAATGAGAGACAGAGGGAGGGAAAGAAAAAGGGGGAAGGAAGGAAGGAGAGAAGGAAAGAAAAAAGGGAATGAAAGAAGGAAAGAGGGAGTGAAGGAAGGGGGAAGATGTAGAGAAAGAGGGAGGGTAAGGAAAGAAGGAAAGAGAGAAGGAAGAAAAGAGACCAGAAGAGAAAGAAAAAGGGGGAAGGAAGGAAGGAGAGAAGGAAAGAAAAAAGGGAATGAAGGAAGGAAAGAGGGAGTGAAGGAAGGGGGAAGATGTAGAGAAAGAGGGAGGGAAGGAAAGAAGGAAAGAGAGAAGGAAGGAAAGAGGCCAGAAGAGAAAGAAAAAGGGGGAAGGAAGGAGATAGAGAAGGAAGAGGAGAAGGAAAGATGGGAGGGAAGGAAGGAAGGAGGGAAAGAAGGAGAGAAAGAGGGAAGGTTGGTCACAGCAATGCGTGGTGGGTAAAGGTTGTTATTTCTATGATTATTATGATGCTATTATTCTTATGAGACCATTTTAGGGGGAATGGGAGAGGTGTCAGGTCCCGGAGGCAATGCATTGCATTATTGTTATTGTTATGATGGTGGTGAAATAAAAGGAAATAAAAAGCGAAAGAAGGAAGCAAACAGGGAGGGAAGAAAGGCAAAGGAAGAAAGGGGGAGGGGATGAAGGAAAGAGAGAAGGATGAAACCAAGTAGTGAAAGAAGGAAAGAAAGAAAGAGGTAGAGAAGGAAGAAAGGAGAGAAAGGGGGAAGGAATAGGTAGGTACCTCTCTTTCATAATAGTCCAGATATCTACCTCAACTTTGATAAGTTTTACTATAGGCCACAGCAACGCGTGGCAGGGCACAGCTAGTTATTATTAAAATATTCCTGGCAATAATATTTAATCTGTCTGTTTTTTAAGGGCAGAATCCTGCTTATGATTAAGTGTAGTCTCATAGTGGCTGTTTCATCAAAACTGGATATAGCAGAACTTACTCTTTCCGTGCTTTGATATTGGAAGCACAAAATCAAACTTTCCCCCCCCCTTGATCATATTTCAAGGTAAACTTGTATCTAACAGAGTCTTTACTATCATCTCAAAATCTTTCCCAGCAGCAGTAGAGCTCTTCCGTGTTTATTTTTTTTATCAGAGATTGAAAAAATCTAATTTCAGATTATTTTTAATGAAATGTAGTAGACTCTGCTCCCTGAAGTTGAATTTAATTTTTTTCCCCATCTAGTGATATTCCAAGACTCTTTGAAGTCCTATAATTTTCCCTCTGATTTCTAGCTTCAGTGAGGTTTGAAAGTTCTTCCTATTTGGCCTTGTCCACTAGTTTATGATTTAACCCCTCTTTGATAGGCCCAGGCATTACCTCAAAAAGTTCATAGAACAGTTGTAGTGACCAGAGATAAAGATCAGTGGTTATAATCAATTAAGTTATCAATTAAGTTGGAACCTTTCTAATATAAATGGCTCCTTAATTAAATTTATTTTTGACTCAATTTAACAGGGACTAATTTTGAAAATATAGTATCAATATAACCAGCATACCTTGGACATATCATGCAGTCACATGACTCATTAGAAAAGATTATTCTGTTCAGTCAATTGGAAGGCAGTAGGAAAAGAGGAAGATGGATCACAGGTAAGTTGACTCAATTAAGAGAGAGAACATCCTGAGTTTGTAAGACATGAGCGGAGATGTTGATTACTGGGCTTCTTGAAGGTCTCTAATTCATAGGTCAAAGCTGATTTGCAGGCAATGAACCACCACCATATTTACTGTGACAGCGTGAGTGGTGCCACCTGTGTGTAGAACTTTAAAGTGCAAACATGCCCAAACTTGCCTAGTTTGTAAATGTATAGTTGGATTGATTGGTTATTTATAGCTGTCAATCAATGTTGTTTGCACCAGTTATATTGCTTCCTCAGCTCAATTGCTTGGCTCCACCTCTTCCTGGAGGAGGGCAGAGCTTTTCCTTTTCCATTCTACCATCAAACTTTCTATCAGATAGACATGAGAAAAAGACTTGGCTCTAAAGCCCTCAATTAAGTTATCTCTCATCACCAATTCTAAGGTTTTTACCCTTGGGACTCATACTTCATGTCCAGATCGCTCTGGACAACGTTGAGGAGACCCAAGTGCCTTCAAACTGGTCCTTTGGCATCAAGACAACCAGAGACTGTAATGTATATTTCTTTTACCCCCTTTGAAACTTCCAGCTTATTGCCTTAAAGGGATAACTCTTTGTGAACAATAAAACCTATTTTGAGTTGTCTACAGTGTTTTGGTCCTTGGGAGTTCCAGTTCCATAAAGGAAGGCAAGAAGCAATCCCCTGGGGGAAAGTTGTCATGTCTATGTCTTTTTCACTAAGAGTGAAAATAGAGGGAACACAGGTGGCTAAATAATTTTAGACCAAAAAAGGGCATTGTCTGTAGCTTTCAACAGTTCTACCTCAGTGCATGAGGCAGGGCATTGTGGGCAAGCATACAGATGCTGAGGCGCGACGGCATATTTATCTTTTTCTATCAACTTTCCTATCACTGGTAGTGACATAGTTGTTGTGGTATCCTGTACAAGGTCAAAGGGACAACAAATTCTGCTTCCAGTGGAGAAATGGATCTGACATCTTTTTGTGCTGAATATTTTTGTTTTTCTCTGCATTGATATCTGATTCTCTCAAAACTAATACTCTACGATTCCCACATATTATAGGTCTATTGAGGGTTGGTTAAAAATACACTCATCCCTCCACATTTACTAGGGTTAGGGCAATGAAGATCTGCCAATTAAAAATTGCTATTTTTTCACACTAGAAGATATCTTTCTAGAAATCCCTAGGTCCTGCAGTATGACAATATATATTGTCAGCTTCCTGCACTGGCGGACCTAGAGATTCAAATTGATGAATAATCAGATCTGCAAATACCAGACCCATAAAGGTGGTCCTGATTATATTTGCTGTCTGAGGTGAAGGAGAAAATGGTGGTCTACCCATTCCATGTACAGAAGTGGACAAAACTAGGAGCTCAGTCTTACAGGATGATACCTTCCACCATATTTGAGGCAACAGGCTAGCTTAGCAGAAAGAGGGTACGACAAATGGCATCATAACACTGACCTCCATCACTTTACCTTTACCTAACCCTTTACCACTGCATTCCACCCCATTGATAACAACAACAACAACATTATTTTTATAACCCACCACCACCACCACCCTGAAGGGACTCAGGGCAGCTTACAAGGGGGGCAAGCCCACATTACAGATAAAAACAGCATTAAAATCTATAAAATAAAAACGTAACACAATCAAAAACAACATCAACAACATTGATGCCACTTCTGCCTCATTTTGGGAGTTATCAATCAATAAAACCATAGACTAAACGCAACACACTATGAAAGCACAAAAGCAAATGTGAGAAATTTGACAGGTACATTTTTTGTGTATATCACTTTACTTGTATGTGTTCTCCATTTGCACTCAATCAATGCTTTGGCATTAAGATAAAGGGAAAGCAACTCCTGTCATCTTCATTCACAACTATATAAATATACAAAACATTACACAACTTTATGAATACACAGGCTGGCTCTACACTATAGAATCAATACAGTTTGACATCACTTTTGCTGCCATGACTCAATGCTTTGGAATCCCAGTATTTGTAGTTTGATGAGGCACCAGCACTCTTTGGTAGAGAAGGCTAAGGACCTTGTAAAAGGACAAATTCCAGGATTCCAGAACATTGAACCGTGGCAGTTAAAGTGCTGTCAAACTGCATTAATTCTACAATGTAGTTGCATCCCAAGATCCATGTGAGATATGAAGTTTACGGAGAAAATCCTATCACCTTTCCCTAGATCAGTGGTTCTCAACCTGGAGTCCCCAGATGTTTTTGGCCTTCAACTCCCAGAAATCCTAACAGCTGGTAAACTGGCTGGGACTTCTGGGAGTTGTAGGCCAAAAACATCTGGGGACCTCAGGTTGAGAACCACTGCCCAAGATACTATAAGGTCCTTCCTTGCTGCTTGTTTTTGAAAGCACTTGATTAACAGAATTTCAAGCTGTCCTTTCACACAGCTTTGTGCTTGGTATCTCCAAAGTCCCTTAGATACTTTGTTCTTCCTGTCCTTTGCCCTGCTCATATGTACCAGGTTGTTGCACCCATCCTGCCTGTTGATGGGCAACCTGAAGGCTCCTGGCCTGCACTCTTATAGCAACTTATCATATCTTTAAATGAGTTTGAGAGTTAACAAACCTTCAAATAGAACCATGATAGCCCTATATACCAAAGATCGTCTCCAGAATTAGAGTTTATGGCCACCTTGGTTTTAATAGTGGGATGCAAATTCACAAATGTTCTGCATTGGGCACATTTATAGACCCCTTTGCATACAACAATTTTTAGCAATATTTTGTTACAAATTTTCAACATTGGGTTGTGGAGGAGCAAAGAAAGTGCTGAGATTGCAGTATGATCACAAAACAAGCTAAAGTGTTGAGTCTAAATTAGGCTGAAATAATAATTCTGATCTCAAGCCACAGATCTGCTCATGGACTAGCTAAGAGCCACAGGCAGCCTCTCTAATTGTGTAGGACAATGCAGTGGGGTCCACTTGCTGCATTATGCTTATACCATGATCCCATAGGGAACAGGAGAATTTGCACATCACCCCACATCCTGACGTTCTAGCATATTCTCACACAAAGATTTAGTCTGTCTGTCTACCTTCAACATCCCTGAGCTCTGGACAAATGAGAACTACATAGTGTAAACAACAACATTGGCAAAAAAATGAATGCCAAAGCAGATCATACGACATAGCTGATCCTTGTAAAAGCTTTCAGGTTGGGCTTTGTCTCTGATTTAAGCAGAAAGGGAATGTAATAGGGTGATATTACTCTCAGACCTAGGTTGTCTGAATTCTGGAATTTATAATCCAAAAAAGGTAACTTTTTCAAACCCAATGGGATTTACTTCTTGTTCAGGATATTAATCTGGAAATTAGTACATGAAGCCATGATAGAAATGCTTTTGTTACTACAATATTCCATAGCCAGCTACACATTCATAACTCTAACAATGATGAAGATTGCATAGAAATGCCAAACAAACACCAATATTGTATTGTTTCATGGACACTGGGAGTTTGGCTTGAAATATTTGGAAAATCAGAAATATTTGTACACAAACATCCTTGAGTCGTGTTCTTCTATGTGCTGTTCCGATTTTATCTTGGGCAATTTGGAAGTCACTAAACAGATTCAGAAGTGGAGTTGGCAGATCAACGGACAAGCTGGCTAAATGGCACTACCTAGAAGAACCCTCCACCTTGTGCAATTGTGGAGCAGAACAAACAACTCAGCATCTGTATGCTTGCCCACAATGCCCTGCCTCATGCATGGAGGGAGAACTGTTTAAAGCTACAGACAATGCCCGTTTTTGGTCTAAAATTATTTAGCTGCTAAAATTATTTAGCCACCTGTGTTCCCTTTATTTTACAAATTTTATACTAATTTGGGTTGTTGTAGGTTTTTCTGGGCTATATGGCCATGTTCTGGAGGCAATTTTTCTCCTGACGTTTCGCCTGCATCTATGGCATCTATATAAACCCATTTTTCCTACTTCCAACAGACCTCACTACCTCTGAGGATGCTTGCCGTAGATGCAGGCGAAACGTCCAGATATATAAACCCATTTTTCCTACTTCCAGCAGACCTCACCACCTCTGAGGATGCTTGCCATAGATGCAGGCGAAACGTCAGGAGAAAAATTGCCTCCAGAACATGGCCCTATAGCCCGGAAAAACCTACAACAACCCAGTGATTCCAGCCATGAAAGCCTTCAACAATACTTTATACTAATTTATTTATGCAATGCTTTTGACACGAAAATAAATAAATTCTATCTGCCAATGCCTTGTGTTTTAAAAAATGCATTTTTCTTTGACAGTCTAAATCTTACAGTTACATTCATCTAAACAAGTTAACAAAAACAGAAAACATGACCTAGCCATTTAACGACAGCAACAGCTAGTACAGCTTCCATTCTGAATAATAAACTAATTAAATGCGCAAATATACAGTTTAAGTATTATTCACAGGAATTAACTGGGAAGTCATTTTGAATAATGAATAAGTCCGAGACTATGACAGTTGCCATGCATATGATCCAAACACAGAAAACTGGCCGACTATACAACTTAACTAATTTTCCATTTAAACCATTGCACCATGACACTTGCATTGCTATCATCACCTATTTTGATATCTTCCAGCCCAAATTTGATTTGTGATCTTGACAACTGAAGCCTTAAAATTTATAGTTGAGCCATTCAACAACTGATAGAAGAACAGTGAAATTCTCAGATCTTTATGAAGTGGGGTTGATCAACCCCTTTTCCAGACAAACCGTGGTGAGCTCCACTTTAATTATAATTTCTTTAAAAATCCTCTTAACCCCATCTATTTTGCAGATTGCATGGCATTTCTCATATGGAATTATTACTTCATTTCACCATGCTATGTGCATGCACACACACAAGAAATAATGCACATTTAGAGTCCCTTCTTGTTCTTAGGACAAAACCCTTTTGAAGTGCGATTCTTGTATGGCTGAATATTAAGATAATGGATGTTATTGTTACCTACAGCTTTCTCATTTAATTTAACCGAACGGTGCTTCTTCCATTGCATTCTTCTCACAATAATCTTGCTGGATTAAGAGTCATCAAAGGGGTGTTATTATGTTACCCTCAGCTTTGATTGCTTAATTTCTTACTTTCAGGGACAACTATGATTTGAAACACGAAGCTGTTTTAAGGTTATTCTGATAGAGGTTGTTGCTGTACTGATTGTAATGAAACCTCTTCATGAGTCAACTTTTTTCTATCACTGACCTAAATTCTCCAACTGAGAATTCAGTCCAAAATTGCAAACCACACTGTTATAATATTTTATGCACTTCTGTTGATCTTAATAGATTTTACGTTTACTTTCAGCCTAGTACTCCAGTCTAAAACACACTTAATGTTATGTAGAATGTGCAGTGGATTTATATGGAACCTGCTTGGCTATATATGACATTTATGGTGTGATTTTAATAGTGAATGCAATGTTTTATATGTTTTAATGTTCATTTAATTTCAATTTTTAGTTTAATTCTATTCTGTTGGTTGTCCAAAAGGATTGATCCTAAGTAATCCACAGCCAATGTGATGAATCATTGATAGTACTGGCCCGCGCTTTGATTGATTGTTATGATATATACCCAGCCCACAGGTTCCACTGCTTTTTAGGAATTTAATAATGTTCATTTTTTTATAATTTTATCAATGAGATTTTTATGTGCTGTTGATTATACTTATATCATTGTATTTATACTTATGTATTGTTGTCTGCATGTGGCACTTGGAGTGCTTCTGTGAGCCACCTTGAGTCCCTTTGGGGAGATGGTGGCAGTGTATAAATAAAGATTATTATTATTATTAAAAATATTATTGAAAAGTTACCATATGTAAAGCTGCCTTGAGTCCCCTTTGGGATAGAGAAAGGCGGGATACAAATAGAGTGAATAAACATAGTCTATAGCTTGATGCCATGTATAATCAATGAGGTTTGCTTTAAGTGGTCATCTTGGCCCAATTGACAGATATCATAATAGACAAAATAAGTAAACCTCACTTTGTGGGGGTAAACAGTTGGATTGAATCCATTTGTCCAAAGGCCTGAAGTTCCACAGAACAAAAAAATAGCAAGAAAAATACTATAAGCAATTGTTAGAAAGCCGTCTTGAGACCCCTTCAGGGTAGAGAAAGGCGGGATACAAATAGAGTAAATAAATAAACAAATGCAAAGTCTTATAGCTTGATGCTATGTATAATCAATGAGGTTTGCCTTAAGTGGTTATCTTGACCAGGCCTCCTAGTCCAATTGACAGGATATCATAATATACAACATAAATAAATCTCACTTTTGGGGGTAAACACTTGGACTGAATCAGGCATGTAGCCGGGGGGGGGGGGGGGGCTTGGGGGGCTTCAGCCCCCCCCCTGAAATTTTCATGGTGGTTCGCGAAAAGGCCTTATTGGTGCATTATTTAAATTGTTATGTTTATTCATATCATGATCTGATCACCATACTCAATATATCCCATATGCATGGGGGTATTGGGGTAATGATACAAAAGGTTTGCTAGGCTACACCCTCTTTCACTCAGACTCAGCCCCCCCCGAAACTCAGCCCCCCCCCGAAACCCCCCCTGAATATTTTTTTAGCCCCCCCCCCCAAAACGAAATCCTGGCTACGGGCCTGGACTGAATCCATTTGTCCACAGGCCTGGAGTTCCACAGAGCAAAAACATAGCAAGAAAAACACTATAAGCAATTGTTAGAAAGCCGCCTTGAGTCCCCTTCGGGTTAGAGAAAGGCGGGATACAAATAGAGTAAATAAACAAACAAATGCAAAGTCTTATAGCTTGATGCTATGTATAATCTGTATCGTTCTAATTTTAGTATATGTGCTGCCAAAGCGAGCTATGTATACTATGTATACTATGCTATGTATAATCAATGAGATTTGCCTTAAGTGGTTGTCTTGACCAGGCTTCCTAGTCCAATTGACAGACTATCATAATATACAACATAAATAAATCTCACTTTTGGGGGGTAAACACTTGGACTGAATCCATTTGTCCACAGGCCTGGAGTTCCACAGAGCAAAAACATAGCAAGAAAAACACTATAAGCAATTGTTAGAAAGCTGCCTTGAGTCCCCTTTGGGTTAGAGAAAGGCGGGATATAAATAGAGTAAATAAACAAACAAATACAAAGTCTTATAGCTTGATGCTATGTATAATCTGTATCGTTCCAATTTTAGTATATGTGCTGCCGAAGTGAGCTATGTATACTATGTATACTATGCTATGTATAATCAATGAGATTTGCCTTAAGTGGTTGTCTTGACCAGACTTCCTAGTCCAATTGACAAGATATCATAATATACAAAATAAGTAAATCTGACTTTTTGGGGGTAAACACTTGGACTGAATCCTTTCATCTACATGCCTGGAGTTCCACATAGCAAGAAAAACACTATAAGCAATTTTTAGAATGTGAACAATAATAATAACGATTTTGCACAATTTTGCACAATTTTTAGATGGTGTATTTCCTGTCCATGTCAATTAAATGCTATTGCTATTTTGTGCCACTCTGATTTTTTTTTAAAGAAAGAGTAGTTTCTTATAACTATTGTTATTATAAGTAATAGTTGATACTGAAAATCAAATTTATAAACCAAGACTGGGTCTTTGATTGTGAAATTCGCACTACCAAGGAATTGTGAATGCCTTTCTCCAGCTATTTCCATTCAAGTATCACTCTTAGCCCTTGGCTTCTTTATTGTGGTTTATCTGCCTGTGTTGCAGCACCTTCTTTTCCGTTCTTTTCCGTTCCTCCAGCTTAAACACCAACCTAGACACAAGCGGTTTCTAAAAGGAGAGCCATCGCATAGAGCCAGCTCTGGCTATTCTTGAAAATTGATTCTTTGTGGACTTCCTACTTCTCTTACTATTGTTATTCATGCTCGTTTTAGGTCCATTTGGCCATGTCACAAACGGTTTGATGTGCTTGGGCAAAACTTTCTGGCAGAAATCGCTTCAGCTCCAATGATGTGAATGGAGTTCTGCTATTTTTACACTCTCTGGCCAAGCCAAGTAAACCCAATAAAATCTCACTATAGTTCTGCTTCGTAATCTCACCAACTTAGCTGTTTTCATACTGTTGCTGGCTCTATTCATCTCAAAGAGCGTGGTTTTGCCTTGCGTTTTTCCATGGACTGCTTTTATGTTGCTACAGTTGGCCTGGCCGCTTATTCATGCTCAAGAGCTAAACATTAGGAATGCTGAGATTCCTTCCTTTTTGTCAGGACAATTGTTTAGATTGTTTGCCACTTAACGCTCTGATGAGCTCCCTTTCCCTCTCCCCCTTCACCCTCTTGCTCTTTCTGTGCTGCCTACAAATCCCCTTTTCCTCTTTAGTCTTTCAACTCTTCCTCATTGGCCAAGACACATAACAACAACTCTCTCTTTTTGACTTACTCTTTGGTGAGACAGAGACACTCTTCTACCTTTCCAGCAGTTTTCTTGCCATTTTAGGGTTTGTTTTTTTTTCCTTGCTGTTTTTCTGCTTGGTGGTGTCTGGAGCATTGCCGTAGAGAGCTGGTGTCATATGGGTTACCTCATTATTGACTTCCAGTCCTCCTGGACTTTTATTTTATTTCATCTCAGCATTGGCACCATATGGCAGCTATGGCAACTGAATATATCACTGTATTCATTTTCTGGTTTGAGTCTGCATTGCTGAAGGGCTCCACTCCCTGGCCTGGCTAAAAAAAAAAAAAAAGGGAACATATCTAAGAGAAGCCAAGCCAGTACTATGGAGACTAATTCACATTTGCATTTCATTTCTAAAACCAGTAGGTTTGGGATCTAAGAAATCATTTTTGGGGGGCTGATATACCAAAGTTGATTTATTAAGGAAATTTTTAAAAAGAACTCCATCATGCCAGCCATTTTTTAAAATCATCATCTGTATACCTATTGCCATCTATCAACAATCTATAATGCTGTCTGAGCCTATCCATATTTCCGTGTAAATAAGTTGCACTAAATGCACTAATATATATACCCAAATATGGAGCCCCAGTGGCACAGCATGTTAAACTGCTGAGCTTCTGAACTGCTGACCGAAAGGTTGGTGGTTTGAATCAGGGGAGCAGGGTGAGCTCCTGCTGTTAGCCCCAGATCTTGTCAATCTAGCACTTCAAAAACATGCAACTATGAGCAGGCCCATAGCCAGGATTTTGTTTCGGGGGGTGCTGAGTTTGATGCAGGGGGGGGGGGGGGGGCTGAGTCCGAGTGAAAGAGGGTCTACCTTAGCAAACCTTTTGTATCGTTACCCCAATACTCCCATGCATATGGGATATATTGAACATGGTGATCAGATCATGATATGAATAAACATAACAATTTAAATAATGTACCAGTAAGGCCTTCTCGCGGACCAACATGAGAATTTTTGGGGGGGCTGAAGCCCCCCAAGCCCGCCCCCCCCCGACTACATGCCTGACTATGAGTAGATCAATAGGTGCTGCTTTGGTGCCATGCAGTCATGATGGCCACATGACCTTGTAGGTGTCTATGGACAATGCCGGCTCTTCGACTTAGAAATGGAGATGAGCACCAACTCCCAGAGTTGGACATGACTAGACTTGGGACTTCATCACACTAGAGAATGAATCCACTTTGAATCTGGTTTCTGCCATTATAAATTGTATTACAAGATTACAGCCCAGCCAGGGATATTGTTAAAGCACAGTCAGCCCATTGTATGCTAATCAAGGTGGTCATTTGAAACATTCACATCTAGCTCCAGCAGACAAGAGTCCTTTGTCTCACCCTGGTCATTCCACAGATATATAAACCCTTTTTCCTAGTTCCAACAGACCTCACTACCTCTGAGGATGCTTGCCATAGATGCAGGTGAAACGTCAGGAGAGAATGCCTCTAGACCATGGCCATACAGCCGGAAAAAACCCTACAACAACCCATTGTTAAAGCTTCTCCCATTCTCTCCTATTTCTTGTTTTTCTATTTTGTTTAAAACAGGGGAAGAAAAAACCTCACACAATTTCCTGTGTGAAGCAGTTCATTATGTCCTGACACCGACTCTACATATGTATATATGCGGTTGTTTATGAGAGAGGTCCCAGTTATCAAGGAGTACCACGTAGAGCAGGCATGGGCTGTTGGAATTCAACCCCACACTGCCCAAGTCTCAAGTCCTCAATGACGAACAGTTTACTTAGCCTAGCATTTCTCAACCTGGGAGTCGGTCATGAGGTGGGTGTCAGAGGGATCACCAAAGATCATTAGAAAACACAGTATTTTCTTTTGGTCGTGGGAATTTTTTATGGGAAGTTTGGCCCAATTCTATCATTGGTGGGGGTTCAAAGTGCTCTTTGATTGTAAGTTAACTATATATCCAAGCAACTACAACTCCCAAATGACAAATTCAATCCCTCCTAAACCCACCAGTATTCAAATTTTAGTGAATCAGGTATTTGTGCCAAATTTGGTCCACATCCATCGTTGTTTGGGTTCACAGTAGTCTCTGTATGTAGGTGAACTACAACTCCAAAACTCAATGTTAGTACCCACCAAACACTTCCAGTATTTTCTGTTGGTCATGGAAGTTCTGTTTGGCAAGTTTGGTTCAATTCCATCATTGGTGGAGTTCAGAATGCTCGTTGTTTTGGATTTCAACTCCCACAATTCCTGGCCTCAGGCCCTTTCCTAATGTATATAATACATGTACATACAATGTATTATATTCTTGTTGTTGTTGTTGTTCATTCGTTCAGTCATCTCCGACTCTTCGTGACCTCATGGACCAGCCCACGCCAGAGCTCCCTGTCGGCCGTCACCACCCCCAGCTCCTTCAAGGTCAAGCCAGTCACTTCAAGGATGCCATCCATCCATCTTGCCCTTGGTCGGCCCCTCTTCCTTTTGCCTTTTGCTATTCTTAGCATTACTATATTATGCTATGCCACTATACTGCAATATTATGAGTAAAACGTGTAATATATAATATATAATTAATATTATTGTATTATTATTATTAGTAGTAATAATAGTGGGTTAGTAGTAACCTGCTTCGGCTGAGGGAGAAAAAGAAAGGGGCCTGAGGCCAGAAATTATGGGAATTGTGGGAGTTGAAGTCCAAAACACCTGGAGGGCCGAAGTTTGCCCATGCCTGGTGTAGATTCAATTGTTCTGATTTAGAAAAGGAGAGACCAAATAAATGCTTTTCCTCTTTTTCAGGTGCTTTTAACATGTCAATTTCTATTTCCTTCGCCCACATCCTACATTTGTTCTCAACTTACTTCAGTTGGTGCAAACTGAATTCAAATGGCAAAAAGCAGTTTGCACTCCCTTAATTCAGCAAAAGGAAAAAAGAGAAAAGGAGACAGAATCTCATCCTTCTCAGTAGGTTCGGTCAAAAGCAAACTACTGCAACCCATTCTAGCTTGGTTATTTTTTTCTTATTAAAAACCTTTACATCTTGCTCAGCCACAAGCCTTCTAGTTTTCATCTGTTTGCAGCTACTGAAAATGCTGAATATAGATGAAGGAGAGAAAAACTGATATTTTAAAAGCAGCTGAAATAGTGGGACTGCAGAGGCTTTATTGGGTCTGTTCCTATCAAATCAGAACAGTTGAAGGGTATGCATTTATATAAACATATTTCTCTCACTCTTAAGTGCTTGCTTGGACCTTGTGAGATTTTTAGAACCAATCAAAGGTGGTAAACAGAACATTCTGAACAAAGAGTTTTTGGCAGGGACACCAGAACTCAACATTGGCAAGTAGGTTCGTATTAATCTTGACTCCTTACAGGGCAAGGGAAATGACTTTCCTTATTCATTAACACTGTGGCATCCTTAAATATGAAGGCTCTTAAAAGCACAATGTGCACTTAAAAGTGATCTCTATATTGCAAGTTATTTTCCCGGGAATGCTCAATGACAAGAGCTGTCTTAGTGCTTGATTATTTAATACATTTCTTATTAGGTATCTCCTAAGGAGGATCAGCTACAGGGGTCTTGATGGTCCAGTTTTGCTAGATATTTCAATGGGATGGGTTTAGTCTTCCTATGCCTTCTCTTAGGGGCTCGTGCCCCCTTACCTAATTCTGGAGTCCAAGGGCACTTCCAGACATGGGGAAAACCCACGCAGAAGTGGATTTAAGAAACCCACTTTGGTGTTGATTTTTGTCCCCATGTCTGCCCAAAAAGAAATGGGATTTCCTGGTTGAGTGGCCCCAAGCCATCTTGGTAACTTCCAGGATGGTATGGGGCCACCCAACCCCTCCCCCCCAAAGCCCTTAAAAGATGTAGAAACCGGGCTGCCATGACACTTCTCCAGCAGGTCTCCTGGCATGTAGATATAATGCATGGAGGAAAATTGCTCATTTCTACATACCAGGAGGCCTGTCAGATGAGCATCTTGGCAGCCCAGTACATTTTTACTTCTTTTATGGGCTTTTGGGGGGGGGGGGGTTGGGGAAAGGGGCAGATACCCTCTCAGTTTTCTGTGCTCATGGAGCTCGAAGAACCGAGAGTATCCGGTAGTCAATGCCCACAGGCCCAATAACACATTAGACCTGGGCCTTTCAGGTCTAATGGGGCATCTAATTAATTCAGGCCAAAGCAGGGTTTTCCTCCTTTGTCCCAAATTAATTCTGTTTTATTGGGAGTGTTGTTTGGATGCCTCTGATAAAGGCCCGACAGGCCCCACATTTTGGGGCCTGTATGGAAGAGCCCCATGTTTATTGGCCAAAACCTTTAATTTAGAAAGAAAGATACGTTATGCAGTTGAACTAGGCAGATGGAATAATACTTTCCTGCTCAAAGTTCTTTTCAAGAGCTATCTGTTATGCTGTGTAAACACAAAGAGGAGGGAGCAACACCTGTGGAAGGGACACAACACTATGATTAGCAGAGAGACTGAATTCAGGACAAAGTGATGTTGGTATGACTTCAAGTAAATGTCTGGTTCATAAGTATTTTGATATTTGATTTCTCTTTGATTCTTCTGAGGTTTCAATCATGCAGATAGCCTTGAAGAAATAGAGGGGAGACTCTCATTTTCAGATTGTTTCTTTTCATGTTATGAGCTCATGGACAGAGGGAAATGAGACTAGCATTTGTCATTGTTGTATGTCTTCCCGTTGTTTTTGCAGGATCACTGCCACAATAGTCTACCTTGACCAATTTACTTCTAGAGCCTAGTATATGTGTGTTTGAAAACCATCTGTATACATGTTCTTATGGAACAGATTCTTTATCCTTCTTTGCCCTTCATGTAACTATTCTTTTAGACATCAGAAAGAAGCTGATGTAAGACAGTTGTGGAACTCCAGAAATCTTGTTGTGTAGTATGCAGAACCATAAGCAACTGACACTTTTTTTGTGAGCTAACAACATCTCATTTCTCTGAATGTATGCAAATAAATTATGGATGACTGTTTAACAAGCTTTGATCTTTCTGCAGCTGCCAACAGCAGCAACTATTCTGGCTGTAGTATACAAATCTCAAAGATCATCACAACATGCCCTCTCCACCGAGAGTCATTGTTTCGTCACTTCATTCCAGATTCCCAGTAATATAAACTTCTCTACATCTTCTTCGATGCTTTTGAGTCATTATAGGCTTGTGGTTTCTCAACAGGTCATCTCCCATCAGGATGGTCATTAAAGATTTTACACTGAGCATGCTAAAGCATTCCTGTAGTCCCAGCTTTTCTTTTTCAATCAACAGCGTCAGTTGAGATACTCCAAAACATACTGTAAATTAGATTCATAGTCGCCCCGTCACTAGAGACTGGATGCTATCTAGATACCATTCATCCTCAGTACTAAGGGTTTTTAACCCCCCCCCCCCCCTTTTTAAGTCTAAATGGTATGGAAAAACAAGCAAGCCTGTCCTACAGTAGCAATCCTGTGCTGCTTTTGACTTAGCCACAGAAAACTAGAATGTTAACAGGCTCCACCCTCCTAGATTTCCCAGTGGTTACATATATTTATTCATGTGTGTGTGTGTGTTTTGGTTTTCAGTTTTGAGTATGAGGTAATCTTTGTATGTTGAAGAAATAAGGACATATATTTGAAAAAAGTAGGGGCTGTGATAGTGCAGTGGGTTGAACCGCTAGCTGCAGGAAATCTGCTGTCCAGAGGGTCAGCAATTCGAAGCCATGAGTCGGGATGAGCTCCCGACTGTTAGCCCTATTTTCTGCCAACCTAGCAATTTGAAAGCATACAATGCAAATAGAGCAATAGGTACCACCTCATTGGGAAGATAAAAGCCTGCCCCATGCAGACATGCTGGTGAAATATGATCAGAGATGTCTACAGACAATAGGCATGGAAAAATGGAACAACAGCACCTCCCCATGGTTGGAGTTGAGCATCACCTTTGGATGCCAGAAATGAAAGGGGAAGACCTTTAAGTTTGTATGTATATTGTATGTTGTTCACTGTGTAAAAGGGATTGAATATTTGCCTTTTATCTGTATACTGTGTTTGAGCTCATTCACATTTGTAGATAATATGCCATTGTAGCTGGGGGCTTCCATGATGAATCTGCTCTGGTTTTAGTCTGAACCTGGAGTGCTGCACTTTGGATAACTCTTTTCAGGGCAAAAAACTGGAGTGCATGCATTGCCCCACTGACATGAACACCCCCCCCCCCCCCCCCCGCAATTCACTGCAGACTGCCAAGCAAGTTCTTTAGACTAGAGTTCTGAAACCCTTCCAACTAGGATGGTCATTAGTAACCATATCTAAGCTGATTAAATGTCTTCAGCACTCGGGATATAGGGAAAGAACTTGCAGGAATGATTCTGTATCTTAAAAAGTGCCTAGTGTGAAAGTTTATGAGTAACACAGAAGAGAAAACTAAGAGGTAAGATGGAAAAACGGCTTTTGAGGCCTTAGACAAGCCAATGTTCTCTGAAATATTGCATCACCTTAGAGAGGACTGTTGCAAGGATGCTCAAAAAGAAGATGTCATAATCTATTTGTTGCCTATTGTGTTTCCTTCCTTTTTCTTCTTGGGAAAGGAATTTATGAAGGTGAGACTGTGGAGAGAAAGAGCATGGACGTTGCATGTGTGGCTGATTCTTATAGCTACACATTTGTCTTTCCAAGAGGAACCATTTCATTTATTCATTTGCTCATTTTATTTATTCAATGATGTTCTCAGATGACATACATTTTGGTGTCTATATATGGACCATCAGCTTTGAGCCCTACCCTGCTGTGTTGGAAGCATTAATCAGACCCTCAGAGAAACTAAAACCACAGGTCGAGTTTATAGTTGGTTGAAAGGCATAAATATGATGCCAATGAAATTAATACTGTGTCGAATTAAGACTTAGATTGTCTTGTGCAAATTGGCCAATAGAAAGTTGCCCTTTCTTCAACATATAACATTTAGATTTAAAACTATAGTAGAGATCTTGCATTGGAAGACACATGACTTTGTCTCATTAACTGTGTCTCCCAATGTCTTGCTGTATGACTTCAAGCCATTTCCAACTTATGGCTACTCTAATGCAAAGCTATCATGGGGCTTTCCTGGCAAGATTGCTCAGAGGGGGTTTGCTGTTGCCTTCCTCTGAGGCTGAGAGCATGTGACTTGCCCAAGATCATCCACTGAGTTGGATGTTCTGCAACAGGAAGAGCACCTAAATGGATATGCGTGAGGAGGTGAGTTTTAGAGGGAATCTTCGCTGGTTGGAATAGAATTTTGAACTCCAAAATGACATAAAAACAACAACAAAAAACAAAACCATGAGTTACAAAGGCATACATGCAACCCACCATTATTCACCACCATTGTAATTCATGACCAGGTTGCCATTTTAGCAAAACTTATTATTTCAGCAAAACTTATTATTTCAGGTACAGTGGGAACCTTTCAAAATAACTGTTATAGTATAACAAGCATCAGAGGAAAAGTCAGAAGATGAGACAGATGGTGGGTTTCTAAATGAGTCTGTATGTGAGCGGAGAGAAGTGTAGGCAGATGAGGCTGATGCTGTGGATTCCTGTGCTCCTTTCCAGGCAACAGGGGAAAGTGAAAGTCCTTGGGCTGATGGGGAGTTTTCCCAGGAAACTAGATTAGGCCTGAGAACGGAGGGAGTAAAAAACAGACAAACTAGATATTCTCACAGAATCTGTGAGAAGACCTTGAAGTCCAGGTGCATTCGGTATAATGTCATAGATGCCTGGACAGGCTTAAGTTAAGTAGTCTGGATTCAAGCCTCTCAGAAGAGACAATGTTGCTAAAGCATGATTTTCCTGTCTCTACTCTCAAGTTCATGATTCAAGTTTCATGCTCTGGTTCATGTCTTTGTTCCTATAAGGGTTTGCCTTGGAAGAAGCTCCTGTTTTCTGGTTTATGGATTCATGTTTGAATAACTGCTAAGGATTCTGGTTCTCTTGAATTTATGTACTTTGCAATTTTTGGATTACTGCTATTTTGTATTTCCTATTTTTGAATTACTGCTATTTTGTATTTTCTGTTCTACTTATCCTTTTGGAAATGCCATTTCCCCCCTTTGTACCTGCTTTCCTTAATAAACATTTCCAGATAGTATTACTGGACTCTGGTGTGTTGCTGGGTGGAAAAGTGTTTCAGTGCTAGAGTGCAACAATAACCATTTTAGGTAAGATAAATGTGGGCAATGTAATGGAGACACGTCTTTGTGTGTCCTTGTGGAATGTGATGGGGAATGTTCAATGGTTACTTTCAGATTGGAGGTGTAACAGTACATGCATTTTGTATTAAAATCTGGATTTTGTAGATAGATATTTCCCTGGGACTTGGAATTTAAAGGATAGCCAGTATGGTTGGATTCCACATGGTTTTATTTAAGCTAAAATAATACTTCAAGATAAATATTCACCAGTTTCAAATTAATGATTAAATCCTACTGTTTTGACAATGCATGTACATGTATTATATGGATGTTGACTGCAGGGAAATGTATTTAAGGCATATGGTCACTTTGTGGCTATTGTGTGTCTTCAAGTTGTTTCTCACTCATGGAGACTGTACGGTGAAGCTATCAAAGATTTATTTGGCAAGGTTTTTTCAAAGATCGTTTGCTATTGCTTTTTTCTGAGGAAACAGTAGCTGAACTCTGATTCAAATCCTGGTCTATCAAAGGCCCTTCCACAAAGCTGTATAAATTACACATTGAAGTGGGTGATATGGTAGTGTGGACTCCGATAATCCAGTTCAAAGCAGATATTGTGGGTTATCTGCCTTGATATTATGGGATATATGGCTGTGGAAGTGCCCAAAGTCCCAGTCCAACATTCACACTCAAACCACACCAACATCCTGGCTAAGCTTACATTAATGTATATGTAAGAGATATCCTAACTTCATATCTTGTGTATTGTTCTCCTCCCCTCCTTTCCTTTTTTCTTATTGTTTTGTCTCCTCTTTTCCTTTCTGATTGTATTTGCATTTTTAGTACATAGAAAAGCTGACATTCTTGAATACTAAATAAAACCAATAAAAGCAATGACATGCAATTAAATGGAAAACAATTAAAAGCATCTAACACTTAATTTTGGATTTTTTTTTGAAGTACTGACAGATATTGGCCATGCCTAGCTATAGAAAATAGACTTAATAGTGCCTCTGAAATCATTGCTTTTTAAAAACATCAATAGGAAAACATTTTAACATGCCTCCTCTTACAAATTTTGCCTACCAGTTTACTATTCGCATGACAATGTCATGGCCGTTAACATGGAAGGAACATAGTGGGATGTAGCCTTACAGAAAGTGCAATCTCACCCCTGAGAGTATGAAAAACCAATTGTAAACTGCTTCCATGAAACAGAAGACCAATCTTTAGAAATGTGATGTGCTGCCCACCTTGAATGTGCCGGGTGAATCCAAAATTTAATGGAGTGCTGAGATATTTCACAACAATTCCATGCAACAGAATTTGAGTTGAGACTACACAGAGCTGGAGTAAAGAGTAAAACTTTCTTAGCAGTGCCGCTGCATAGCATACATTTCGGTTCAGAGGCAGCACAATCTCTGTTCTTCTTGAAACCAATCAACTGTAGCATGACATCACAAAGAAGTTAGGAAGGCGCCTCTTTCTGTTATTGAACCTCTTTTGCTGTGTTGGTCTTTACTTAGAGTAAATTGCCCCAAGTGGCCCAATCATCTTAGCCACATTCTCACTAAGACAAAAGGCAATAATACTATACATCTATCTCTTTTGACTTTTGCAGATTTGATTATTTGCAGATTACTGTACTTGCTTTTGCCTCTCTGGCTGCCCTATGCCCATTTCTAATGAGACTTTGGTGGGATGATGGGAAAGGGAAGTGCTCATTCATGCGCTTTGATGGGAAGGGGATGGAAGGGGATGGGACAGGGAGCAGAAGGAGAGTGATGCACAGTCTTTGGAAGCAAGGGAGGGAGTGCCATGGAGAAAAAAGGAGGAGAGAGCTGGGTATATGAATGGCAGTGATAAGGTGAGGGGAAAGGCAATGGGAAGGGGCTGTGGCTGCTGCTCTTATGGCAGTGGCTTCAACAAGTCTGGGTTTAATAGGGACTATGAGTCCACCCAAGATTAAGGCCTGCCTACACTCTTGGAATTCCCTATTAAACCCTTGCATTAAACTGCAGGAAAAGAGATTCTATATAACACTAGGAGGAACTTCCTGATGCTAAAAGCTTTTTAATAGTGGAATACATTGCCTTGGATGTGGTGGAGTCTCCTTCTCTGAAGGTTTTTAAACTCCATCTGCTGGGAGTGCTTTGGGAGTGTGTAGCCCTCCATGCAAGGAGGGAGTTGGACTGGTTGGCCCATGTGGTCTCTTCCATCTGATTTTTTGATTCTATAAATTATGTATATTGAGAGCTTCCACATTAATTTCTGTTCAGCTTCATGAACTGTTTACGAGCAGCAGGTTCCCTAGAGAGCCAAGATGTTGCTGTTTTACTCTGAGGCAACTTTTCTCAACCTGGAGGTCGGTACCCCTGCGGGCGGGGGTTGCAAGGAAGGTGTCAGAGGGTCGCCAAAGACCATCAGAAAACACAGCATTTTCTGTTGGTCATGGGGGTTCTGTGTGTGAAGTTTGGCCCAGTTCTACCATTAGTGGAGTTCAAGGGGCTCTTTGATTTTAGGTGAACTATAAATCCCAGCAACTACAACTTCCAAATGTCAAGGTCTATTTCCTCCAAACTCCACATTTGGGCATATTGAGTATTCATGCCAAGTTTTGTCCAGATCCATCATTGTTTGGGTCCACAGTGCTATCTGGATGTAGGTGAACTACAATTCCAAAACTCAAGGTCAATTCCCACCAAACTCTTCCAGTATTTTCTGTTGGTCATGGGAGTTCTATGTGCCAAATTTGGTTCAATTCCATCATTGAAGGAGTTCAGAATGCTCTTTGATTGTAAGTGAACTATAAATCCCAACAACTACAACTCCCAAATGACAATATCAATCCCCCCCCCATCAGTTTGGGCCTATGGGGTGTTTGTGTCAAATTTGGTCCAGTGAATGAAAATGCATCCTGCATATCGGATATTTATATTATGATTCATAACCGCAGCAAAATTACAGTTGTGGAGTAGCAATGAAAATAATGTTATGGTTGGGGGTCACCACAACATGAGGGATTGTATTAAAGGGTTGCGGCATTATTAAGGTTAAGAACCCTGACGTAAACACTAGGAAGAACTTCCTGATGGTAAATGCTGTTTAATAGTGGAATGCATTGTCTTGGATGTGGTGGAATCTCCTTCTCTGGAGGTTTTTAAACAGAGTTTTTAAACTCCATCTGTCATGAGTGCTTTGATTGTGTAGCCCTCCATGGAAAGAGGGAGTTGGACTGGTTGGCCTTTGTGGTCTCTTCTGTCTCTGATTTTTGGATTCTATAAATTATGTACATTGAGAACTTCCACATTAATTTTTGTTTAGCTCCGTGAACTGTTTATGAACAGCAGGCTGCCCAGAGAACCAAGGTGTTCCTGTTTGAGGGATCGGAACAAAAGATCTTCCCATCTGAATCAGGTTGGTAGAAAGCCATGCCCAAAGAGTACTTGCTTTGTACCACCTCTCAACCCCTGAACTCTAAAAATGAAGGGCAGATCTTCTGAATGGAAAACAATCATGGACAAAACACCATGAAATGAGACACAATGAGAAACATCAAAGTTTCTCTAAACAATGGAAGAAAACAGCAGTCTGTGATGGGCTGTAGGTCTTTGTGTGAAGTGTGGGCCCTTGGCAAATGAAGCACTAAGACTGTATGTTTCACTAGAAGTCTATGAAGCACGGGAATTCCTATTTTATGGGCAAATGTAGATGAAGATATAAGGGCTGTAGCCTTTAATGGATGTAATGGGTAGATGAATCAGCTACAACTTTACTTAGTTAATTGCTCTGTTGATGGGCATCCCTTGTTTGTTTGACTTCAAGCCTTCTGGGGCCTTGTCTTGCTGCAATGGAGCCTTCGAAGTGAAAGCTGACATCCTAGGGAATAAATCCCACTGAATTCAGTGGGATTACTTGTCAGTAAACATTTTTCCATTTGCACTCATAATGGGATGGTATTTCTTCCTAAAAGTGCTTGAATATAGTAGACGCAGTGCTCATCCAATGACTATTTGTCATTGGAGATTTTTTAAAAGCCCAATTCCTTTTTTGCTTACCAGAAACTGTAGTTGAAGGTATACATGTGCCCTTGTTTTCTGTTTCTCCAGAGCACTGCATAAACTCAGATACTTCTGTTGCTTTTAGCATCATAGGCACTATAAATTGGTTAGGTTGCTAACAGGAGTGGCGCTCAGGGAGCATACAACTCCTCTGTTGCATCAGCTCCACTGGCTGCTAGTTTGCTACCGGGCACAATTCAAAGTGCTAGCTTTAGCCTATAAAGCCCTAAACTGTTCCAGCCCAGCTTATCTATCCAAACATATTTCCCCCTATGAACCCACTAGAGATTTGAGATCATCGGAGAAGGCCCTGCTCTCAATCCCACCTGCTTCACAGGCATGTTTGGCAGGGACAAGAGACAGGGCCTTCTCTGTGGTGGCCCCTCGGCTGTGGAACTCCTTGCCCAGGGATATCAGATCAGCCCTCTCCCTCCTAAGCTTTTGGGGAAAAAATCTGAAAACTTGGCTCTTCGAGCAAGCTTTTGGAGCCTCAGCTTAATCAGATAAACCTTGAATTGGAAAATGACCTAGGAACGGCTAAGACGACGGAACAGATGAGGACTGAATATGATGACATTCAAAGTGCTAGCTTTAGCCTATAAATTTTTTGTTCACTGGTTTGATGTTTTTAGATATAGCGTAATGTGATGTTTATTTTTATTGATGTATGTATTTTATATGTGGCATCGAATTGTGCCGATTGTTGGGCTTATATGGGCGGGGTAAAATGATATAAATAAATAAATAAATAAATAAATAAATAAATAATACTGTCTTTGGCCTCAATCATGTTTTTTAGTTGCAACAATGACAAACTTAATGAATACATTGTAGAATGCTACAGTGTCATATACGTATATCCCATTCCTTAAACAGGTCTCCTTTAGTTAGGACTCACAATACGATTTTGATCAATGGAAGCTGTCTAATCTGTCTGTAAGGTCGGAACTGACCTTGGTTTAGGTCATATACTGAATAATCTTTTCCTCTTTCCATCACATACCCCTTTAATGTGCAAAATCCTCATTTTCTCTTAAATTTGGTCTGGCTTTCTAGGGGTTAGCGCATTTGGATCAGAGGAGCCATTCTTTCTTTTCCAATATCTCTTTCAGTTTATCCTTGACCTGAACTAAGATTTAAAGATGGGGTTAAAGCCAACCTTAGAAACTGTGGCATAGACACGAGAACTATGAATCCCTCCTCCTTGAGTGCTCTAACTGGAGGTCAGCTGTGACCAGCAGTGTTGCAGAATTTGAAGAGGCATGAATGGAGGACGAATAGGAAAAAGGTGTCAAGAGGAAGGTGCATCAAGCCAACCCTGACCGGGACCGCCTTCCATCTGGAAACCAATGTCCTCACTGCAGGAGAACATGCGGATCAAGAATAGGGATCCACAGCCACCGCCAAGACACTGCACTTGGACAACCATCATCCTTGGCTATGAGTGATCGCCTAAGAACAACTTGGTTGTGTATTTGCCAAGAAGAAATGCTTCACTGGCAAATAATGCTTTTCATGGGGAAATTCTGACTTGTATTATCAAGACATTTTGGCTGAACTTGCATTCTATGTATTTTTCATTGTAACCTTGCAAATGCAGAGATAGTGGTAATTCTTACATTGGAGGAAGATGTACCATGAAAGGAGAGTTTAGAAGTGGAGTGGGCAGATCAAAAGACAACCTGGCAAAAGGGCACTACCTAAAAGAATCCCCCACCTTGTGTGACTGTGGAGCAGAACAGACAACTCTGCATCTGTATGCTTGTTCACTACCCCCTGCCTCATGTACAGAGGAAGAATTGTTGGAGGCTACAGACAATGTGGTTGCTGTTGCCTGTTTTTGGTCAAAAATTTTTAGCCACTTGTGTTCCTTCTATTTTTATCAGTTTTATACTAATTGATATCAAATAAATAAATACAATTATTATTTATTATTCTTTGTCCTGAATTAATTTGCTTTTACCTGAGGCATCATTTGGACACCTCAGGGAAAAGTCCAACATGGTCCACATTTTGGGCCCTGCCTGGAATGGCCTGGGAATAGACCCTTTAACTAAGATTTCGGTCTTACTTTCCAAACATGAAAAAAGGATGTCCTATATGTGTGTAGTTATTACCAAAATGCTGAGACAATCCTCAACTGGAAATCCTAAAAGCAACATCAACTGTTACATTTACTGTTACTTTTTAGTTAAGCAATACATTACATAACTCCTTTTATCAAATACAAAATGCATTGCATAACAGGCATGGTTGCTGTAATTAAAAAATTAAAAACTATTTGTATGCAATGAAGATTGAAAAGAAAACAGAAGCAGGTGGTAACAATAACCATCCTTAACACAGAATGGGAAGGCAAGACCCTGGCCATTTGCTGGCTAGACCGGAGGCATTCCAGAATAAAAAGGTCTTCCGCAGACAATGAAATGCTATTGGGGAGAGGACCCAATGGATGCCCTGGCTTAATCAATTGGTTAATTAACGGAGTCATCAGTTAATGAGTGGACAGTTAATCAACTGAATTAATTAACTGGTTAATCAGTTAAAAACTGGACAGTTCATCACCTGGGAAGGAGGAACTTTAATCAGCTAATGGAAGCTCTTCTATAGAATAGGAAAATGAATTTCCTATAGTAAATAATAGCAAAGTAAATAGTATGTTATAATAGATAGTAAATGACAACAACAAACAATAACACAGCATTTACATATACTTAAGATAGCAGGCCTTCTCTAGGGAAGCTACTATTTGTCACAAAATGGTGTGAGATAGAGATTGGTGGAAGCAAGGGAACTCGGGAGTGTTAAAAGAAAGCCCTCCCTTTTTTTGCCTGTTCAAGTCTTTGGGGTCTTCATGGATTTACAATTTTGGACTTTGATATTAGGTCAAAGAGCAAAATGGGGAAACTTGCTTATGCTGGCTAAATATCACTATTAAACATGGGATTGGGATGCATTGGGATACATAGCGGTGGGGCTTCCTGCTACTCAGCTTGCATGCATCCTTGTGAACACAGAGGTCTCTCCTACTCTGTTCCTTTTGTTAAGCAGCACTTTGTCTGAAGCGAAAGGGATAACGGCAGTGTTGTTCTTCAGGGATCTGTATTGACTCTGCCAAAGGCAGGGCAATACTGCTCAAGGGCATTGCAACATTCTTCAGGGGAAAACAACACTCTGCGTAACAGGGGCACACATAGTCTTGAGCAAGAGTGTGTTTGTGTGCATGTACACAATTCACACACTGAGGCCAATTCCCAGAAGTCAACTATGCCTTGCTTTTCCTTCTCCCTGTCTTCCCTCACTCTTTTAGGCTACAGTGCTACATCATTTAGCTGCATGGATCCCATTGGAGTATTTATTTATTTATCGTGGCAGAAGCAAAACCAAACAGTTGTATTGCATTAAAACAAACAAATAAACAAAACACAAAGTTTGCAAACTTGGCATTCTATTAAATGTCCTTTGACCAGTATCTAGCCACTTGGAGTGCCTCTGGTGTTGCTGCAAGAAGGTCCTCCATTGTGCATGTAGCAGGGCTCAGGTTGCATTGCAGCAGGTGGTCTGTGGTTTGCTCTTCTCCACACTCGCATGTTGTGGACTCCACTGTATAGCCCCATTTCTTAAGGTTGGCTCTGCATCTCGTGGTGCCAGAGCGCAGTCTGTTCAGCGCCTTCCAAGTCGCCCAGTCTTCTGAGTGCCCAGGAGGGAGTCTCTCATTTGGTGTCAGTCATTGATTGAGGTTCTGGGGTTTAGCCTGCCACTTTTGGACTCTCACTTGCTTAGGTGTTCCAGTGAGTGTCTTTGTAGATCTTAGAAAACTATTTCTAAGTTTTCTTAGAAATATTATTTCTAAAACTTATTTCTAAGTTTTCAATTGAAGTGAAAAGGGGGCTAAAAATTATGAAAAGTGGCCAGGATTGGAATGGTAGGCTTTTGAGAAAATGGACAGGGAGTTTCTCATTGCATCATGCTGTCCTCTGTCTAATATCCAGGACTATGGGGGGAAAAGCACTAGCTCATCTAATTTATACAGGAGCCCCTTTTGAAAATCAAGTATAAGGATTATATTGCTAAAATCCATATTCAGTTCTTATTGTGATAATCTTATTTTCTTATGCATTGACTGGCATCAAAATGTGTAAGGCCTGCCGCCCTCCCTCCCTCCTACAAACAGTCTAAGGTGGTTTTCAACAGTAAAGACAAATAAAATACTGTACAGTTTTGTACAACCAACTGAATGGTGGCACAGGCAACAGATTAAAAGTTAAATGCAAAAAATACCCCCAAACAATCTGAAACATCAGTGTGAAAGATCATAGAGATGTAGCTACAAAGGGGAAACTCACTTCTTGATCCAGTTTCCACAAAAAACATTGGTTTTTTTTAGTGTGGGTGGTATCGGGGTAGTAGTGGGACAGAATGATGGGTGGAAGGCAAAGCATCACCATTTTTAAAGAATGTGTTGACATTTTGTTGGAAATAGCAATCTTCTCAAGCTTCCACTACTTATTTATTATGTACGTAATGGCTTACTGTATTATATAGGTGTGTGTTGGCTTGCAATTTTACCTAACCTCTTTGTTGTGGGAGGGGCTGCAGACCATGTGGTCAGAACTGGGCATGTTCAAGACTCAAGACTCCATTTTAGAGAGAGTAGAAGCCATTAGACCAGTGTTTCTCAAACTGAGGGTCGGGATGCCTCCCCCCCCCCCCCAGTCATGAAGAGGTGTCAGAGGGGTTGCCAAAGACCATTGGAAAACACAGTATTTTCTGTTGGTCGTGGGGGTTCTGTGTGGGAAGATTGGCCCAATTCTATCATTGGTGGGGTTCAGAATGCTCTTTGATTGTAGGCGAATTATAAAACCCAACAACAACAACTCCCAAATGTTAAGGTCTATTTTCCCCAAACGCCATCAATGTTCACATCTGGGCATATTGAGTATTCGTGCCAAGTTTGGTCCAGATCCATCATTGTTTGAGTCCACAGTGCTATCTGGATGTAGGTGAACTACAACTCCAAAACTCAAGGTCAATGCCCACCAAAACCCTTCAAGCATTTTCTGTTGGTCATGGGAGTTCTGTGTGCCAAGTTTAGTTCAATTCCATCATTGGTGGAGTTCAGAATGCTCTTTGATTGTAGGTTAACTATAAATCCCAGCAACTACAACTCCCAAGTGACAAAATCAATCCCCTCCCCAACCCCACAAGTATTCAAATTTGGGCGTATCTGGTGTTTGTGCCAAATATGGTCCAGTGAATGAAAACACATCCTGCACATCAGGTATTTACATTATGATTCACAACAGTAGCAAAACTACAGTTATGAAATAGCAACTAAAATAATTTTATGGTTGGGGGTCACCACACCATGAGGAACTGTATTAAGGGATTGCAGTATTAGGAAGGTTGAGAACCCTGAATTAGATTCTTAGAGAGAGTAGAAGCCATCTGTATGCTTTTAGAAGTCAGAGTGTGTTATGCTTTAGACTTCAGTAAGATGTATGCTTAGAGACTAAACGGAGAGATACCTTGGACTATAGGCTTGTTTCTAAGTAAGTTTAGGTAACACAGGGCGTGTTACCTAAACAGAGAAACTACTTAAAATCCTATTGTAACTGGATTCATAACCATGTACCTGTATGCTATATACATGAAGTTTTGTGAATAAACCATCTCTGTTATTTTTAAATAATGTTTATTTTGTCTCTTGAGAGCATGATTGAAAGGCAAATATATTTTAAGGGAGAGTAGATATTTTTTGGACTGCTAAAGGAACACTTCTAAAGGTCTACTGTATATATTTCCAAAAGGTTATTTGACCAGTGGTTTTCCACAAAGGTTATGAATCCCATTTCCCAAGTGGTTATGGAGATTCTCATTTCCCAAAACATTTGACCCTCTTGCCACTGATCTCATGGCTGAATGCCTCGTTCTGAACTCAGAGCAAACAATTTCACAATCAGGGCTCTGCCAGGGAAGTGTTTGGCTGGGAAGGTAGCAGTGGAGCTTCAGTATGCTCAGAGAGAATGATGCAGTTTATTTTGTTTTTTTCAATGGGCGAGAGCCCTGATCTACCCCCTCATCATTGATCCCACTCATTGCTGTGGAACAGGTGGCAGCCCCAAGAATAAGAACAAAAAAGCAGTCCTAATCTGAATTTGGTTTTGGAAATGTGTAGCTGACAACACAGTGTTAATGTGGTCTATTATAAATAGGTGTGCTAAGGGCGAAATACTTTGAATTGCAGCTGAATTATTTTGCCGATGTAGACAACTCCCTCGGCTAGATGTGTCAAATTTATTTTCACCGAGGACCATATCAGGCTTATGGTTGCCTTCAAAGGGCCACTTGTAATTGTAAAACTGGATAAATGTAAGGTAGAGTCTCACTTATCCAACATAAATGGGCCGGCAGAACGTTGGATAAGCGAAAATGTTGGATAATAAAAAGGGATTAAGGAAAAGCCTATTAAACATCACAGTATGCTAAGATTTTACAAACTAAGCAACAAAACATCATGTTTTACAACAAATCGACAGAAAAAGTAATACAATATATGGTAATGTTATGTAGTAATTATTGTATTGGGTTGTTATAGGTTTTTTTCGGGCTATATGGTCATGTTGTAGAGGCATTCTCTCCTGACGTTTCGCCTGCATCTATGGCAAGCATCCTCAGAGGTAGTGAGGTCTGTTGGAACTAGGAAAATGGGTTTATACATCTGTGGAATGACCAGGGTGGGACAAAGGACTCTTGTCTGTTGGAGCTAGGTGTGATTTACGATTTTAGCACTAAAACGTCACAATGTATTGAAACAGCTGTGGATCCAGAGCAGGCCCATAGCCAGGATTTTGTTTCGGGGTGGGTGGGTTGAGTTTGGTTTGGGGGGGGGCTGAGTCTGAGTGAAAGAGGGTCTACCCTAGCAAACCTTTTGTATCGTTACTCCAATACCCCCATGCATATGGGATATATTGAGTATGGTGATCAGGTCATGATATGAATAAACATAACAGTTTAAATAATGTACCAGTAAGCCTTCTCGCAGACCACTATGAGAATGGGGGGGGGGGGGGGGTACATGCTTGATCCAGGGAGGAGGCAGACTGTGTTGGATAATACAGAACATTGGATGAGTTAAAGTTGGATAAGCAAGACTCTATTGTACTTTCCTGGGAGCAAGTCCACTGAAGTCAATGGGGTTTTTCTTATGTAGTGAAAGAGATCATTGCATAGTAAATGGCTCATCATATACTATGACTCAACATATATATTTGCACAAAAGAGCTAGCGACAAGTTAACATGAAGTCTCTCCCCCCCTTTGGCTATGATAACAAGCTAATTTGTTTTTGCTGTTCTAGTGTGGCCATTTCAACTTGTACAACCAGTACAATACACAGTAACATTATGTAGTACTTACTGTATTTACGAATTTAGCACCAAAACATTGCCATGTATTGAAACAGATGTGGATTCAGATGGGAGGCAGACTGCATTGGATAATACAGAACGTTGGATGAGTGAAGGTTGGATAAGCAAGACTCTGCTGCAACAATAAGTTGCCCTACTATTGAAAGCCTTGCGGGCCACATAAAATGACATGGCGGGCATTTGACACATTTGCCCTAGGCCTCCTCTCGTTGGGACTAAACGATAAGACTGAGGTCAGCAACTAGGTGATAAGCCATGTTTGGCCATTAACCAGGTGACTCGAGAGAAGGGGAACAGCTGGGAAGGCAGGAAGGGAACCTCAACCACCTCTTCTCCCTTGCCATCAGCTTCTGAATGTTAAGTCTGGCCTTGCCAAGAGAAATCAACCAGAAGAGGCACCCTTGCTTTTACACTACAGTACCGAGCATTAGCCCATATTAATTTGGGAATCCAGACTGGTGGACTTCTTTAGAAACCCGATTAGATTATGCAAATATTCACCTTAAAAAGAATCCTGTTCGGCACTATTGTTTGTCCTGGCTGCCGCCTCTGACTGGCACCATTTTTACCCACTGGGCTGTTTCTTCTTACATGGTTAATCCCCCTCGATCGGGGATCATGCAATGAATGGGAATGTCATATATATGGTAATATCACTGGAAGTCTGTTTGGGGAGGAACAAATCTACTACCAATCAGATGTGGCTAGATGTGGAAGCCACTGAGGATGCAAGAGGGCAATTGAGAACAAAGCAAATGAACACAAGTTAAGATAATTTTCTAAAAAAAGAATCCCTCCCCTAATTGCGAACCATATCCAGCATTTTTCAATACCTTCTGCAAAAACAAACAAATCTGAGTCATTTGGACTTAGTTGAAAATAAACTCCAGATTGGAGCAAAAAAAGCCTTTATTAAGTTCTCGGTATTCTCACAATCCCTTTTGAAAAAAGGGAGGGGGCATTAATACATATAAGAATATTATCTTCTTGGAAACTTGGCTGTTTCTCTCCACCGATTTGTGTGTCACCTCCAGGTCTGCTATAATTATTTATTGGCTGTTGTTCCAGTTCCTCTTTTTTTAAATAATCTTCAGGAGATGCAAAGGCCCATGACGTGGAGCGCAAGCAATATGAAATGTCACGACTGGAATATATATTCCCCTTTCCTCAGACCTCCTCATAAAGTTTGAAACTGATATTAATATTTAACTTTTCAACTCACAAGGTCTTTCATGGTCTCAGCCTGACTTAATTAGCTGACATTTAGTTCCCAATATTCCTCAGCACACGCTTAGGAGTCCTTGGGTACCAGTTTATTAACATTCCCCCACAGTCGGCTGGCAAAGGCCGCTTCCAGATTCTTTATCAATTGTTCCTGTAGGCAACCAAATTCATTCCTGAATG
Organism: Anolis sagrei; assembly: GCF_037176765.1. NCBI lineage: Eukaryota > Metazoa > Chordata > Lepidosauria > Squamata > Anolidae > Anolis > Anolis sagrei. The sequence continues at coordinate 120,082,048 of NC_090026.1, read as the reverse complement.
CTGGTAGAACTGGCCTAGTCGGTAAATATGTTTAAAGGCAGAAAGAGCCGCCTTCCTTTTCCATTTCGTTTAAACAAGCTTGGTGGGTTGCAGTCCCTCCCTCTCTTCTCCCCCACCTGCCATATCCTCAGTGCGAAGGCTCATCAAAGAAAATTCAACAAAAATGGGCTGCATTTACCTTAATGTGTAATGCATAAAAAGATGATTTTGCTATGAATTAAGACTCCTATACAGGTGCATCAAGGAACCTAAACAATTCTCGTAAGCATGGTAGCACAAAGCTCTCTTCCTTGCTTCACTCCTTAACCTTGGTGAAGACACATTTGGGTTGATTTTGAATGTATGGATGGCTACTTTTAAGCCACGCCTAATTGCTGTACAGTAGAGTCTTGCTTATCCAACCTTCGCTCATCCAACATTCTGCATTATCCAACACATTATCTGCCTCCCAACGGGATCCATAGCTGTTTCAATACATTGCGATGTTTTGGTGCTAAATTCATAATATAGTAATTACTACTTAACGTTACCATGTACTGAACTGCTTTTTCTATCGATTTGTTGTAAAACATGATGTTTTGCTGCTTAATTTGTAAAATCATAACGTAGTTTGATGTTTAATATGCATTTCCTTAATCCCTCCTTATTATGCAACATTTTTGCTTATCCAATGTTCTGCAGGCCCATTTATGTTGGATAAGTTGGAAACTTCAATTAGTCCAAAGGGCAGCGGCTAGATTACTCACCGGAGCGTCATACAGAGAGCATACCACCCCCCTGCTATGTCAGCTCCACTGGCTGCCAATCCAGTTCCGAGCACAATTCAAAGTGCTGGTTTTGACCTACAAAACCCTTTACGGCTCCGGCCCAGCATATCTGTACGAACATATCTCCTTCTATGTCCCACCTCGGAGTTTAAGATCCGCTGGGGAGGCCCTGCTCTTGACCCACCTTTATCACAAGCAAGACTGGTGGGGACGAGGGACAGGGCCTTCTCGGTAGTGGCCCCTCGCCTGTGGAATGCACTCCCGGGGGAGATTAGGTCATCAACATCCCTCCTTGCTTTCAGAAGGAAGCTAAAAACCTGGATGTGGGACCAGACCTTCGGGTAAGCTGGCAGATGGACAAAGACAACCAATGACGACCAGAGTAGGAAAGAATAATGACGATGCTAGATGGATTATGGACTATGAATTGGCGAACATTGACCACAAGATGATTTTATTGCTGCTAGTATACTGTTTGATTGTTTTAATTAGTTATAACTGTTGTCATTATATGGTAAATTTGTGTATTGTGTATTGTATATTGTACCGTTGTCATTATATGGCAAATTTGTGTATTGTGTATTGTATATTGTACCGTTGTCATTATATGGTAAATTTGTGTATTGTGTATTGTATATTGTACCGTATTTTGTGAATTGTTAGAATTGTTAGGCATTGAATTGTGCCTTTTGTAAGCTGCCCTGAGTCCCCCCTAGGGGGTTGAGAAGGGCGGGGTAGAAGCACTCCAAATAAATAAATAAATAAATAAATAAATAAATAAATAAATAAATAAGTGAGACTCTAGTGTATCTAGATTTCTAAAGCATAGTAGATTTTCTTACTGGATACTTCAGCTTTAAAGTTTGCTTGCCATTCCTAATTCATCTTGGGAAATGAAATATTGTCTTCCCTCCATCCTTGTGTGTAGTCAATAATAGTAATAATAATAATCATCATCATCATCATCATCATCATCATTATTATTATTATTATTATTTGTAATTCGGCCCTATCTCTCTGAGGGGACTCAGGTAAAGTTTTTCCTTTTCACTCTGAGGGGTGGTGCTCATCTTCTGCTCTGTAGGGTGGTGTCATCTCTATTTCTAAGCTGAAGAGCCTGTGTTGTCCATAGACATCTCCTAGGTCATGTGGTCAGTGCGACAGCATACAGCATTGTTTACCTTCCCATCAAGGCGATACCTGTTGATCTACACACATCTGCATGTTTTCAAACTGCTAGGTTGGCAGAAGATGGGGCTAACAGTGGGAGCTCAACCCAACTGTGGATTTAAACTGCCAACCTTCCAGTCAGCAAGTCCAGCAGCTCAGCGGTTTAATCCATTGCACCACCATGGCCCCTGGTTACCCTCTTGTGCTTGCAGCTTGATGCTTGAGCCCAAACTTGGAAATCCAAGAATAAGGATCTGAGAAAGCTGCTACGTATTTAAAGTAGTGTGTGTGTGTGTGTGTGTGTAATGTTTGCAATGCTAACTACAAGAAACTGAGCTGATTATACTAGATTGCTGTCTGGCTTCACAGCTTCAAAGAAAGCCATGTCTGGATTCTCTCACTTTTGTCTGCACTATATGTACGTTGTTGTCTCTATTGCGTACATCTCTCAAAAGATACATGGACAGGCTTATGGAAACATAAACACCCTACAGTATTTGGGATTGAGCAGAAGTCCATATCTTGAGAATCTCACCTGAAGAATTTCCATGAACTGGAGTGTCACCATTCAATGCTAAGCAAGGTTGCTTGAAAGTATAGCCTGCTTTGTTCAATGGGGTTTATTCCAAGTGTTGCAATCGCAGCATGATATACAGCAGGCATGAGCAAACTTGGGTCCTCCAGGTGTTTTGGACTTCAACTCCCACAATTCCCAACAACCTCAGGCTTAAGCAGCTCAGGGGAAAAAGAAAAGGGCCTGAGGCTGTTAGGAATTGTGGGAGTTGGAAGTCCAAAACACCTGGAGGACCCAAGTTTGCCCATGCCATATATATAGAGTGTTGTTGTTGTATTTGTTTGCCTTCAAGCCATTTTCAACTTATGGTGACTCTAAGGTAAACCTATCATGATGGTTTTCTTTGTTCAGATGGAAGTTCCCATTGTCTTCCTCTAGGGCTGAGAGAGTGTGACTTGCTCAAGATCAGCCAATTGATTTCCATGGCTGAGCAGGGCTTCGAACCCTGGTCTCTCAAAGTTCCTGGTGTTCATAACTTCTTTCCTCTTCCCATAATTAGCTGGGGTACAATACATATTACCAGAGAAATATATTCATATTTATAGTGCAATTCTAGATATATTTACTCTTTGTATACGCAAACATAACTGCAGCGTAAATGTGCATAAATTGCAGCATGCTGCCTACCTTGCCACAAAAGTTCCCTTTCTTTGAGTGCAAAAGTAGGCACAGGCCTGGGTTTATCCTTCAGCAACAGCATATAAATAAATTCTGGCAAGAGTTGCTAGAGATCCACATACGATATCTAGCAATGGAATAACTTTAGCTCTAATTATCTAGTTAAGCTACCATAACAAAACATGCTGTATATGGTTGTGTTCAGTATAATTACAGAGTATTTCACACAGAAGTGTGATTAATAGTATTTCATTACATTTCGATGCGGCTCCCCTAATTTGTGAGGAATTTAATACGTGTGCTGGGTGTCGACTTTATGAGTTAATATTCTTCCGTCATTTGTTTTGACTTGTGTCAATAAATGCAAAAAAATTACAACCAGCCTGATATACATTTCTTTAGAAGAGATTGTGTTTTTCTGTTGGTTCACATGAAGGTGAGAAAGAGAGTGTGTGTGCTTAAGAGAGAAAGCAGGCAGATAGAGAATGTGAATCAGGAGACAAGCCTGAGTAGAAAAATATGACTTGTTATTGAACAATCTTGTTTTAAGGGCTTATCTTAGTAAATAAAGTATTGATCTTTTCCATTGGGGACCTTTGGTTTGATTCTACTATCTATCCCTCGGTGATATGTATACAGTGGTGGCAGGCAGCTCATTCCTAGCAAACAGTATCAGTTCACATTAAATATAATATCAGTCACAGCGACCCGAGCTCTTTGCCCGATAGACTTGATGTGGAAAATGAAATCAACCATTAAAAAGTATGTGTATAATTCTAACCCTGTTGCCATCTTTGTTTCAAAAGGAAACAGAAGCCAAGGGTTTAGCTGTTGCAAAGGCTCTCTTACTCTTAGCTGAATGATGGCCTTTTATTACACCCTTCTCTGGTTTCCTTAAGCAGTTACTTTGAATACATGTCAATTATTATTTTTTACATTTATCCAAATTGGTGCCATGGGTTAAACCAGTGTTTCTCAACCTCCCTAATGTCGCGGCCACTTAATACAGTCCCTCATGTTGTAAAGGTAAAGGTTGTCCCCTGATATTAAGTCCAGTCATGTCTGACTCTGGGGTGTGGTGCTCATCTCCATTTCTAAGCCGAAGAGCCAGCGTTGTCCGTTGTCCGTAGACACCTCCAAGGTCATGTAGCCGGCATGACTGCATGGAGCACCATTACCTTCCCGCCGGAGTGGTACCTATTGATCTACTCACATTTGCATGTTTTCGAACTGCTAGGTTGGCAGAAGCTAGGGCTGAAAGCGGAAGCTCACGCCGCTCCCCGGAATTGAACCTGCGACCTTTTGATCAACAAGCTCAGCAGCTCAGTGCTTTAACCCACTGTGCCACCGGGGGCTCCTCCTCATGTTGTAGTGAACCCCAAACATAACTTTATTTTTGTTGCTACTTCATAACTGTAATTTTGCTACTGTTATGAATCGTAATGTAAATATCTGATATGCAGGATGTATTTTCATTCACTGGACCAAATCTGGCACAAATACACAATACACCATCTTACATATCAGATATGTACATCCTACATATCAGATATATACATTCTACATATCAGATATTTACATTATGAATCACAACAGTAACAAAATTACAGTTATGAAGTAACAACAAAAATAATGTTATGGTGGGGTTGATTTTGTCATTTGGAAGTTGTAGTTGCTGGGATTTATAGTTAACCTACAATCAAAGAGTATTCTGAACTCCACCCACAATAGAACTGAACCAGTCTTGGCACACAGAACTGCCATGACCAACAGAAAATATTGGAAGGGTTTGGTGGGCATTGACCTTGATCTTGAGTATGGGAGTTGTAGTTTACCTACATCCAGAGAGCATGGTGGACTCAAACAATGGTGGATTTGGACCAAACTTGGCATGAATACTCAATATGCCCAATATGCCCAAATGTGAACACTGGTGGAGTTTGGGGGAAATAGACCTTGACATTTGGGAGTTGTATTTGCTGGGATTGATAGTTCACCTACAATCAAAGCGCATTCTGAATCCCAGCAATGATAGAATTGGAGCAAACTTCCCACGCAGAACCCTCATGACCAACAGAAAATACCGCGTTTCCTGATGGTCTTTGGTGACCCCTCTGATACCCCCTCGCAACTCCCAGGTAGAGAAACACTAGGTTAAACCCTTGTGCTAGCTGAATGCTGACCTGAAGGTTGGCAGTTTGAATCCTATAACAGGGTGAGCTCCTGTCTTTCAGCTTCAGCTTCCCATGTGGAGACATGAGGAAAGCCTTCCATACGTGTCCCCTGGGCAACATCTCTGCAGACAGCCCATTCTCTCACACCAGAAGTGACTTGCAGTTTCTAAAGTTGCTTCTGACATGATAAAAAATTAAATTTTGTTGAAAGTTAGTACTATTTTTATCAAGATAATTCCTCATTTTTTCAAGAAAAAAAATCAATTTATTTTAATTTTTCTTCTTTACTACAAAGGGATATCTTAAATGATAGAGAAGTGAGGTATCTATGGACACCAGCTATCTATTTGTCATTACGTATTACATTGAGCGACTCTTAACTGATATTTAAACAGAAATATTTCAGCTGGTGATTATGTATTATGAAACTGAACACCATCAGTCCACACTGAAAAGACGTACTTGCAAGAAAGACCTATACTTGAAATGAAGCCCAGCTGAATCAAAAGCTTACATGCCTGACCCCAAATATATGGATTTCAAAGGTTTTTTTAATCATGTCAGAAGCAACTTGAGAACATACTACAAGTTGCTTATGGTGTGAGAGAATTGGCTGTCTACAGAGATGTTGCCCAGGGGACGCCCGGATGTGTTACCCTGTTGGGAGACTTCTCTCATGTTCCTGCAATCTAGACCTGACAGACAGGAGCTCACCATCTAGCCGATTCGGACCGGCAACCTCCAGGTCAGAGAGATGTATCATAAGAAGTCCCCAGTATTTGCTCAATAAATAAAGCACAAACCCTGTAGCAAAGAGCTGAATGCAGTATTTAATACAACACAATCAGCAACACCTCCTCAAGATACTGTCTTACTGACAGAAGTAAACAGAACATTGGAGATTACTAGCACTAGCAGTGATGGATAACACCACAATAATTTTGATTATTAGCACCTTCAATTGGTTTATTTAGTGTGTTCATAGATTGCAAATCATAGATCGCATCATTTTCTTGACTTTTGGACGGTCCATGCAAACAGCCGTTCCCCCCTTTTAATAGCAAAGGGGGGGGGGTCTGCAATGGTTTAACCCTTCCCCAAACTAATTGGGATACTGAAACCACTTCTCACTAATTAAAATAAGATGATGAGATTTGAAGTTGATTATGCCCCCTTTTTAATATATATAAAATATAGATTTTGGGCAAGTTCTTTCCTTATCTGCATCCTGAAAAATCAATAGGGTTCCATGAAGTGTGAAGGAAGCAATTCAACCCTTTCCCATCTAATTTTCCATCCACCATGAATAGGGGCAGACTTTCCAGCTCTGTTTGTCTAAATGAAGCCAACTGGAAACCTCTCTGTTTCTTCTTCATATCCACGGTGTTTGCTGAGCACATTCGTTTCATGTCAAAATTAAAGTCCTCCCACCAACCGGGGTGTTCATCTTTGTTAATCACGAGGAGAGAAACCATACTAATTAGCCCAAAATGTATGGTTATAAATGAAAGAAAGTAAGTGAATGTCAATCCCCGAGGTAGACAATGGAAGTTTAAGACAAGACAAAGGAAGAATATTCAAGACAAAGGGAGAATTGGGCGGGGGAATGAGAGAGTGTCGCCAAAAAGAATACCCTGCTAGGAAAAATATTAAAGCATCAACTCCAGATCCAGTTAGAAGCAAAGCGCTCATGTTTTATTTTTGTGGAAATTGGTACAAGATGATAGTCCATCACTGATTCTGAAGTCATTATTTGTAAGTACCGTATATACTCGAGTATAAGCCGACCCGAATATAAGCAGAGGCACCTAAATTTACCACAAAAAAAACTGGGGAAACGTATTGACTCAAGTATAAGCCAAAGGTGGGAAATACAACAGCTACTGGTAAATTTCAAAATAAAAATACATACCAATAAAATTATATGGAGGCATCAGGAGGTTAAATGTTTCTGAATATTTGCCATATTTCAAAGAAAAACAGTAAACTAGCTCTGTAAGTAGAAAAGTAGAGTCAACAAAAAGATCACAGTATCAACAATAACATAATAATAATAATAATAATAATAATAATAATAATAATAATATACATCACATAGTCCTAGGCACTTGGGAAGTGTCTGACGTGTGATCCAATACAACAACCAGTACAGTCATCTTGTTTGCTCTGTACTAATCTTGTTGTGTTTCTAATAATAATAATAATAATAATAATAATAATAATATACATCACATAGTCCTAGGCACTTGGGAAGTGTCTGACGAGTGATCCAATACAACAACCAGCATAGTCATCTTGTTTGCTCTGTACTAGTATGTTGTGTTTCAAATAATAATAATAATAATATACATTACATAGTCGTATTGGATCACATGTCGGACAATCCAATACAACAACCAGCATAATCATCTTGTTTGCTCTGAACTAATCTTGTTGTGTTTCAAATAATAATAATAATAATAATAATAATAATAAACATTACATAGTCGTATTGGATCACACGTTGGACACTTGGGAAGTGTCCAACGTGTGATCCAATACAACAACCAGCATAGTGATCTTGTTTGCTCTGTACTAATCTTGTTGTGTTTCAAATAATAATAATTATTATTATAATTATAATAGAACTTCATTTGTATCCCACCCTATCTCCCCCTGGGGACTCAGGCTGGCTTCCAACATAGTAACAGACAAACATTCAATGCCTATATAAACAATGCAAAGCTAGATATAGATCTATAATTATATATACTAATTTTACATTTGCATTTCCCCCTGAAATGTTTCCAAATTCTCTCTCTATATGTGTGTATTTTCCTCCTGTAGGCCCTATATTTACAGGTCCTATTTCCCTCCTGCAATGTCTTCAAATCCTATATATCTATATTCATATCTATCTATCTAGACATCTCTCTCTAGCTAGATAATTATATCTATATAGGATTTTCAGAGACTTACAAACATGTGAGGGGAAAATCCATATATAAAATTATATGCACATATACATACAAAGAGAAGAAAGATACAGTATATACAGATATATAGGTGCCTCTATATATCTATATCTATATAGGATTTGCAGATACTTACAAACATGTATAAGTATCAGTATATACAGAAATCTGTATATACTGTATCTTTCTCTCTTTGTATGCACATATACATACAAAGAGAGAAAGATACAGTATACACAGATATATAGGTACCTCTATATATTTATCTATATCTATATAGGATTTGCATATACTTGCAAACATGTGAGGGGAAAATTCATATAAAAATAATGTATACATATAGATACAGATATACATGTACATGGAAATCTCTAGATATCTATATGTATATAGGATTTACAATGACCTGCAAACATATGAGGGGGAAACTTCCAAGGCAACAAAAATGCACATATAATATATTTAGATACACAAAAAAGCCAGGAAATTGCATGGGCTTGAAAGACAGCCATACAAACAAGGAGGACATGAAATATATCTCCTTTCCCTCCTTCCCTCCCTTTTGACTAGAAAAGAAAACACACTGTCAGGGGAGGTGAAGAGGAAAGAGAAATATATCATATATTGCAAGCAATTGCCTCCAGACTCTGCTGCCTGGTTTTGACCCCATTATAAGCCAAGGGAGGCTTTTCCAGCTCAAAAAAGTCTGAAAAACTCGGCTTATTTTCGAGTCCCACTGATTTAACAGTTCTTGTTTCCAAGCAAATGTAGTTAGGACCGTGGCCCATGGCTCTGATGTAGCACAGCCCAGTGTAGTTCTCATAACTGGACTTGTATCATTTCCATGTAAGCCAAGGTAGCTCGGTTTGCTGGCATGAGCATGATACGCAAGCCCAACTCAGCACATTTCCAAAGAAGAATATTTGTTAATATCAATGGAGCTTACTCCCAAGTAATATTTTCAGGGTCAGGTTGCCAGTCATTGTTAATCCACCATCTGTGACTTGTAAGGCTCCTGGAAACGACTGTAAACCATGCAGCAGGAGTCCTAGTAAAGATATAAAGTGGATTACTGGGTTCCAGCAAAACCAAATTAATAAAAGTCTGCAGCGACTCAAAAGACCATGAACTTGCATGTAGCTCAAACAGACCTACTCATATTTCTGTACTAAATATAAAAGTAAGCCAGCTTACATTTTTGGAAATATTAAAATAGATAATAGTATTGGGGGGAAAAATGACTTGCTAAAGCTAAAAGGCATTTCAAAGCAGGCAGGTATGAGAGGAGTCCTTTTTTAAAAGCATAGCATGACTACACAAACATCTCACTGAAAGTTCAACACTGACATCTTCATTTTTAACTATATTAACAGCCCTCCCTTATTTTAGACTTAAAACCCTTTTCTAAATAGTTTACTATAAACAGATTTCGATTATCTTTCCGGCGACTGCGAAAAATTGTATATCTGCTTCGAATTTTTCAAGCAGAATTTTCAGTGGAAAAAGACTTTTGGGAAGTTTCGTGTATTTCTGACTATAGATGATATAGAGACAAAATATAGTACAAAACAGTATACTCACTTTAAACCTATGGGATGTGATTTGCTCCATAAACAGAACACATTTAAACATCCGTAAGAATTACCCAGAAAGTGAGAAAACCTCATTCCATCCTTCTCGCTTATAGCCAAGCGAGAAGGATGGAATGAAAGAGAGCTTTCCGTGATAAAGTATCGAAAATTATAAACAAACACACGGTGTGAATTAGTAATAAAATACCTTCCAATCAAAAAGGAAATTATTAGACACGGTTTACTGGTGCAGGGAACATCAGGGGCACGCTGACATTTCCCCATTGAAGCAGCCCACTTATGATCAGATTGCAACTTATTATGGTAACCACATTAAATTCTACATTTTTCTTTGTTTTGATGGCTTGGATTTTGCCACGAAAAAATTATACCATGCTATTTGATTGTCTCTTCTAAAATCCAGGCTAGAATTTGCCACAAAATGCTATGGCAATGGCTGACTCCTAATCAAAACAGGTTTCCTGGTAACACACTGCTCCTTAATGAGTATTTAGGTGTTTAGAAAGCCACCAATTTCTGCCATGGAGCTGGTCTTGAGCCTACATTTACATAAACTGGTGTGGCTCCATTGAAAAAACACTATCACTGTATATACTCAAGTATAAGCCTAGTTTTTCAGCCCTTTTTTAGGCCGAAAAAGCCCACCTCAGCTTATACTTGTTTGAGGGTCCTGGAGGGAAGGCATGGGGCTGAAAGAAGCCTTCAGCCCCACACCTTCCTGCCAGGACCCTCACCTCTCCGCATAGCAACCCAGCTCTCCTTCCTTTCCTCTCTTGTGCAACGTGCACCTTTCTCTCCTTCTCTCTCTCGATGCCAGTCTTTCTCACTTTTCCTTATTCATATACACACAGCATTTCCCCCAAAATGCATAGTTAAAATAAACTGTGATGATTATTGGAAGCCCACGTAAGCTCATTTACACTGAAGAAGGTTAGAATAATGGTTTAATCAGAGTTGGACAGTTTTAAATTACAGTTTTATGTAAATACGCAAAAACATTTAATCTACAGATGCCTCAATTAATGTAATTTTATTGGTATCTATTTTTGTTTTGAAATTTGCCAGTATTTGCTGCATTTTCCACCCTCATCTTTTACTTGAGTTAATACGTTTTTCCAGTTTTTTGTGGTAAAATTAGGTGCCTCAACATATTCAGGTCGGCTTATACTCGGGCGTTTTCCACCCTTGTCTTTTACTTGAGTCAATACGTTTCCCCAGTTTTTTGTGGTAAAATTACGTGCCTCAACTTATATTCGGGTCGGCTTATACTCGGACGTTTTCCACCCTCGTCTTTTACTTGAGTCAATACGTTTCCCCAGTTTTTTGTGGTAAAATTAGGTGCCTTGGCTTATATTCGGGTTGGCTTATTCTCAAGTATATACGGTACTACATCAATATTGGTAGGCCTCTATGCCTTGGCCCTTAATGGTTGGAGTTGCAGGTTAGTTCTTTTGTTTCCGAAAACTACCCATTGGCAAAAGAGAAAGAATCACTGAATGCAGGTAATGCATTCAATTAACATGTCTCCCATGCTTTTTAAGAAATAAGAAATGCTCTATCGCCAGATTAATATATTTGCTAGTAGCTGCAAACAGTTCCTGCATAGCTCAGAAACAAATATAACTAATGGGAAGGCTTTCTAATTTGAAGAATATTTGCCACTAACCCATTCCAGTTATGAAAATCCCAGTCCACAGTCATCAACAAATGGTGCAGACAGCATTGTATGTCAGTCGAGGAGGTGTTTTTTTTAAAAAAGCAAGTAAAGATAAAGGTTAATGGAAGGCAGAGCCTGAAGGGATATTTCATTTGATCCTCTTCATCTGTAATAATAGCAGACTACTGTTTCTTTAAAGTTCACTGTGCATTTCGGGCTTTTTGCAAAGACCTGAAGAAGGAAGGACAACATTATGCATTGTTAAAGGATGCCACAATCCAATTCTATCACAACAATACAACTTTTCCATATGTTATGCTTCAGAATCTCTTCACCAAGTTAATACAATAAGGGAGTGGCCCTCTATCTACGGTAGAGTCTCGATTATCCAACATAAAGGGCCGGCAGGACGTTGGATAAGCGAAAATGTTGAATAATAAGGAGGGATTAAGGAAAAGACTATTAAACGTCAAATTATGTTATGATTTTACAAATTAAGCACTAAAACATTGTGTTTTACAATAAATTGACAGAAAAAGCAGTTCAATACGTGGTAACGTTATGTAGTAATTACTATATTTATGAATTTAGCACCAAAACATTGCAATGTATTGAAACAGCTGTGGATCTGGGCAAGCGGCAGACTGCATCGGATAATACAGAACGTTGGATGAGTGAAGGTTGGATAAGCGAGACTCTACTGTACTTTCCAAGGAGTAAGTCCACTGAAGTCAATGGGGTTTTACCTATGTAGTGGGAGATGTCATTGCATAGTAAATGGCTCGCCATATACGATGACTCAACATATATATTTGCACAAAAGAGCTAGCAACAAGTTAGCATGAACTTTCCCCCCCTTTTGCTTTGATAACAAGCTAATTCTGTGTTTCTCAACCTGGGGGTCGGGACCCCTAGGGGGTCACGCAGGGGTGTCAGAGGGGTCACCAAGGACCATGAGAAAACACAGTATTTTCTGTTGGTCTTGTGGGTTCTATGTGGGAAGTTTGGCCCCATTCTGTTGTTGGTGAGATTCAGAATGCCCTTTGATTGTAGGTTAACTATAAATCCCAGCAACTACAACTCCCAAATGACAAAATCAATCCCCCCACTCCCACCAGTATTCAAATTTGGGTATATTGGGCATTTGTGCCAAATTTAGTCCAGTGAATGAAAATACATCCTGCAAATCAGATATTTACATTACATTTCATAACAGTAGCGAAATTACAGTTATGGAGTAGCAACAAAAATAATTGTATGGTTGGGGGTCACCACAACACGAGGAACCATAATAAGGGGTCACGGCATTAGGAAGGTTGAGAATCACTAAGCTAATTTGTTTTTGCTGTTCTAGTGTGGCTATTCCAACTTGCGCAACCAGAATTTTTATTTAAAGGATGGTGGATCTGTACAATTTTGCATTTTCATGATGGGGTGTGTTAAGAATGAAAGTGTTTCAGAAGTGAAAAAAATAGTGCCTTTGAAGTGAAATGCAAATTTCTGAATGGGATGTCTCGGGAAATATTTGAAATTTTAATGACACGATCATTTTTGAAATGGTTTCCCCTCTCTTCTCCTTCTATCTCTTTACCCTGAACAGATTCTTCTCCTTCCATTTCTTTATACTCCAAAAACATCTTCATTTAAGAATTTTGCTTTGAAGAACCCATTAGAAAGTCACTCTGGGCTCCATAAATGAACAGTTTGTTAGGCACCTTGTTGTCAAAGTTATCCAATGTCTGACCTTATGGCAGCAATCTTTCACCTAATTATTTGACTTCCATGGGACTTCATTCTATTTGGAAGTAAATATATCTAAATGCTTAGAATTCATCTATAGGACAAGAACATAGGGACGATGTTGAGCTGATCGAGTCTGCAAAAGAGTTAGGTTTTCGCGCATGCCTAGTAGCCAGTGTATGTTTACATTACATACAGTTTAGGTTTTCGTGTTGTCGTTCCTCTGAGCTCAAAACCAACATTGGAATCTTAGATTAAAATCGGACAATTACTAATTTGAAATAAAAAGAAAAGGAATTACTTAATGTGGCTTTAATTACTGAGATATTCCAGGCTTACATTTACAGAATGCATTTTAGAAGAGTGCTCTGAGTCACCCAAGGGCTGAGAAGAGTGGTATACAAATATAGTAAATAAATAAATATTATTATGAAACACTTTGCTAATTTACTGAAAATTTCCAAAGGATTTGGCAAGGGGGCGAAAGACAATTATGAAACTGTGTAAGGTTTCGTTTAAAAGATCATTCACAAAGAGAACACAACTTCTTTATGTTTAAATCCCAGAGAATGTTATTACATCCCAGAGAGGTTATTGATGAATACGTCACTTGATGCATGCATTAAAACAGAGCTATGTCATTTAGAACGGCTCTGTATGGCTTCGGGATTGGCACATCATCCCGAAGAATAATTCTCAGTGCGGACTAGTCACCTGGAAAGTATCAACTTTCAAAGCTGTGCTGTGAAAAGAATAATAGACGTGCTGGAGCTAGGTAGATTGAGAGAACTAGAAGCAGAGACATCGGGCTGTTGTAGGTAAATAGAAGTATTTTTTTCTACCCTTGTGCAATTCAAAAATGCATGAATGGTTTCAGCTCATGCTTTCTACATACATAAATAAATTCACCTGTGGGATGAGAATGGAAAATTTCAGCCAAAGAGAATAATTTTGCAGAACTATGAGCGTGTGAAGACGATTAGTACAAAGGAAGTCTCTATGTTACCTTAATGATAACTTTGGGGGGCAGGTGGAAGCAGTGCATTATATTCCAACAGAAAGAGCGCCATACGTTAACCTGGAAAATGCTTGGCCAACTTCCTAATTCTAATTATAATTGACACAGCATAATTACTGCAGTGTTGTGTAAAGGGTCAGCTGGAAACTAAGGAGAGAACACTGGTCATTTATGTAAATTCATTCTCTCTGTCCTTCTTGTTGTTATTGTTGTTGTTGTATGCCTTTAAATCATTTCCAATGTATAATGACCTGAAAGGAATCTTGTCACAGGGTTGAGAATATGTGACGTGCTCAAGGTCACCCAATGGATTTCCATAACTGAACTCTAGTCTCCAGACCTGTCGTCCAATGTGCAAGCAACTAAACCACACTGGATCGACATCTCCAAAATCTTTTAGGGAAACACACATCTAGGAGCAAGTATTTGTCCTGAAATGCACCAACACTTCTATGATATCATCAGTCCGATGATAATTATAATCTCCTTTCTAGTAACTAGATTATTATCCTGAGAAACGGTTCTTGGTTGTTTGTAAGGGGATGTAGATAGGAAGGGGGAGTTGGCTTGCAAATAGATATATATAGTGTATAGTGTAGTTCAGCTTTTTTGATTCCTCATCTGTGAAAAATATAATATAGAGATTTTGAGCGAGATCAAAGAAAACTTTTGACAGCTAACTGATCCATGGTTGTCTGAACCAAACAGATTCTTCATGTTAACACATTTTTTTGGGACCTTTTTCTTCCATCTTTAGTCAAACAGTGAAAACAAATATCCTGTAAACATGTAGAGATATGTCACTATATCTGTCTAATGAAAGGTTTCTTGATTTTTGACACACTGGTAGCATTAAGAGCACATATTCTTTGCTCCCCCAAGATGTAGAAAGACCGCACCTCTTAATATTTTCCCCTATCACACAGCAGAAAGGAACACAGAGCCGTTCAGCTCAATTGCAGGTCACTTTCCCACAAGCCATCCCAAACATGACAGATGATCTGAATGTTGTTTCTAAAAATGCTTCATAATATCATTCCATGGTCTGTTTGCATTTTTTGCTTTCCACTGGAATGCACAATCCCACAACCAGCTCTTTATTGTAGGCAAAACCTTCTGGGGGGCCATTTGGGTGACTTTAAAAAGTCCATCTTTCACAAAGCTACAAATGCATTTATAATAGTATCTTGACTAGCTTCCTGTACAAACTTCGGGGAGATGAGAATGACTGCCAGGCATTAAAAGAAGCTTTCAACAAAGATGTAATGTGATTAATACAGATGGGGAATGAATTATATATGTACAACTTACATCAAGATTTCACCATATTTTGTACTTTAGCCCTCGCTATGCATCTAATGCATCTCTGTAGTGAGTTCCAGAAAAGGCCACTTTTTTCCTTTGTTGTCAAACAAAATCTTATTACCAATTTTGGAACCAGATTTCCACTTGACCAGCGGTTACATTAAACGAAATGTTTGGGTTTTTAAAGAAGCTAAATAATTGTATTTCCTTCCAGTGATGATGATGACGAGGAGGAAGAAGGTGACGGAGGAAGGTGATCTGAATTAATTTTAATTTCCGAAAGCTAAGTAGTTTTTATTTCTCTCCACTGATGATGCTGGGGATCTCAATTAATTTGAAAACAGCGTGTCATTGTTTCCTATTCATTTCAATCTCTCTCTCAGTTTAAATTAGCATGCTTTGTTGTATGTAGAGTATGTTTTCCCCTTCCTCACATGGAAGAAAGGGTAGATAGACATATAGTGAGTCTGCTTGCTTTTCTTTCCTCTTTGCAATTCTGGGGTTTCTCTTTAGCATGTCTGCCATGTTTGTAGTCCTGGGAGATTTTTTTGCAAGGTCACACACAAGGACTGCTCTAATCTGCCATTGCGTTGTAGTGTAGTCTATAAATCTGCATCGAGACAAAAAGTGCAACCTTGCTAATACAGTAATCATTGCTAGTATTACTATTGTTGTGGTTGTTTTGCAAAATGCTTTCGACACTCGCCCAGAAATGGCAAAAGCTATTTGCACAAAGGTTCCTCCGCTTTGTTTCTGGATGCATCCATTGCATTTCGCCACTGCCCTAAACATACCATCTTTGATGGCCAATTGCTTTCAGCTGGATTTATTTCCAAATTGGCATTTGTAGAATGGCAACCTAGCTCCACAATTCTAGATACTGTATTTCTTCAATTCTGGGACTCTATCGAGTGTAACACGCATACTAATTTCAGTATCACCAACAGAAAAATAAAAGCACCCGTGATTCTAAGATGCAATCCATTTTCAGAGATATTTATATGGGGGACGACGACAGAAACAACAACAGGGACTTAGAATTGAAGAAATACTGTACTATTCCTTGTAAATTAGCTCCATGGATTGTGATGAAAGTGACCATAGGTTCTCTGTAGGCAGCTGATTTCAAGGGAACCTGCACACCCATGACTATTTTTAAAAGGTTAGTCTGTATTCACATACAAATTAAATTCCGATTAAGGTAAAACCTTGTTTCTGAAATCAGACAAGGAAAAAATGGCGTAGGCTCATAACTACCATGCCAGCGCCATGCAGAATTACGTGCTGTGGCTAAATTCTATGAAGTTCAGTACAGGTGATACCTGTGTAAATATGCACCGTGTACAGCCTAGGTAACCTATTCTGGCACGAGCTTTCCCAAGCAAAAGTCCACTTTGTCAGATGCTCCGGGAAAAAGGAATTCATTACATTGGCCTTTAGCATAAACATTAAACATGCAACTTTCCATGTACTTTTGGCTACTGTACGACAGAAAATTACTTCACCCTAAAGCTACAGGCAAGCAGAAGAGTTAGATCAACATGCTGGAGAAACCGTGCTTCTAACATTATCGGTTTCTTCATGCTTTATAATGTTCTTTTCTCTTTATCTCCCAATTGCATAGGGAGAGAAAAAAACTATGACAGAAAAAGCCAGATTGTGGCAACTCCATGCAGAGCTGTGAGAACCATCTTGGCTGACTGCAATTTTCTACTATATGAAAAGAACCAGTATGAATTATACAATGATTGAGAGAAACAGGGTAGAAGCTATAATTTTAAATAATTCATCTTTCTGTATTGCAATGAGGGCTTTTGAGCAGTTAAGAGTCTAATTGTTTGACTTTTCCAGACATTTTAAGTATTTACTCTTTTTTTTTAACTTTTTTCAAACTTCCCAAACTTCTAGCATCTTTTATTTTCTCATACTGACATTGCCCTTTTGACTTAGAATTAATATTAGGTCTATCCAATCCTGCGTTGATATTACAAGGGCTGGTTCTTGGATCGACGTTTTCACACAGATCTCGTCGCTTAGCCTTAATATCTAGAATATTTCCATCCAACAGTGATGGTCTAACAATACCACAATTCTATGAATGCTTAGTCAGAAATAAGTCCCACTGAGTTCAACTGGGATGACTCCTGGGAAGTCTGCACAGGATTGCAGTAATTATAACTTGGCCAGGGAGGGCAATATCAGCGAAGGACAGAATGCCTCTTTAGTCCTAGACAAAAACACGCACAACCAGAATCTTTATAAAAAGCTGACTAAATATTCCACAATCTATTTGATCACTATAAATGCTTTAAAGAAGGAAGAGAAAGAATATAGAACAATCAGTTTATTCCTAAGGGCAAGGCAGAAACACGGAAACAAAGCGTTCACAAAAACGCCATTGCAGAATTCAACCTTGCTTAAGGATTAATCACTTGCTAAAATGTTTTCGCTGGCAACACAATGTTTGATATCTAGATAGAGAGACAGAAATAGTGGATAAGAGAGAGACCACGAAAAGAGGGACCACTAAGCATCTATTCTGGGAACAATCGAGCTCCATAAAAAACAGTGTTTTCGCCATTGACCCCAGAGAGCTTTGGATGGATGCTTAACCCTTCTGAGCTTTGCACATAATGTATATTTTCATATTTTTTTAATATGTTGGAGGTCTAGTTTACAAAAGTTATTTTATTGTGTGGTTAAAAATACGGCACTCGTAAGATGTAAGGAAAATACAGAGTGCGTGGACATGACGGGCGTTTTTGCAAACATGGTGGCATGTTGGAATGGCAGAATTTCCTTGCAGATGCTACCTTCAACTTCCTATCCCCCTCGCTCCATGGAAGTGCAATGTCAAAGCTGCTTCAGCCTACAGAGCATCATTTTTTTTGCTGCACAAGAGCAATACAACTGGCTTGAGGAGGGGAGGGAAGGGGGAAGAGTTTCTGTTGAGAGAGAGCACATGTTACATCAGACACAGTACCTGATTTTTCAATGCACAGCTTGTCAGCCAGAAAGTCTGCCTCCTGGGCGATAAGTGAGAATATTTCATCTTCATACTGTTCTATGATAGTTTCACACTGAAAGGGAGAGAGAGAGAGAGAGAGAGAGAGAGAGAACCCAATAGCTCTCTAGTAAAGAACTAAACAAGGCCGTTTACACAGAGCAGCACAAGAACACACTGCCACGAAGACTATTTGGGGCTGTTTGCTCATTGCTGCATACTAAGCAATTGTTCTAATTTATTTATTTCTCCCCCTTTATAATTAACAAGATATTGAAATTCCAATATATGCTAATTCTGGGCTCCATTTTTCAAAAACAGAACAACTCCTTTCCATGCTGATATTATTTATTTTTAAAGAGTGATCAAACGCAAATTGCAAACATTCCCAGTTCAGGCATATTATTCTCATTTCAATACAACAGGAGGAGGTAATTTTTTTTTTTTTAAAAAAGATATGACTACCATAGTATTTTTACTATGCAGACACATATTTGCGTATGTGCACTTGGGGGGGGGGGGTACATATATATTCAGGTATATATGTGTTCTATGTATTCACACACACTTCCATTTCATATATAGGTCCCACCTCTAAATACAATGTTAAACGTCAGGAGAGAATGTTTCTGGAACATGGCCACACAGCCCAGAAAACTCACAACAACACAATGTTAACATTTATTCACATTGGTAAATGTGATTATTGATTCCAGGCACTATCAGCAATTATTCCAATCTCATGGGTAGAGGGCACTGCCCTCGGAAAACCTTTTTGGGAAGCAGAGAATAAAGCTTTGCTGACTTGTTTCATCCATAAGTTACAGGCACAAGCCTCTATCCCCTAAATTCGAGATCAGTTGCGATAAAGGATGCAAGGACTATAAAGCGTAGTTTAAAAACATTTTTTGTCAGGATACCAAACATCTAAAGCAACGGATACTAGTGTTTGCCAACTGAAAACATCAAAAATTTAGGGTTCAGCTTCAACATGTTAAATTAAATATTAAGATCGTGAAGTGCAAGAGTGAGTTTTCATGGTTCAGAAAGCAAGAGCAACCCAACTGGCTCAACTCTACATTGATGATTTTACGAAGAAAGCTTCTGAGTTCACTTGAGCTGTAATTACATCTGAATGCTACTAAGGGTAGTATTAAGTGCAGTAGTAGAATTGGTATACCTTTAAAACAGATTGGTTTCTGAACTAGGGTGCAAATCTATCACAATTTCCCACTTTGTCTGGTTTTTTAAAAAAACCTCATAGCAGCCACTTTATGATGCACAATGACGCGTGATGCATGAAGGGAAATTATTATTCATTCACAAAGGAAGAAATGGGTGCTAGGCCAGGTTGAGGAGCTACACTCTCCCTACTGTATGGATGCTCTAGGCCCTTGTTCTAGCTCAGCACAAGGGAAGCCTTTCAATAAGGCCCAAGGATGAAAAAAGATGAGGATGACACCATGAATTGTGTTGGCATTCATTTAGATTCTTAACCATTATCACAGTTGTCAGCCGCTTACAGGAGAGAACAGCAAAAAACATTACCACTGATCTGTATTATCAAAAAGTAATTGCCAGAAAACTGGAAACTTTTATTGTGCTGTTTTTAAAAATTAGGGATCAACAAACCAGACAGATGGGTAATATCATCTATATTTGCAATGAAAGTAATGCATTATAAGATATTTGCTCTGGTATGTCATGATGTCCCACATTCTATGAATCATGCCACAACATTGATTGTTGTTGTTGTTATTATTAACAATAAACTAGTGCAGAATTACAAAACAAAATTTAAAAACCCACACGTTTACATAGAGTGCCATGAGTTAATATCCACTATCAAGCACTTTGCTAGCAACAATTCATCCCAAAATGTCACAAGTTTATTACGTGTTGTCTTACCGCATATTTCAAGGGCTTATAAGCATCAGAGTAAAAGAAATATTTTTTATATTCTGCATAGATCGGCTCGTCCTTCCTGGGAGCATATCTCTTAAATATCTTTTTCTGAGTCACCGGGTCATCCTGGAGTTGATAATCATTCATCCGGTCACAGATCTGTTCCAAAACGTCTGTTAAGAAGGTCTCTGACTTTGCAAAAGGAATCTGGAGTAAAAGGGGAAACAAAGGATAAGCAAATCTATGGAGATATATATATATATATATATATATATATATATATATATATAGGCACAATTCCAATTGTCACAGAAGCAAGACTGCGGGAAAATATAAGTACTGGCTTCTTAACAGAGATCGAGAAAACAGAACAATGCTCTGAGAGCTCCCTATCTGCATAATTATTGACCCATGTTGTCCTCATTCTGAATACTTTTAATAATCTGTGACACAGTGATCAATGTAAACCACATTATATTGCACATATAATTGAAAATGCCCAGCTGCCTTGAGAAAAAGAAATAACCATCTAAGATTCTCCACATAATATTCCTTTTGAACAGAAACAACATACTCTGCCATTGCAACCTTTTGAGATTTTGAAGCACATTTTGCTGCTCAAAGAGGCTCAAGACGTGGCAGAGACAGAGAGAGAAGCAACACATTTCCCTGGCCAACGTTTTCTCAATGCAGCCGTCCAAAGATTTCTGTTTGGAGTCAGCTTGGCTTTCTGGAACTGGAGCTGAGTTTCTCCAAAGTCTTTCCGCCTCCCCTCCCCAGCCCCACCACCACCAGCCCTTCAGTTGCTCTGTCTTACTTGCTGTTCATCAAGTCAGATGCAGCTGTTTAACGCCTCCCAGGGGTCTGTACAAAGAAAATAATTGCTTACAAAAATTTAACTTCTCCCAGGTTCTACTGTTTCAAGCTTTATTTTCAAACAGCTGGTCCATGTCCTCGCCCAGTCCTCTTCCTTTCAGAGTTAAGCCAGAATTCATGGGGGAAACATAGAGACGCTACCTACATGCTTAGCCAGAGTCGCAACAGCTAGTGCTGCAGGGGTCAAAGAGCACCTCTCACCCTTGGAAACGGGGACAAAAAAAAGCCTTCTCTCCCGTCTAGACAGGTCAAGGTGCAAGATGCGCCTATCCCTGTTGCTTCTTCCGGAAGGGGGCGTGAATTGGAGCCAAGTGCACAGTAAACAACGGGGCTGCATCCTTGGGCCTTTAGAAGATGCCATCCCACCCCCCCTTCCACCCTCTGCTGATCAAAGTAGGAAGTTATCATGACAACCATAGTCAAAGGGACTGCATCACAAATGAACTCGATTTCTGCAATGTTGATATATCCAGTCTCCATTGTCTCTTTTCAGACGCAGTATGAACCCTTCCGGTCTCAATGATTACATTACAGAAGCACTTTCATATGTGTGCTCCATTTACACAAAGGAGTCCCTTGCTTCACCACCATCTGGCTACAAATCAGATAAATAAAGGCAGGAGAATTAAAATTAAAGCTTAGCGTCCTTTCCCTTCCTCCCCCTTCCCTCCATACCCCACCTCCTGCGCCTCTTAAACTAGGCCCTTTCATGAGACTGTCTCCGCTAGCCTCGCCCTCCATCTTGCATTTGGCATCTTAACTTTTTTTTTTTTTTTTAGAAATGGAAAAACGAGGGAAAAACAGAAAGGTAAAACCTTGCACATCAGGAGAGGATAATAAAAGCGCTTGGGGAAGGGTTGCTTTGCAGGCAACGCTGAATATGGATTTTGAGAGCTGCATCAAAGCCCAAATAATAAATAAAGCAGACTATTCAAAATGTGGGTGCGCATGGAATCGTGAGCCCAGACTATATTGGTTGAAGCTATTAACAAACAGAACTTTAAAATATATATCAAGAGCTTCCGCGTTTTTGAGTTGCCAAAGATGAAAGAAGGCGGAAACTTTCATCTTTGGCAACTGAAGAAGGCAGAAACCAAAACGATTTGCTCTTGATATGTTTTTTTCTGTTTGTTAATTGCTTCAATTCACACACACACATATATATCTCCAGTGACTAACTGCATCCTTCTTGGATCCAGGACAAACTTGGGGGAAGTATTGTTGGTTTGCATTTTAAACACACAAACACTCATACACTTGCAAACAGACACACAGTGACTAAACAGCATGGTCCCTCAGAAATTAGCTGAAATAGACAACCCACCACACACTTCTCCTCCCTCCTTCTCATGATTTGGAATTAAAGAGCCAAATACTCTGTTGTCTAGAAATCAGCCTCAGTTTGAATTCAGTTCAGCTTGATTTCTTAAATGAGGATTCAGATTGGAAATAAAACCAGGAAAAAGCTTGTCGAGATATATTTTCCAAGAAATGTTCTTCCATTGCTCTCCTTACAGAACTATTCACTTTTAGTAGTTATGATCCAATCAATATTTATATGTTATTGTCATTTTATGTTAGGTTTCATATGTATGTGAAGCATTAAATGTTGCCATATATATGTTGGAAACTGCTTTGAGGATGAGAAAAGCGGTATACAAGTGAAGTACATAAATAAATAAATCAATACCTTAGGAAATTAGGGGTTAACTGTAACACAGATATTTGAACTGGATTGGGATTGTGAAATAGCTGGCCTATTTTAACCTTTGTTTTAACCTTCATTTTTAACTTTTGTGGTATGAAGTTTTGCCTTGGCATTTTAATGATGATATTTTTAATTACTTTTAACTTAATCAGGTTCTAATGTATGTTAGTTCACTATGACAGGAGTCTTAGGATAGTGATTAGTGTCTATTTGTGTACTTTTTTTTGTTTTTGTTGATATGGTAAATGGACTAATCAATAAACTGCTTTGCACCTTAGGAAATTATTATCTGCATTTTTCTAAGTGAAATTTTGTCTAAAACCCATTGGAGAAGCAAAAAATTCAGCTGAAGGGGGCATACAATGAAGTGATAGAGTGCATGTTAAAGGTGGAGAAGTTTGATCTGACATGCTCAGACCTGCCATATTTTCTCAATACAGAGTTCAGTGATTGCAGTATGTAAGCCTACTTAGATACATATTGATTGGGGATACAGAATGTTACACAGAAAAATACATTAGATATTAAGGCAGAAGTCATACACACAATTTAATTGTACACACACACACACACACACACACAGTACTTATTTCTACTTACCTGGAAGAAAGACTAATTAAATTCAATGGCAGGTACCTTTTTATTTATTTGCAATATTTATATGCCACTTTTCTCATCCCTGGAGGGGACTCAAAGCAGTTTACACAGAAATAATGGCAAAATTCAATGCCTTACATATGTAAACCAAATCACAGATCAACACCATATAAGTCAATGAGACAATTCACTATAAGATAAGAAAAAAGGCCATTTAAAACATGAAATATAAGAATTGAACCATCTAATAAAAACATTAAAATCGCATGATCCAAGTGCACAGAACAGGCTGTTCCAATGTCAATGGCACATATTCCATATTTGCTTCTTATACTGCATTACTTTAATAATCAAAAGATGGTTCCATACTTCTGACTAGATACACATTAGATTGTACTTTGTATTAACTGCAGTATATTACTTTTGCACATTTAAATGTAACAGTTGAACATTGTGGGAAAAGATGTAAACGGAAACACTAGTTTCTCAGAACACTGATTTTAAAAGACTTAAAATGTATTCCTAGTTCTGCTACTTAACTAACTGTGGGGAGGGGAATAAAAGTTATTTCAACAATTACTATTCTGTTTTCTGGTTGCTTATATTAAATCCAGTAAAAGGAAGTGGAGTAGCCAAAACACATGTCGCATCCACAATCATGTTCCTGTAGACACACAATTCAAACTATAGAATGTGTGGGTTGTTGTAGGTTTTTTCAGTCTATATGGCCATGTTCTAGAGGCATTCTCTCCTGTTGTTTAATCTGCATCTATGGCAAGCATCCTCAGAGGTTGGGAGGTCTCAACCTCTGAAAAAACCTACAACAACCCAGTGATTCCAGCCATAAAAGCCTTCAACAATATATAGAATGATTGAAATATAGTAGAGTCTCGCTTATCCAACCTTCACTCATCTAACGTTCTGTATTATCCGATGCAGTCTGCCTGCCACCCGGATCCACAGCTGTTTCAATACATTGCAATGTTTTGGTGCTAAATTCGTAAATACAGTAATTACGACATAAATTTACCATGCATTGAACTGCTTTTTCTGTCGATTTGTAACAAAACATGTTTTGGTGCTTAATTTGTAAAATCATAATGTAATTTGACATTTAATAGACTTTTCCTTAATCCCTCCTTATTATCCAACATTTTCGCTTATCCAACGTTCTACCGGCCCATTTATGTTGGATAAGTAAGACTCTATGTACTGCATTTCAGGACAAGCTCGGTTCATCCCAGCTGCATTAATACATTTCTTCATATTTATATATCTCAAAAGACAAAAAAATATTTAATATTCTGAGAGTGGTGCATATACACACATCTATATGTGTAATACACATCTCATGAAGGAGTGAAGATTCAGTATATTGCATGCCTACTACTAGAGTGGTTCATTTCAGAACCAAATGAAGGATATGCATTGCTTTCACAAGCTTTTAAACCTCATTTTACCTTTAGTAACTGGCAAAACCACCCCTGACTGCCCAAGAAAACCTTATGAAATTCATAGGGTCGCCAAAAGCTGACAGGTGATTCGAAGACACATACACACAAAGTTGCAATAATAAACAAAGTCAGCATGATGGCTGAGTTATAGACATTTCCCATTTCCATAGTTTCTTTTCTTTGTGTGTGTGTATGTGTGTGTGTGTGTGTAGAGAGAGGATGGGGATGATGAGAGGTTAAGTTAGTATGAATTTTCCCTTTTCCCTAAGGAGTCTTTAGAACCTTAAATTCTCTTTCTACACACTCTTGAGGACTGTTACATATACGGAATTGTACACAAAACAACATACACTTCTATTGCTCTCAAGTGGTCCTCGTACACATGAAATATGTTAAATGCAATCAGTTCATTTCAGCTGGCTCACTGTGAGTTTTTTCCATAGCCAGGTTTTAATACTGAATGCAACAGGCATTTGCCTATGAACTGGTTCAACATCATACTGAAGAAAAACCAGAGGATACTTTTGCACAATGAGAATATACTTTTGGCAAAGGCAGCCCTCTTTGACCACCAGTGCCATAACCATCTTGCAAAAGTGAAGCATACTATAAAACTGGTTTAATAATAAAAGGGGAGGAGGGTAGTATTTGGACAAGTGGCAGAAAATGAAAGCCTTTCTTTAGGGACTCTGAAGATTTTGAATGGTCCTTGTCAATAAAGGAACTCCCATTGTCGTGACACCGGAGATGTGGGCCTCCACCTCGGAAAAAGCTGTCTTAGAGATAGTAACCTCATTAAAATATGAATAACAAGTCAGCCATTATTGTAAAGAGAGAAAGGCATCTTACTCTCCGTCAAACTTTCGCTATCATTAAAAACAACACCCCCAGATCAACAGACTACTCTAAAAACCCACTCCCTGCCCTTGATTTTAGTGGCACAAAAATATTTTAATGGGAGACGGCCTGCCTGAAAACATTTTTAAATACATCTCCGCTGCTGCCATTCATTCAAAGCATGTCTGACACTTTTAAAAAAGGAGGAGGGGGTTGAGCAGTTGATTTTCCAATAATTCAAACTGCTGAAAGACGATGGGGAAGGAGTTAATATCGACACACACACACACACACACACAAATGGAGCCATGTGCACAGAGAGAGACAAATCAGTTCCAGGACTTATTTATATTTTTAGCCAATTTTAAGCCCCATGATGGAGCATTTATTACAGGCTACAAAGATGACACCTTCATAACAGTCAATTACAAGGGAACTCATGAGCCAGTTCATTACTATGTCTCTGCTAATCTCGTCGCAAATTTCTGCCTTGATAGAGACCATAACCAGCCAAGAATGCAACCGGGTGGTGGATTTGGGATAACAAAAATAAAAATGGCAATGGCTGCAAATGGACTCCTTCCAAAGTCGAGAGTGCCAAATATTTTTCCCCAATGGCAGTTGCTTTATAAGATATTTTCTCCTCCTTTCTCTCTCCTTCTTTCTCTCCTCTCTCTTCTGCCTCTGTTAGTGTTGCAATATGTATGAATTATGTATGCACGCGTGTATACACACGTACAATCATCCATGTATATAAGTATACATGTCAGGCAGCAGGCAGAACTTGTGGGAGCAAGAGGAGCAATTTCTAGGAATTTGGAAACAAGTGTTTTTAAAAAGTGTTTCGTGTCGTTTCAAGACACGCTTTGTAATTGGCAAAAAAAATAAAGTATTCCGATTGTTCTGGATGTTTATTACGAGTCAATATTTAAAGGTGAACGCTACCCCCTCCCCATCCCGCTTGCTCTAGGCTAGAACAGGAGAAACATGAATGCCGAGCTACTCAAAAGGCTGATGGGATATATAATTAGCTATTATGTTAATTGAATCCGCTGTGAGTTTGTTGTATGAGATTTCTTCATATAATATGCAAATGATCTCCAAGGTTTAGTTTTATTAGACAATATAATTAGAAATCCTTTAAAAGGAGAGAATTCTAATGAGGCATAATAAAGGTTGGAAAAATATGTCTGCTATGTGGGCCTACCACCTGGCTTTGCTTAATTAAAAAAATATCGAGGAGAATAAGAAAGAGAGAGAGAGAGAGACTTTATTCTCCAGCAAGGAAAAAAAATCACAGAAAGTTTAAAACGTTTAGTCTGACATGTTAGAGATAGAAACTGGAGAAAGATACCTTTGTTTGAGCTCAAAACAAAAAGAGAGAGATTTTCTTATTTGAAAAAACCCTGGTCATGTTGGACAGTCAAATGTAAACTTTTTCTAAAAATTAATATCAGAGACTGTATTTGTGTGGAAATGTACACGTTAAGCATTCCTTATCCTAGGATTCCAAAATCTGGATTATTCCACAATCCAAAATTGTCCACATGGGTGTCTTAGACAGGGACAACTTTGATTTCTGATAGTCCAATGAACACAAACTTGTGTTAGAGAAAGCAAGGAATCAGTGAGCGTGTGTATCAACTGTAAAATAAGATGCATTAAGGTGATTGGTTGGGCAATGCACAGGGTGATAGCTGAGCCTGGAACTTTTGGATACTGTTGCATTTTTGTTCAGGCTTTGAGCTATGCAGGTGCAGACAGAATAAGTGAGAGACATAGAGAGACAGACTGATTTGCTTCTTGGCTGCTGAAAGAAGGTCTCTCGTACGGACACAGAAAGGACCATTTTAAACCCCTCATAAAAGGACATTTAGTGAGTTTATGCAGCTGATCATATTGTACATATGTTGTTCTGAACTAAGAAGAGTAAACTACTTGTTCTTTACTGTTCACCTGCATGGCATATTTTCTTTCTCTGGCAAAGCAGTGTGTGGGCTGACCAAATGTGAACTACATGTGGTTTATTTAACATTATGCCACAGGTTTCATAGAGATAGTTATTTTAGAAATATTTCAGGCTAGGCATATAAGGTGTTTCTGAAACATAAACAAGGTTTGTGTTTAGACTTAGGTCCCCATCTCCAAGATATCTAATTATGTATCTATATTAGGCATGAGCAAACTTCGTCTCTCCGGGTGTTTTGGAAACTCCGGGTGTTTTGGAAACTCACAGCCAAGGGCTCATGGACAGGCACTGGCACTTCCATGTTGAATAACATTGAACTTTAGAATGTATCTGGACCCTGGTGTTGCTTGTATGTGGTAAAATGTAAGATCTAAATCTGACAAAATGGGAAGTTGTCCAAGAATGCTTACATTGTATAAAATATATCAATCTTTAAGGTTCCACCAGACTCTTTATTGTTCTTGTTACAATATATGGACACGGCTACCCTCAGGAGCAAACTGCCTTTATCACTTCAGACAGAGCCCCCAGTGGCGCAGTGGGTTAAACCCCTGTGCCGACAGGACTGAAGACTGACAGGTCGCAGGTTCGAATCCGGGGAGAGGCGGATGAGCTCCCTCTATCAGCTCCAGCTCCTCATGCGGGGACATGAGAGAAGCCTCCCACAAGGATGATAAAAACATCAAATCATCCGGGCATCCCCTGGGCAATGTCCTTGCAGACGGCTAATTCTCTCACACCAGAAGCGACTTGCAGTTTCTCAAGTTGCTCCTGACACGACAAAAAAAATTCACTTCAGAGATGCCACTAGCTCTGTTATTGTGGGACAGTGACTTTAGCATCGGTACATTTTTTTGGACAGACTTTGTAGCTCTTCCAAGTGTTTTGTAGCTTGATTCAGGGCTTACAGGAACTATCCAAGTGCTGGACCCTATTCCCAATATAGCTACAGCACTTGGATAGCTCCAGTAATACAGCGAACCCTTCGTATCCACTGGGATTTGGTCACAGGACCTCCTGTGGATACAAAATCCACAGCTGCACAAATACTGCTGTATATAACAGTGTAGTAAAATTGTGTCTCTTACATAAAATAGCAACATCAAATGTTTCTTTTTGGATTCCCCTCGCCTGAAATATTTTCAAATGATGTATGATTGAATTTACGGATACATAATCTGTGACTACATAGAGTCAACTGTACCTGAAGGAACTGCAAATGAAGCTGCTGTGAAAACTAAGAGTGAAGATACAACTCCATAGTACTGAAACCATTAGCTGTATCTGAGGTCTTTCAAAGAATTACAATTGCTACACAGCTAAAGTGAAATCTTAATGATACAGAACACTAACTAGATTATGTCCAATGGTCGGTACACTTTCTAAACAATTTGTAAGTTATGCTTAGAGTGATATTCTCCTAACATTTATTTTTAAAGGGTACTGTCCAATTCCAAACACTAAAAACAACAATGAAAACATGATATTTTTGCACTAGGTCAGCTAAAAAGTCAGGTTAGCTACTCCTTTCCTGTGCATTATGCCTTGTCTGATTAACATATTGCTTACAGTCTCTAATGGGCACTCCAGAACTGGCCAACATGCGAATAATAAGCAGATAATCAAAGCAAAAGCAGAGCCATCAAAATGCAAACACTTTCTTCCCTTACTCTGAACTTCCACCTCTGGATGTTCAAGAGTAAACTTTTGGAAGAGCCAGGTTAGCAAAGAGGCCACAGGGACACACAGGCTCCCTATAGTCCTAATCACTGTTGTGTCAAGTGTGCATAATATTAACTAGCAAAAGTTATGTACATACATAAATGCATTTCGATGTGCACTTATATATACAGTTCTCAAGTTGACATTACATAAATTTGGTACAATAGTGTTAGTACCACAGGAGTTCCAGCTTCTCGAAGAGACAGTTGAAGAGGCCTGAAGCAACTGTCACACATTGGAAATTGTTTTCAGGTTGGGCCTCCTCAAGATGCTTCCAGATGATGCTTTTTGGAGGGACAAGAGATGCAACCAAATCACTGGGTTCAAAGTGCCTAAAACCGGCACCTTCTGGTGCAGCTCTGATAACTTCCATCATCATCAAGAAAACCTACTATGCCAAAAAAATAAGCCATATCACTTTTTTGGGGGGGGGGGGGGGTCACAGAAGCTGCAAAAGCAGCAACGGTATTAGCAAATTCCCATATAAGCCCATGTCTTTTGTTTAAGCACTAACTTTGCTTTCACTTCCAGAATCACTGGAGGAGACAGTGACCTGGAAGCACAAGCAATTGGAGAAGATCTGTGGCTAGTAAGATTATACTAATCCAGCATGAAGATTAAGGAGAGGTTTATGTTCCAAGTGGCTTTGGTTCAAATCAATTAAAAAGGAAACACCTTTTGAAAGAGCACAAAAGGTTTCATCTCTTCTCATCCCTGGAAGTGAGGCGACATCCATGTCACCCTTACAGTTTCTTGCTCTTCAAATGAAATATATCCAAGTAAAGCCAGCCAGCAAAAGTACCAGAGGGAATTCAAAGACTTGGGTATATGCAGTTAGTACTCTTTGCGTGAGGCCGCAACCAGGGCAGCCTCACTCAGAGACTACTAACTGCATATACCCATGTCTTTGAATATGGTAGGAGGTTCTGAGTACTCTCTATAGCAGGGGTCCTCAAACTAAGGCCCGGGGGCCGAATGTGGCCCTCCAAGGTCATTTACCCGGCCCTCGCTTAGGGTGAACCTAAGTCTGTAATGACTTGAAAGCACACAACAACAATAACAATAACAACAACAAAAATACCTTCAAAGAGGAAGTTACATTTTCCCTGAAGAGATCACACTGCTAAGTATCTCATAAGCCAAAAGTAGACCCACACTTCCCATTAAAATACTAATAAATTTATATTTGTTAAAATTGTTCTTCATTTTAATTATTGTATTGTTGAAGGCTTTCATGGCCGGAATCACTGGGTTGTTGTAAGTTTTTTCGGGCTATATGGCCATGTTCTAGAGGCATTCTCTCCAGGAGAGAATGCATCTAGAACATGGCCATATAGCCTGAAAAAACCTACAACAACCCAATTATTGTATTGTTTTTAAGCGGTTTTTGTACTACAAATAAAATATGTGCCATGTGCATATGAATTCATTCATAGTTTTTTTTCAAATTACAATCCAGCCCTCCAACAGTTTGAGGGACTGTGACCTGGCCCTCTGTTTAAAAAGTTTGAGGATCCCTGCTCTATAGGTTTGTTTGTTTGGTTTCACTTTGCTTTTTATGGGGCAAGAGCATTGAGGAATACATTTCTTGTTAACTTCCGCTATGTTGACTTCAACCCATGGCAACTCTTTGAAGGAGAAACATCCAAGCCTATCTCCACAAGGGGACACGGGGCAGATCACAGTACACATACATGGCAACATTCAATGCCATTTTGGATAGACAGGACAGAGACAGACAGAACAGAAAGGAGGTATGTTGTGTCGATGTCTAGGTTTTGGCCTCTTGGAGGTTGTGCTCGAATCCGGCCACAGGGAGGTGATGTCATTCCATCCTCTATGATGAAGAGCCATCAGGACTTCCTCCTTGCTTTTGGTCAACAGGCATTTTCTGATCTTTTTCTTTTTAGTGTCATAAAATACCTCCACCGCTTGTTCTCTACTTACAGCTCAAGCTGTTTTCGAACTGCTTAGGTAAACAGTAAACTGACAGTCGGGAGCTCATGCTGACTCAAAATGGTAATTGCTCAGTCAATAGATCCTATCATTGCTGATGATTTCACAGCTGTGCTAAAGCCGGGCTCTCAACAGCCCTGCTCAGGTTTCCTTGATGAAGTCTATCTGTTTTGGAGCATGGCCTCCCTCTTTCCTGCTGCCCCCCAATTTACCAAGCATTATCATTTTTTCTCATTAATGAGAGGATGCTTTTTTTGATGTATGCTTTTTTAAAAAGATGTGACAAGTAGAGGCAATGGTCAAGATCCTGCACTGTACAGAAAGAGTATGACTTCTGCAGTTGTATCTCTATTATGGTCCCCCACTCACAATACTAAGGAATATCAGATTTGCTGTGGCCCACAAACAGCCATTATAGTGATAAACAGGTAGGGAATGGGAGATAATCTGACTTTGCCCCAGAGTCAGATGAAGACCAATGATATATGGGTTGTTGTAGGTTTTTTCGGGCTATATGGCCATGTTCTAGAGGCATTCTCTCCTGACGTTTCGCCTGCATCAATGATATCTTCTGCTGAAGGTGTTGTCGAAGGCTTTCATGGCCGGAATCACTGGGTTGTTGTGAATTTTCCAGGCTGTATGGCCATGTTCCGGAAGCATTCTTCTGACATTTTTACCCACATCTATGTCAGGCATCCTCAGAGGTGTGAGGTTTGTTGGAAACAAGGCAAGTGCAGATTATATATCTGTGGAATATCCAGGGTGGGAGGAAAAAAACTCTTGTCTGTTTGAGGCAAGTGTGAATGTTACAATAGGACACCTTCATTAGCATTGAATGACCTTGCAGCTTCAAAGTTTGGCTGCTTCCTGCTTGGGGAAATCCTTTGTTGGGAGGTGATTAGCCTGCCCTGATTGTTTCATGTCTGGATTTCCCCCGTTTTTGAGATTTTAGAGTTTTTAAATACAGGTTGCCAGATTTTTTTCATTTTCATGATTTCCTCCTTTCTGTTGAAATTGTTTGCATATTTCAATGGCTTCTCTGTGTAGTCTGACATGGTAATTGTTAGAGTGATCCAGCATTTCTATGTTCTCAAATCTTATGGTTGGTTCATCAAGTGCAGCATTTACCCTTGCCTCAAACAGACAAGAGTTCTTTCTCCCACTCTGGATATTCCACAGAGATATAAATCCCACTTGCCTAGATTCTAACAAACCTCACAACCTCTGAGGATGCCTGCCATAGATGTGGGTGAAATGTCAGGAGAGAATGCTTCTGGAGCATGGCCATACAGCCTGGAAAACTCACAGCAACCTGTAGTAGTAGTAGTAGTAGTAGTAGTAGTAATAGTAGTAGTGTGACTTCAAGTCCTTTCCAACTTGCGGTGATCCTGAGATGAACCTCTCACGGGATGTTCTTAACAAAATTGGTTCAGACAGGGTTGTCTTTTGCCTTCCTGTGAGGCCAACAGATGGGACTTGCCCAAGCAGATACTCAAACTATTCTGCTGAGATGAGCCGAGATATTATAGGGTTCTCGTGGATGTTAAAATAATGTTTCGCTTGGCTACAGGGACATAATCAGATGCTTCTCAAATCTCCCACACTCTCTACCAGTCACAAATTGACTTCATCATTGCAGAGAGTGGTACAGATTATCAATCTCCACCAAAAACAATGCCAACATAATGGGGATATACATTTGTGTATGTCACTAGCAGGCTGTTAGTCATTGTGTAGCTTCTTCTTCACTCCAACTACAGCTGAAGGAGTGGCCTCATGGATGCAGCTCCATCCACTTTGTGGAGACTCACATTCTGCCAGTGAACTCACTGGATCTCGACCAATGCAATTGGGATGAAATAATGATTGATTTATTGTGCTGCAGGCTCCCCTTTCTATGCATCTCCCCTCAGACATATACTATTCCATTTATTTCATAGAATCATAGAATCAAAGAGTTGGAAGAGACCTCATGGGCCATCCAGTCCAACCCCCTGCCAAGAAGCAGGAATATTGCATTCAAATCACCCCTGACAGATGGCCATCCAGCCTCTGTTTAAAAGCTTCCAAAGAAGGAGCCTCCACCACACTCCGGGGCAGAGAGTTCCACTGCTGAACGGCTCTCACAGTCAGGAAGTTCTCACCCAGGGTTATATCAATTTTATCCTGTGCATTTCACCCACCCATTGTGCTTTTATTCCTCCACCATGTTATTTCGCATTTGTTTACTGTATGTATATTCTGTTATTTTATGTATTTTATTTTGATGTTATTACTTGCTTGCTTGTATTTTACTTTGCTATATTGTAATTTTGGGCTTGGCCTCATGTTAGATGGTTGTGATGGTTGTTGTTGTTGTTATTTCTCATTAGTAACTCTTGCCATTACAACGTGATGTTGCTTGGTCACACATGTCCTGATTTTCACCTGTGAGATTACGGATAGTATGAAAAAACCACCTGTGAATACTGGTACACGCTCTAAAATACTTTAATGTGCTGGATTCTATTTTATTTGGATGGTAGGGATTTTCCCCTGAAAGTGCATGGGTTTTGGAGAAAGCTCTCTAGGCCCAGGGGCATTCCCATGCTAGAATTAAATATTGCCGACTTATTGTGTATAATTCCTGTTTTACAAAATGTGTGGCTTTTAAAAAAAGACTTTGACCACGCCACGGTGGAAATCTCCTGGTATTCCACCCCGAGCTGTAGGCAGACCAGAGGCACCCAATCGTGCCAAGAAACTCACAGATATTATGCAGAAGGAGCCAGCTGGCCACGTATGTGAAAGTCAGGCCAAGACATTTTGTATGGCTTCTGGTTAAGAACACCGACAGCTGAAAGGAAGAGGGATGAAAGGTTTGCTGACATTCCACTCAACCTTAACCATCCTTTATTCACCCCAAATAATGGTGAGCTGCGGGGGACTTGGCGCAATGACCCCCATTCATCTCTCCTTCTTTGCTAGCCAGGGAGAGAGGGGGAGAATTAAGTGGATTGCAGCAAACACTGCCATTTAATGCCCTTCTGGACAGCCGGAAAAGTTCTTCAGGTGATTGAATAGAAGAGGAGGGGAAAGAGAGCTTTGTTTTTGTTCTTGCACGCCTTCCGGTTATTTCCGACTTATGGTGACCCCAAGGCAAATCTATCGTGGGGTTTTCTTTGCTAGATTTGTTCAACGAGGGTTTGCCTTTGCCTTCCTCCGAAGGTGAGAGAATGGGACTTGCCCAAGGTCACCCAATGTGTTTCCATGGCTGAGCTGAACCCTGCTTTCCAACACTCAAGCCAATATACAGCACTGGCTCTCTGGGAAAAGAGTACAGATCCTTGCTGCCTCTGCATAGAGCATCATACAATGCTGGCCAAACTAGACCTGGGCTTTTTTTCATATCCGGAGCGACTTGAGAAACTGCAAGTCACTTCTGGTTTGAGAAAATTGGCCATCTGCAAGGACATTGCCCAAGGGATGCCCCGATGTTTTACCATCCTGTGGGAGGCTTCTCTCATGCCCCCGCATGAGAAGCTGGAGCTGACAGACGAGAGCTCATCCCGCTCCCTGGATTCGAACCACCGACCTTTCGGTCAGCAGACTTGCTAGCACCACTAGGGGCTCCTGGACTGAACCCCAGGGACCCCACTGGAAATATAAATCATGAATTTGAGGGTGCCAAATAATTTCCATGATGTAATAGCACACTGTTTATTTAATCTACATTTTGTTTTCATGTTATGCACAACTAAGAAACATGAACAATATGCTTACAGTATATTGTCTGGGAACGTATACATCTGGGACTTTGCATGGAAGCCTCAGATAACAGCGAATCTATTGAAATTAAAGGTCCCTGGCCTGAGAGTGCCACAGAGTCATACTGGAAGACCTAGAAAATGCCTAGAGAGACCATATTTTTGTCAGAACTGGATAAATGGAACAGCAGGCTTGTTTACAGAGATACAGGGGTTGTACTGTATTGGAAAAGCCTGATGAATAAATATGTTGTGCAAAAACAGTACTAATGAGGATGGCATGAGGGGAGGGAATCTTCAGATGTGGACTTTGGAAATGATCACTCTTAAGAAAAAAATTGGCAACTGGGCTTTGCACGTGCACATGTATGCATGCATGCGCATGAAGAGTTTTGGGGAACAATTGAATATTGAATGTAAAGTTTTTAATTATTTAATATGTATTAATTTTAATTTTAGGAACCCCCAGTGGTGCAGTGGGTTAAACCTCTGAGCTGCTAAACTTGCTGACCAAAAGGTTAGAGGTTTGAATCTCGGGAGCGGGGTGAGCTCCCACTGTTAGGCCCAGCTTTTACCAACCAAGCAGTTGGGAAACATGCAAATGTGAGATCAATAGGTACCTCTTTAGCGGAAAGGTAACGTTGCTCCATGCAGTCATACTAACCACATGACCTTGGAGGCGTCTACGGACAACACTGTTTGGCTTAGAAACGGAGATGAGCACCACCCTCCAGAGTTGGACACGACTAGACTTAATGTCAGGGGAAACCTTTACATTTACCTTTAATTTTAATTTAATTTTAATATTATTGGAATTGTATGTTGCTCTAAGGCAGGGGTCCTCAAACTTTTTAAATAGAGGGCCAGATCACAGTCCCTCAAACTGTTGGAGAGCCTAATTATAATTTGAAAAAAATGAATGAATTCCTATGCACACTGCACATATCTTATTTGTAGTGCAAAAAAACCCCACTTAAAAACAATACAGTAATTAAAATGAAGAACAATTTAAACAAATATAAACTTATTAGTATTTCAGTGGGAAGTGTAGTCCTGCTTTTGGGTGATGAGATAGGAATGTTGTTGCTGTTGTGCGCTTTCAAGTAGTTTCAGACTTAGGTTGACCCTGAGCAAGGGCCAGGTAAATGACCTTGGAGGGCCGTATCCAGCCCCCGGGCCTTAGTTTGAGGACCCCTGCTCTAAGGGACTGAATAATTGCCTATATGTCAGCCCCCTTCAGGGTTGAGAAAAGTAGGGTAGAAATAGGGTAAATAAATAAATAAATAAATAAATAAACAAATTGGAATCTGGGTGACCTGGAGCAGGTCACATACTCCTAGCTTTAGAACACTCCATGACAGTGTCCTAGGTCTCCATAGGTATGAAATTACTTGCAGGCACACAACAACAATGGTAAAAAGCATTTCAAAACAGTATAGTCTTAATCACAGTACACTCTTACATGCCCTTTCCTTAAATATCTTCAGTCCCCAAATTTATTTATTTATTTATTTACTGTATTTGTATATTGCCTTTCTCAGCCTATTGGCGACTCAAGGCGGTTTCCAACAAAACAGTATACATAATATCATAGTACAAATTAGACATTAAAGCAACATAAAACACAACAAGCAATAAAAACAACATAATCAGCGTCTCCTTATTGTCAAGCATTGTCCAGTTCCATCGTCAAATTGTCAGATTTCCTATATCAGTTATCTATATCCATTACTCCATATTTGTGAATGCTTGCTCAAATAGCCATGTTTTAACTTGCTTCTGAAACGTTAAGAGGGAGGGAGCAGATCTAATTTCTCTAGGGAGGGTGTTCCATAGCCAAGGGGCCACCACTGAGAAGGCCCTGTCTCTCGTCCCTGCCAAACATACCTGTGACGAAGGCGGGGCCGAGAGCAGTGCCTCCCCGGACGATCTCAAGGTGCTTGATGGTTCATAAGGGGAGATACATTCAGACAGGTAAGTTGGGCCAGAACCGTTTAGGGCTTTATAGGCCAAGGCCAGCACTTTGAATTGGGCCCAGTAGCAAACCGGCAGCCAGTGGAACTGACGCAACAGGAGGGTTGTATGCTCCCTGACAGCCGCTCCTGTTAGCAATCTGGCTGCCATTCATTGGACTAATTGAAGCTTCCAGACTGTCTTCAAAGGCAACCCCACGTAGAGCGTGTTGCAGTAGTCTATACGGGATGAAACCAGAGCGTGTACTACCGTGGCCAAGTCAGACTTCCCAAGGTACGGGCACAGCTGGCGCACAAGCTTTAATTGTGCAAATGCTCCCCTGGTCACCACCGAAACCCAAAGCTTGTCAGAATAATGAAGGAGAGACATTCTAGCTTCTCTAGGAAGGGAGTTCTAGATCTTAGAAACAGCCACTAAAAAAAGTTCCAGTGGTATGATGCTAGAGTTGTTTTTTGTGTATTCCGATCATTGCATAGCAGGCAGCAATGCCTCTGGCTCACTTGTTTCTACTGCTTGTGCAACCCTGAAGTCAGATGCTACCTTGGTCCAAACTCCTAGTAAGCAGAACCAACCACCAGAGCAAATCACTCACATAATTCTGGCTTCTATATATTTTTAATTTCATTTTTTAAAGCAGGCCTGTTGATATTTGAGGTAGATTCTCCTCCCTTCCATGTAAACAAACAATTGCTCAATTCACTTTCAAAAGAAATACGAACTGGTAACCTTCTCTGTTTTTTTCTCTTTGAGGTAATTTAACCTTGTGGAGAAATAAATACGGCAAACAGATTCCACGCAGACTTATCAGCCCTCACTTAAGAGAGGCAAAGGGGATTATCACCACAGCTGTCAGGAAAGGCAGCCTTGTTATACAACCGTTACAGGTACCAAAGGTCGTGTTCCTATCGTGGCCTTTGGGGACTGGGCACATCTCTCCAAAGAGTTCAGTCCTTTGCAGAAATAAACAGAGTCGAATGATTGATTTAAGCACTGAAAACAACTTCATGGTGAGGAGAGCTAGAGAAAATGCCGGAGAAAGAACACCAGTAATTGATCCATTCCTTCATCTCTGCTGAGAGGGGGCTGGGCATATATTTGCCCCATGTCTAGAATGATTCCAATGGTATTTGCCTTAGTAGTACCACTGTTTCCAAATTAACTTGAATCGGACCTCATTGCACAAGAGAATGAATCCACTTTAGATCCGGTTTCTGCCTCCTGCAGAATTCTGGGGTTTGTAGTTTTGTGAGGCTGTTAAACTACAAATCCCAGAAATCTGCATGAGGCAGCAAGCAGATTTAAACTGGTTTCATTCTCTAGTGGGACCTCATCACACTCGAGAATTAATTTGGTAAAGGGGGTTGAACTACAATTGTCTCTGCATGCCATCAAGTTGGCTGTCGACCTATGGCAACCCTATGAATTTTGTAGGGTTTTCTTTGGCAAGCAGGCCCGTAGCCAGGATTTCGTTTCGGGGGGGGGGGGGCTGATTTTTCTCAGGGAGGGGGTTTCGGGGGGGGGGCTGAGTTTCGGGGGGGGGGGTGAGTCTGAGTGAAAGAAGGTCTAGCCTAGCAAACCTTTTGTATCATTACCCCAATACCCCCATGCATATGGGATATATTGAGTATGGTGATCAGATCATGATATGAATGAACATAACAGTTTAAATAATGCACCAGTAAGGCCTTTTCGCGAACCACCATGAGAATTTCGGGGGGGGGGCCTGAAGCCCCTCAAGCCCCCCCCCCCCCCCCCCGGCTACATGCCTGTTGGCAAGGAATACTCTGAAATACAATCTACAGCACCTGCATTAATTGTATTGATTAGACATTCCCCCACCCAGGTACTAATCATGGCTGACACTGCTTAGCTTCCAAGATCAGAAAGGATCTGGCATCTTTATGGTGTACCTCAGGCATGGACAAACTTTGGTTCTCCAGGTGTTTTGGACTTCCAACTCCCACCATTCCTAACAGCCTTAGGCTCTTTCCTTTCCCCCCTCTGCCACTTAAGCATGGGTTATGCAAATTCCAGCTACATGGTACCACCTCTTTGTTAGAGAGGTTCTCAGTGAACTTGCTGAATAGGAGGAAGTGGCCAAAGAGCTGTGCATTAGAGAACGCCAAGGAGAGGCAATGGCTCTGTGTGGCCTCCCAGATAGTGTAGAGTGGCCACTCCAAGCTAGGCATTCCCCATTCTGTATCTTTGCATTTCATTTTTTTTCTGCCTAAGTGTAGTATCTTGCTTTTGTCTCCGTTGAACTTCATTTTGTTGGTTCTGGCCAATCATCTCTCTAACCCAGCGGTTCTCAACCTGGGGGTTGCGACCCCTCGGGGGGGTCGTTCGGCCATTTTCTGGGGGTTGCAAAGCCGCATTGCCTGGCCATGCTCCCTCCAAAATGGCGGCCGACCCCGTGAGCCACTAGCACTCCCGTGCGCGAAGCCATCCGCCTGTCCCTCATCTCCTTCTGATGGCAGAAGGAGGCGAGGGACAGGCGAGTGGCTCCATGGGTGGCTATCCTGCCTTTTCACCATATTTAGGCAATACCCCAATCTTTATATGGTAGAGTAGGCCAAGCGGAGATTCAGTCTTTTGCTGAACTTCAGGAGAGAGTTATTAGGCTTCCTTTTTAAAAAAAACAAAACCCAAATCTTGGTACAGTCATTATTTCCTCCTCTTCTTTTACATCTTTCATTTCATTCTTAGAGACCCAACCAGAAAGATAAGTGGAAACAAAGCATCTTACATTTTAAAGGTATCTATTGCATCATAAGGAGAAGGAGAGAAGGCAACCCTTTTTTTCCCCTCACCCATGGTCTTTGCCTCTTTTTCTGCCAAAAAATAAAAAGGTTACTGCTTCACAAAGCGCAATCTGACACAATTAGCTACTGGTAGATAAAAACAAAGGGCTACTTTAAGCTGCTTTCCCAGATGAAGGAAACTTTCATCTCTGAGTCCAGAGAATAGACAAGGAAGGAGATCTTTCTTTTTTGTTGTTGACTTTGGATCCTTCCACACAACCCTATATCCTAGAATATCAAGGCAGAAAATCCTGCTCTCTCTGCATTGAACTGGGTTATCTGAG
Source organism: Anolis sagrei (assembly GCF_037176765.1). Lineage (NCBI taxonomy): Eukaryota > Metazoa > Chordata > Lepidosauria > Squamata > Anolidae > Anolis > Anolis sagrei. The sequence goes on along the minus strand of NC_090026.1, from coordinate 120,041,646 downwards.
TCCATACTGCCATATATTCCAGTTTAAAGCAGATAATGTGGGATTTTATTCAGCTGTGTGGAAGGGGCCTTAGGGAGGAGATTTGTATAACAGACTACTAAAGTGACCAGTAAAGGGGTCCTTGAGCAAATCAAGTGTGAACAGTCCCTAGATGCCAAAATGAACAAACTGGGGCTATCATAATTTGGCCATGTCTCACTTGCTAAAGTGGGAGGAAGTAGGAAAAGACCACATTATAGACTCAATCAAGAAAGCTACAACCAGGCCCGTAGCCAGGATTTCGATTCGGGGGGGGGGGGGGGGGCTGAGTTTGTTTCAGGGGGGGCTGAGTCTGAGTGAAAGAGGGTCTACCCTAGCAAACCTTTTGTATCATTACCCCAATACCCCCATGCATATGGGATACATTGAGTATGGTGATCAGATCATGATAGAATAAACATAACAGTTTAAATAATGCATCAGTAAGGCCTTTTCGCGAACCACCATGAGAATTTCGGGGGGGGGGGGGGGCTGAAGCCCCTCAAGGCCCCCCCCCCCAGCTACATGCCTGGCTACAACCCTTTTGGAAAATGGCATTCATAACCTTTTGGGAAAACAAAGAATCTCCACAAGCCTTTGAAAGCATGACCCTTTTGGAGATTAACTGGCATTCACACTATTTTGAATAATCATAACCTTTTGGAAAGGCATGACATTGTTAGAGATTGTAACCTTTTGTAAAGTATGATCTTCCTGAGAAGAGCTAAAAACAGAGTAATTTTTTCTCTTTGGTGGTATATATCCACATGTACTTGTGCAAGGCAATTTGGTTTCCAGCTGTTAGACTGACAACCTAGTTGTCTCTGATCTGCTAAGAACAGAGATATGCCAATACACAAAAACAGCAGAGCTTCAGAAGTGTTCTTTTCAGCTGCCCAAAAACATACAATAGATTGGTTTTAAATCATGTTCTCAAGAGACAAAAATAAGTAGTCTTTGTTAAAAGTAACATAGTTGGTTTATTTACAAACTTCATGTATTCAGAATGCAGGTGCATTGCTTATCAAGCCATTTACAGATAGGATTTGAAGTACTCTGTGCAGATAACACAGGGCATCTTTCTTAGAATCTTAACAGTCCAAAGTCTAAAGCATCTGTATTGTCGAAGGCTTTCATGGCCGGAGTCAATGGGTTGTTGTAGGGTTTTTTGAGCTATATGGCCATGGTCTAGAGGCATTATCTCCTGATGTTTCACCTGCATCTATGGCAAGCATCCTCAGAGGTATGCTTGCCATAGGTACCTCTGAGGATGCTTGCCATAGATGCAGGTGAAACATCAGGAGAGAATGCCTCTAGACCATGGCCATATAGCCTGAAAAAACCTACAACAACCCTCTAAAGCATCTCTCTGTCCTGAGAGTCTAATGGCATCTATACATTCGGAAACTCTAATGGCATGTCTATATTCTAAAATGGAGTCTGCGATCTGAATAGTCCCAGATCTGATCACATGGTTTGTAGTCCCTCCCATGACAAAAAGCTAAGGAAAAACTGCATACCAATACACACTTATACAATACAGTAAGCAATCTGAATTAAATACATAACAAATAACTAGTATAGGAGGCTTGTAGAAGGTTACTATTTCCAACAAACTCTGGATTTGTAGGGCCTGAACAGGGATATTTATGACAGATGTTTTGGAGGCCTTTCACTTATAGGGTTGCCATATGTTGACCTTGCCTACTACTACAGCAACAAAAGGTCAAATGTACAGAATCTGTCTAAATACAGAACATCAGTTGATGGAACCATCCTACAGAAAATGTGCTTCACAACACCAAATATTGTACTCACTATTCGTGGTACCTACCAACACATATTCACACATTACAGGAGAGTGCAAGCCTGAGACATTTGGGACTGCCAAGAGACCATGGCCAGGTCTATAGAAGGAACTACAAAAAAAATACTGTAAAAATACAGTATGACCTCCTTATCTGTGGATATAATATCCATGGTTCCACTTATCTACACTCCAAAAAACATTTGTGAAAATCTCTAAATTCTTGAGTTATATTCTACAATAACTTCCAGACCAAGTATTGACAAAATACAGGATTCGTTATTGTCGACAGTTTCTGTTATTTACAGGTATGTGTGTGTCTTGGAAGGTATTCCCCCTGGATATAGAGGGTCTATTGTATTGCAACATTTCTGCTACAAGATAAAGAAATTGATTTGCCTGGTCATTCCAAAAATGCTGAACCCTTTGGGAAGCCTATACAAGATAATGTGGATGGTAAAGTTTGAAACGACAAGGGGATTTTGCATATCCCCTTGGATCCAAATGTTCATTATCCTTAATAAAGACCTGGATTCAAATGTATCTGATCTGCAATTGTTTGTGCCTGAACACCTCCTATGGGGATACAGTTTTACAAATTAGGAAAGTTAAGCAACTTCCAGTGTCTCCAGAAATACAAAATATGCTATTTGTAACAATTCAAATGGAATTAATTTCTGCTGGTTTTGTTTGGTATCTCATTACAGTCAGGTGCTGTCATGTGTGTCTGTTTTGTGTTGGTCTATTTTGGGGGGAAACTGCTTTTGGTTGTGATGAATCAGCAGCTCATGATTTCCCTGTTAATTATTCCTTCCCAGTTAATAAAAGCATGAAACAATGCAGGATCGTATTCTTAGCCAAAGGAAGCACTATTGCTGAAGATTTGAGCAACATGCCTTCAAAAACAGTACCAGTAATTTTTCCTCATAGCTGTAAGCTGGTAGCAAAACTTGCAAAGATTACATTTTTGGACCACAACTTCCCAAATTCCCCAGGGATACTGGGGGAGCTTCAGTTAAAAAAACAAAAACAAAACCTTTTCAATGTCTGATGGCTTGAATAAGCTGAACATGAAAAAGAAAGGTCTTTTCACCACTAGTGGGAAGCACTGGCCATCCATTTGCAACTTCACCCTGAATATCAAGTGAAGTCCTTTGGTATATGCTGCATGAGATGAATATTGGTATTATGCCTTGATATGCAATGAGGTTGGACGAGGGATGTGCAAGAAACATACTTTGGTGGGCTTTTAGTGTAGAGGTTTCCCAGTTCGAAGACTAGGAGATGTATGCATATAATGCCTACAATTTGGAAAACAGAATCATAGAATTGGAGGAGACCTCATGGGCCATCCAGTCCAACCCCCTGCAAAGAAGCAGGGAAATTGCATTCAAAGCACCCCCGACAGATGGCCATCTAGCCTCTGTTTAAAAGCTTCCAAAGAAGGAGCCTCCACCACACTCCAGGGTAGAGAGTTCCGCTGCCGAACAGCTCTCACAGTCGGAAAGTTCTTCCTAACGGTCAGGTGGAATCGCCTTTCTTGGAGTTTGGAGCCATTGTTCAGCATCCTAGTCTCCAGGGCAACAGAAAACAAGGTTGCTCCCTCCTCCCTATGATTTCCTCTCACACATTTATACATGGCTATCATGTCTCATCTTAGCCTTTTCTTCTTCAGGCTAAACATTCCCAGCTCTTTAAGTTGCTTCCTCAGAGGGCTTGTTCTCCAGACCCTTGATCATTTTAGTCACTCTCCTCTGGACAGATTCCAGCTTGTCAATATCTCTCTTCAATTGTGGTGCCCAGAATTGGACACAATATTCCAGGTGTGGTCTAACCAAGGCAGAATAGAGGGGCAGCATGCATAAAGATACACATTCCTCAAAATAGATGAAAAAGGTCAGATTGTATCTTCTAATTAAGAGGAAACAATGAACAGAAGAGAGCTTAGAACAGACATAGGGTGAGGGAAAGGGGGAAGCTTTCTCAACCTGGGGGTTGGGACCTCGGGCGGTCATGAGGGGGTCACCAAAAACCATCAGAAAATACAGTATTTTATGTTGGTCATGGGAGTTCTGTGTGGGAAGTCTGGCCCAACTCTATCCCTAGTGGGGTTCAGAATGCTATTTGATTGTAGGAGAACTATAAATCTCAGCAACTACAACTCCCATATGTCAAGTCTATTTTACCCAAGCTCCACCAGTGTTCACATTTGGGCATACTGAGTATTTGTGCCAAGTTTGGTCCAGATCCATCATTGTTTGAGTCCACAATGCTCTCTGGATGTAGGTGAACGACAACTTCAAAACTTAAGGTCAGTGCCCACCAAACCCTTCCATTATTTTCTGTTGGTCATGGGAGTTCTGTGTGTCAAGTTTGGTTCAATTCCATCATTGGTGGAGTTCAGAATGCTCATTGATTGTAGGTAAACTATAAATCCCAGCAACTACAACTCCCAAATGACCAAATTATTGATTTGGTCATTTGGGAGTTGTAGTTGCTGGGATTTATAGTTTACCTACAATCAATGAGCATTCTGAACTCCACCAATGATGGAATTGAACCAAACTTGACACACAGAACTCCCATGACCAACAGAAAATAATGGAAGGGTTTGGTGGGGGCCCCCACAACCCCAACAGTATTCAAACTTGGGCGTATTGGGTATTTGTGCCAAATTTGGTCCAGCGAATGAAACATCCTACATATTAGATATTTACATTATGATTCATAAGAGTTGTGAAGTAGCAATGAAAATAATTTTATGGTTGGTGGTCTCTACAACATGAGGAACTGTATTAAGGGGTTGTGGCATTACGAATGTTGAGAACCACTGAATTAAAGCATAATTCCTTATGTGAACTGAGAAGAGTTGATGGGCAAGGATTTCGATCCCTGTGTCTGCACCAGAGTTTGGGAAAGTAGTTTTTGTGGAATACATTCCCCATAATGCCTGGGAATTTGAAGACCTTGGACATTTTATTTTTAGGGAATTTAACTCTCAAAGTCCTTTACCTAGAGTCCTCTAGCTATGAAAGTTGGGGATTCTGGGAGCTCTAGTCCAAAAAGGTAATTGGCCCCAAGATCTGCTCTGGAGAAGCACTGACAGTCGGAGACTTCAGAACTCAGGCCAGATAGATAATCAGTCTAACCTGCTAAAAGACATCTTCCTCCTGTCATGAATTCTGAATCTCAAGTTGACAATCATACATGTCACGTTGGCTGATGTGCCTGGATTGGCAGAAGGTAGATTTGTCAAGCTGCTGACATATTCCACTCTCATAAATGTAGACACTGTACAACTTGAAGCATAGTGCCAGAAGGCACTGCTCATTTTAAAAAGCTGCTGTTCGCCCTCTCCTGTAAGTACAGCTTCATTCTTGTCTTTGAGTTCCATCACCTCTGTAATGTCTTGGCTTGTCTTCATGAGGCAATTCTATTTGGACAGTAGAAACATGAGCCAGTAATTTGTCAAAAGAAATGTAGTGGGTAGATAGAAACAGAGCTTGGAAGAGTTGCTATTCTGGACTGAAAGGCCCAGGATCCCCTCATTGGCTATAATCACCATACTGGCTGGGATGTCCTGGGTGACATAGTAAAAAAGGACCTCTTCCAAAGTCTGGTTAGATTTGTCTCATGTAAATTGTGAGCTTTGCAAGTCATTTCCTTTAAAAACTAAAGCCCCCTTTCTAATTTAGTTCTTTTAGGTATTTTTACATCTTGGACTTTATGGGATGTCACAACTGTCCCATAAAGAGTTTTTTCAAATGGGTTGCAAAGCACACAATTAGGATTTTCCTTCCCTCACTCCTCCATGTTGCAGTTCCATGCTTTATGACTAACTCTACATTCCTCCTTGTTTGGAGTAAGGATAGTTTGCCAATCCTAATTTAAAAAACTCTGAAGCTAAGTACTAAGGCCCCTTCCACAGTGTGGACTCAGATAATCCAGTTCAAAGCAGATATTGTGGATTATTTACCTTGATATTCTGGGTTATATGGCTGTGTGGAAGAGCCCTACGTGAGTTAGGCTGACCCTCTTCCTCTTCCATTTTCTTTTTTTCTCATGAGGACAAGTAAAAGGTAAAGGTAAGGGTTTCCTCTTGGCATTAAGTCTAAGCCTCCTGACCACTGCTTCTCCTCCTTCTCCTCCTTCCTGCTGAGCAGAGCCATTCCATGTGGCACCTGGAAGTGGGGGTGACTTAGTGTCTTCGTTTTTAGGCCTGTTCCTGGGGTTATTTGGAGTTCTGATTCAGAAAATTGCATTGGATAGACCACATCAGTTCTAGATTATTAAATATGGTTTTCTGTGGGTGAGCGATGGCGATGACTGGATGGGATATGTTCTATATCAGAAACTAGAGCTGATGTGGTTTATCCAATGCAATTTTCTGAATCAGCACCCCAAATAACCAAACCAAAACTAAAGTTGATCAAAAACTGATTGATAACCCTTTTGGTACCAATGTTGGAGAGTGGTCCCTGGTCAAAGCAGTCCCTGGTCAAAAAAAGGTTGGAAACCACTGATCTAGCTGCTTTTAGCAATGCCTGAACTGCATAAGGTGCTGAACCCCACCTCCAAAATACACCCAACTTACTGAATTGCCTGAACATTAAAACTGGAGAGCTGGTAGCCCTATGAATGAGTAACTGTTATTACTGTTGAATTGTTACAAACAGCCCTTGAAGACTGTGGCTTCCTTGACAGAGTCAATCCACATGTGATCCTTCTGTTTGGAATTTTTTTCCAAGAATTACCCATTTTTAAGGGAGAAAGGGAGAAGCGTGCCAAGAGGAAGGTGCATCAAGTCAACCCCGACCGAGACCGCCTTCCACCTGGAAACCAATGTCCACACTGCAGAAGAAGATGCAGAGCAAGAATAGGGCTCCACAACCACATACAGACCCACAAGAATGTTGGAAGACAATCATCCTCGGAAAACGAGGGATCGCCTAAGTAAGTAAACCCATTTTTAAGTCATCCATAATATCTCATAATATGTCCAGTGTATGATAGCCTATTCTCCACCCAACCCATCATATCAGTATCAATATCTTTCTATAGCAGGAATCCTCTTTCTGATTTGTGGTAACTAGAAATTATATCAGTATAGTATTTATTATGTTGCATGAGGGTATCAAGTACCTCATTGTATAATACAATCACCTGGGTCACAGAAATATATTCACATTGTTGCCCAGCTGTCGCAACCCTGCATGACATCTCTCATTATGAACAGTCCCTCACTGTTCTCATTGTCAGCCAGTCGGGATTCAAGTCAATGCAGATTTAAACAACAAATAATACAGGGATAATCCAGAAATCATAGTCAATAGCTCATTCAAAAGGTCCTCACCAAAACATCCAAGAATATGCGTAATCCAAAGCCAAGGTCCAAAATAGGATAAGGCACACGAAGAGCTCCAAGCTGTTGCAAATTCCAAAGTTGCACCCAACAAAGACCAAACCCAAGCTGCCACTCTTTATGCCCCATAGCACAAGTGCTCTCACCTGTTGGCCCTTCTCTGTGCCAGCCGGGTGGATCTACGCAGCTGAGGCCACAGTTGTAGTCTTTTTGGGATGCTTACCTATGCCTCATTGCTCTTCTGATCCTGAGTTAACTCAGGACTCCCACTTGCCTGAGACACTTGGTCCTGCACTGCAGGAGTAGCTTCCTCAGTGTCAGGCTGCAGCTGTTGTTGTTCCCTGCTTGTTACTGACTCAGATGCTGGCCCTGGAAGCCCTTCATCTTCGTCCATATTGCAGACCCTGACACCAGCTTCCTCTAGCTTTTTTTTCAGGAGAGAAGGATAAGTGACATAAATTCTTTCCTATGGACCTCCCTCAAATACACTGAACCCCACAAAACATCTATAGCAGTGGTTCTCAACCTGTGGGTCCCCAGATGTTTTTGGCCTTCAGAAATCCTAATAGCTGGTCAACTGGCTGGGATTGCTGGGAGTTGTAGGCCAAAACACCTGGAGACCCACAGGTTGAGAACCACTGCCTAGCATCTAAGAATGCTGGGCAAGCTTAGCATCAAATAGGTTCTTGCCTTCAGCATTTTTCTTAATCTCCTTCTCTACAAAGGAGTGCAATACATTGGAATAACCTTGCTACGTGTGCAGGACTTGCTGGATCAGTAATACATAGTCTAGAAACATCTGCCATCATGGAGATTCTTGCATGAAGAGGAATTCACTTTCTGCCAGCTCCTGCTTCTGCACTCCCCTCCCTACTCCTGCCATTTCCAACTCTCTGGTTACTGAAGTACATATAATTGGGGCAACTTGTCCTGCAGTTACCTACCTTTATGCCTTTGGAAATTCCCAGTCCCTTGCACATTTATTTCAAGTCTCAAACCAACATCCTTTCAGCTGAATAAATTAAATAAATTGCCCCATGACATGACACAACATTGCCAGTTCAAGTCCATGATCCACATGAGTGGGGGGGGGGGGGATGGCCAGATCCCATCTCCTTCTTTTATGTTCTCTCCCTTGGTGGCTTGGATGCTTCTGACTGGCTTCTCCTTAACACCATCTGGCAACAGAACAATAACTCCATTCTCAACGTTGAAAAAGCCCCCTCCAAAAATAAAAAAGGTCCCAGGAATGGAGGAAAAATACCTCAATTTCAAGCTTACAGATTACTTTGGGTCCCAGAGGAAAGAGAAGCAATTTAGTGGCTGCTGGCCTTACCAAGGAAAAGGTTAGAAGATTAAGAGACCAACTGCTGTTTGGATAAGTGGCTGGTAATTGCACAAGCCAGCAATTATGGGCGGCCATGTCTCCCTCTCCCTCTTGCGCTTACCTTTTTCTTCCCTCGTGTGCCGTCAGGGTTGATGCGATAGGTCCCCGAATTCACAGTCCTCTTTGGACCGATTTTCTTGATGTCATAGGCCAGTTCATCTGCAAGGGCCTTACACGCTATCATGAGACAAGGAAAGGAAAAGAAAACACACCGATATCAAAAAAGAAAGGGAAAAGATACATCACTTTCCAAGAAATCACACAATAAAACATATTGATTTTTGTATTGCAACAGGTATTGGGGGTTGCAGATATTTTGTGGAAGAGATATAGATAGTCTGCTTAGTCTATGGTAGTATTTGTTAGTTTTACAGACTAACTGGTATTTAAAGATATATCTAGAGCAGGCATGGACAAACTTGGGCCCTCCAGGTGTTTTGGCCCTCCAGGTGTTTTGTAACAGCTGGTAGGTTGTTAGGAATTGTGGGAGTTGAAGTCCAAAACACCTGGAGAGCCCAAGTTTGCCCATGTCCAATCTAGTGCTTATTTCTTACTGCTGAAACTCAGGTGGAAGCACCCTTTACATATGGAATACAAGAACAGAGGTGTTAGGAAAGCATTTTCAGTTAGAGCTTAGAAAAGTTACTTTCCCAAGCTTTGTCTTTAATTCTAAAAAAAAATAGAGTGAGTTGGATCTGCACTACTGCAGGCCTAAAGGATGTGTGACCCCTCAAAAGCAACATACCCCAGACCGTAATGGTAGTAGGTTAGTTTAACCCAAGGAATCTGATGGCAAAGCCAAAGTGCCGTATTCCCTGGTGGCTTCCATTTCAGTGGGACAGTGAATGCATTCCAGGTTTCAAATGGCCTTAAATAGGCTGTTCTCTTTCACCAAGATCTCCACCCTCATCAAAAAGAGGTTACTAGAAAGGGATTATAAACAACTGCTGAGCTTGGCCAATATATCCTGTTCGCCTGTGAAAATGACAATCCCATTCACACAGGGAAACCCAGGATTTTATATTGTAGCACTCACTAACCCCTCATACAGGAGAGCCTACATGCTGGCTAGATATAATATTATGCCATCTCTGCTCCATAGAGGAAGACTCAAGGGTCTATCGAGTGATAAGAGGGTTTGCCCTGTAGCAAGTGGACATATCCTTCCGCATATCCTTCCGCACTGTCCACTTTACCAGGAAATAAGATTGAGCTTACTACTACAAGTTATAGATTCTTTGAAAAACCATACTGACCAAGGCAAAGTAAATATGCCATTGCCTTCCAGTGGCAAGGTTCTTGAACCAAGTCTGTAAATGCAACGTGTAGCAAATGTGAAGTTTCCTTTTCTATAATTTATATTGGATTTTATATTGTCTTGCTATATATGCCAATAAATTGGATTGGAGCTGAACCTACTGTTTGGAAGAAAGTTCAGGACCTTGGATAGCATACTTACAGCCTAATTAAAAACCTGCAGTGGATATATTGTTCCACTGACATGGGAGACATAAACTATCTCAGTTGGAAACATGTGGTCATCTCTATAGCTGATATTTTGCTATAGTATAGCAAAATAGTGGCAAGAAATAGATGTTACAGTTCATAGCCTGGCTTAACAACAACAACAACAACTTTATTTTTGTACCCCACCTCCATCTCCCCAAAGGGACTCAAGGAGGTCTTATTTTGTATTGTATTGTGTGTTTATTTTATGCGTTGTTTTAGGCACATTGTGCCACATGTAAGCCTCCTTGAGTCCTTTGGGGAGATGGAGGTGGGGTTGTTGTTGTTGTTGTTGTTGTTGTTGTTGTTGTTGTTGTAAGTGAACTGAAATCCTGTCCGTGGTTTTTCTGTTAAGAGCAATGACAGAATAAGTGAACCTGGAGCACTTCTGGAAACTGATACTACAGCTTATTATATACATTTCGTAGGTCCTTCCGAACCCTATGACATGATCTAGACCTTGAGTATTTCATTATCTGAACTTTGCATTGTCCCAGCTCTCTGCTTACATATATTTTTAACAATGATCAGCAGTTCAGATGATCACCAGGGATTCAATAAACCAATTTTGGTTCTCATCTAGAACAAGAAAAAAACATGGTTTTCAAGTAAGTAGCTCAAAACCCCAGATCTTGTGGGCTGCTTTTGTCTTTCTGAGTTACAACCTGCTCAGGCATTCATCTTTGTTGTTGTTGTTGTTCATTCGTTCAGTCGTCTCCGACTCTTTGTGACCTCATGGACCAGCCCACGCCAGAGCTCCCTGTCGGCCGTCACCACCCCCAGCTCCTTCAAGGTCAGTCCAGTCACTTCAAGGATGCCATCCATCCATCTTGCCCTTGGTCGGCCCCTCTTCCTCTTTGTAATATGACCCAATTAATGTTTTCATCTTTGTAATATGACCCAATTAATGTTTTCATTATCATCAACCACTGTAGTCCTGATCTGTGCTAAATCCTTTATCCAATTGGCCTTAAAGAACAACATGTGGATTGGGATGTGGCTCGTGGTAAAGGATTACAAGGCAAAACAGGCATTGTGTCTTTCTTTATTGGTGTGGTGTGCGATCAGTAAAGATCACAACATATAATTTGTTTCTATGCACACACACACACATATAGTTCATTCCAAAGAGTTTTGAACACATTGTGATAAATGTTTAGATAGATACACAATCAGGAGCCCCCGGTGGTGGCAGTTCAAATCTGGGGACCAGGGTGAGCTCCCACAGTTAGCCCCAGCTGTGGTGTGCAATCAGTAAAGACAACAACATATAATTTGTTTCTATGTACACACACACACATAGTTCAATCCAAAGGGTTTTGAACACATTGTGATAAATATTTAGATAGATACACTATCAGGAGCCCCTGGTGGTGGCGGTTCAAATCTGGGGACCAGGGTGAGCTCCCACAGTTAGCCCCAGCTTCTGCCAACCTAGCAGTTTGAAAACATGCAAATGTGAAATCAATAGGTACCACTGAGCTTCTGAATTTGTTGAGCAAAAGGTCGGCAGTTCGAATGCGGGGAGCAGGGTGAGCTCCCGTTGTTAGCCCCAGCTTCTACCAACCTAGTAATTTGAAAGCATGCAAATGTGAGTAGATCAATAGTTGTTAAACTTGCTGACCAAAAGGTCGGGGGTTCAAATATGGAGAGTGGGGTGAGCTCCTGCTGTTAGTCCCAGCTTCTGCCAATCTAGCATGGAGCATTTTTACTTTCCTGCCGAAGCAGTACCTATTAATCTACAACCTAGCAGTTCAAAAACATGCAAATGTGAGTAGATCAATAGATATCGCTTTGGCAGGAAGGTAATGGCGCTCCATGCAGTCATGCTGGCCACATGACTTTTGAGGTGTCTATGGACAACACTGGCTCTTTGGCTTAGAACACCACCCCCCAGAGTCGGACACGACTAGTCTTAATATCAAGAGGGAAACCTTTACCTTTTAGATACACAATCACAATAAATGATATCATTTGGCACATGGTCTGTATACCAAAATTTATTCACAGTTATTTATGGTCTACAAGCTCAAGTACGGAAATATTAGTAGCTGTTCGTGTGACATGCAGTTTCATGTTAATCTCTTTTATGTTGTAAAATAGGAATCATTGTACTATTAACTGGTTCAAGTAGCAGACAATAGGCTTACATAATCCCCAAACATCTCTTTGCCTGAGTTTCCCCCTCCCTGTCTCCATATTAATATAAATTATTGTAATTATGCTTTTAAGCACGATTAGTATTTGCAAAATTTTAGAAATAGGAGGAACAGGCTTCTCATTAATATGCAAGTCTGTTCTCAAAAAGGCTGATTTATACATTAAATGTAAGTCAATACTTCTTGAAAGTTGGTCCCAAAGAATTTATCTCCTGAATTACAAAAGGAACTAAATGGATATCAATTAGTTTCCAGCCACAATATAAGGCAATATCTTTTTTAACCTTCAGAGCCCTTAATTAAACAATGTTTGGAGTGTCCATAGAAAAGTATTGCACCTCCATGTGCTTAAGGATAAACAAAAGGGGACACAATTTCCTCAGCTTTTGAAAGAAAAACTAGTTTTTAGACACAAAATGCTTGTATGAAAATAAAAAAAATATCCCATTGGGTTAAAATGTTAAAAGAAACAGGAATAAAAGGTAAAGGTTTCCCCTTGACATTAAGTCTAGTCATGTCTGACTCCAGGGAGGGGTGCTCATATATCCATTTCTAAGCCAAAGAGCCAGTGTTGTCCATAGACACCTAAAAGGTCATGTGGCTGGCATGACTGAATGGAGAACTGTTACCTTCCTGCAGAAGTGGTACTTATTGACCTACTCACATTTGCATGTTTTCAAACTGCAAGGTTGGCAGAAGCTGGGGCTAACAGCGGGAGCTCACCCTGCTCCCCGGATTCGAACCTCTGACTTTTGGTCAGCAAGTTCAGCAGCTCAGAGGTTTAACCAGCTGCGCCACCAGGGGCTACTGGAGGAATAAATTAAGAGGAAATAAATTATTTCCTGTAAGAGGAATACATTATCATAAAATTTTAAATATGTTTTAATGGTTTTTAACTGGGAATTTTTAAAATACTGTTTATATTTAATCCTGATTTAATGTTTGCATATTTGTATGTTGATGTTTTTAAGCGAAGCTGCTTTGAGTCTCCTTTGGGAGAGATAAATATAATAATAATAATAATAATAATAATAATAATAATAATAACAGAATCTGTGCTTCTGTGAGAAATCCAGTATCAAGGCTATCGCCAATTGTTGCAAAGGTTGATGTTAAGAGGTACAGAATCTCTTCATCATGTCTGAGGTGGATGAGCTCCCTCTATCAGCTCCAGCTCCTCATGCAGGGACATGAGAGAAGCCTCCCACAAGGATGATAAAAACATCAAATCATCCAGGCATCCCCTGGGCAACGTCCTTGCAGACAGCCAATTCTCTCACACCAGGAGTCACTCCTGACACACCAAAAAAAAAAAATCTTATTTAAACCAAAAACCTAAATCAAGAGGGCAAGCCTAAATAATTTCTAGCACTTCAAACTGGGTGAGATTCAGCATAGCTTCAACTGTAACCTAGGGCCCTTCCAGACAGCCATATAGCCCAGAATATCATGGGGAAAAAAATCCCACAATATCTGCTGGGTTATCTGAGTACACACTACCATATATTCCATTTCAAAGCAGATAATGTGGGATTTTATTTAGCTGTGTGGAAGGGGCCCTTGTGTCAGTGAAGCTAAGCACTAATGAATACCAGATGCTTAAGCAGCTGAGAGGGAAAAGGAAAGAGCCCAAGGCTGTTAGGAATTGTGGGAGTTGAAGTCCAAAACACCTGGAGGGCCCAAGTTTGTCCATGTCTGTATAAAGTATATTTTAGAGTAGTAGTTATTGAGCTATGGGTCTAAAGATGTTTTGGCCTTCAACTCCCAGAATCCCGAAGGCCAAAACGTCTGGGGACCCACAGGTTGAGAACCACAGGTTGAAGAACCGGGCAAAACCACCTCTGAGTATCCCTTGCTTGTGAAATTCATGGGGTCGTCATAAGTCAACATGCAACCAGAAGACACAGATATATATGCACACACAAAAGAGGACAAATGCTGGTGGTTTGAGAATAAAATTCAAGGCATCTTCCATACTACCCTCCTCTCCACCTTCAGGGTTCCTTGGAATTGGAGCTTCAGGATGTATCCCAGGCTCAAGATTCCATAGGGCCTGGCCTTGGGGAAAACATGGGTCAGGGGTTCAGCCTGTGCACCATTGCCCACCTCTGGCCAACGGCGAGAACTACAACATGACAGGCTGTCCCTGCAGACAACACAGCAATAAGGGAAAGAGTCCATAAAAGACACGTCAGACACCTTACCATGTCTCTTAAAATGATACCTGTCCTGGCTGTTTGGTCTGAAAAATAACTCATTATCTGACAATTCTCATAAACTACATGTCCCAACAAGCTTTTGAATATTTCTTGTTTAGACTACCTCTACTGGCCATGATGGTTGGAGTATTCTGGGTATTGCAACCCTTAAAAAGACATGGCTCCTTCACCTGACTTCTGTGGATCAAGCTCCTCTTAAAGGGACAAAGGCAGCAGGCTAGACAGATTTTTCTCCTTCCTTTCCACCCAAACTTTAAAATCTGATTCCTAGCAATTTGACTACAAATGTCTCAAGACAGTTTTCCTCCATGCTCCAAGAAATAAGAAGGCTCTCTTGATGGCTCATTAGGAGCGTAGCATGCTCGGGATCTCAATAATTGAAGGAACACATTTCCCTCTCTAAAAGGGAACCCACTGAAAAGGCAGAATCATACTTTCCCGTTAATCATGTTTTTAAGGGAGATGGGATGAAGGAAGGGCCTCTCCTACAGATCACAGGGCCAAAACACATCCTTCAACTGTCTAGGTTTGACACAGACAATCCTGAGTAATACTCTGCCATTCCACTTGGACTGATTGATAACTGGCAAATAGAGAGAGAAAACGTGGAGGCAGTGACAGACTTTATATTTCTAGATGCAAAGATGACTACAGACGCAGATTGCAGCCAGGAAATCACAAGACATTTACTTCTTGGGAGGAGAGCAATGACCAACATCGATAAGAGTAGAGACATCACACTGGCAACGAAGATCCGCATAGTTAAAGGAATGGTATTCCCCATAGTAACCTATGGATGTGAGAGCTGGACCATAAGGAAGACTGATCGAAGGAAGATAGATGCTTTTGAACTGTGGTGCTGGAGGAAAATTCTGAGAGTGCTTTGGACCACGAGAAGATCCAACCAATCGATACTTTGGGAAATAAAGCCTGGCTGCTCATTGGAGGGAAGGATATTAGAGGCAAAGATTAAGTACTTTGGCCACATCATGAGAAGACAGGAAATCTTGGAGAAGGTAACGATGTTGGGAAAATGGAAGGAAAAGAAGAGGTGCTGATCAAGGGCAAGATGGATGGATGGATGGTATCCTTGAAGTGACTGGTTGACTATGAAGGAGCTGGGGGTGGCCATGGCCAACAGGGAGCTCTGGCATGGTCCATGAGTTCACGAAGAGTCAGATGCGTGACTGAACAAATAAACAACAACAATCCCACTTGGGGCGCTTCCAGACAGCACTTAAATTTGTGCCATAGTGGGCTTTTAAAGGAAAGATTGGAGGGGTGGGGGGTGGGGAGAGAAAATGGAAGAACTCATATATAGCCAAAGGTTCACTAATAGTTTGGAACCAATAAAATGCTAAATAGTGCATATGTCCTACAATCTGTTTAAAAGGTGAAGCAATGTTCATTGAGGCTTTTGGGGAAAAAAATCCACTCTCTACCTTTTTGGTCAGAAAAAGGCCACACAATCTGGAGCCACTTGTGGCTTCTGTAGACACACTTCCCCTTCCCTTGTAGACGGTTAGTATCTTGCTCTGCCATCTTTGCTGCAGGCACTCGCACCCAATGCAAATACATTAATTGGACAATTCCACCTGGATGTGATGAAAGAAGAGGGGGACTTTTTTTTTTCCTGGAATGGAAAGAAGGATTTTGTTCCCTGTCTAGTTAGAGATCTGGCATCTTTCAAAGGGGAATACCATCTGTTCCAATGCAAACACCTTTCCCGACATCATCATAGAAGAAACTGATTTCCCAGTAAAGTGTCAAAAGACAACAAAGGCTGTTCCAACAGAGCTCATCTGTTTTTCAGGGGGAGGGAATGGGGGAAGCTTTGGCTGAGAAGGCATTGGCTGTTCCAGCCTGGACTGTTCCGTTTGGCTAATCAAATTTTCCAATGAGTCAGATCTGCAATCAGAACCCATTTTTTTTTTTATCAAATCACAGGTTGGAATTTTATGGTTTAAAACAAATGTCGGCAGCAACTCCATTTGCAAGATCTAAAGTTGACTTCCACCTGCCCAACTTAGATTGGCCCTCCCTATATTTTTTTATAGTGTGTTTATATACTCTTCAAATGAAAATGGGCATATGGCCAAACCACACTGGAGCGTAGTCAAGATGGCAAAAGCTGTTAATGATTCTATGGTAAATTTCCACCAGAGGTTGACCACAGAGTTGTGAGGGAGGAGCTATAGACTTTTAGAGGGAATGCAAGATACTCCACTTAGGCAGAAAAAATGAAATGCAAAGATACAGAATGGGGGATGCCTTGCCTGAATAAATAGAAGTTTAGTGTCTAGATCCAGGGAAGTTATGCTACTCTTCTATTCCACCTTGATTAGGCCACACCTGGAATCACACTGTGTCCAATTCTGGCCACCACAATTGAAGGGAGATGATTACAAGCTGGAATGTGTCCAGAGGAAGGTGACTAAAATGATCAAGGGTCTGGAGAACAAGCCCTATGAGGAGCTGGGCTGGGCATGTTTAGCCTGCAGAAGAAAAGGCTCAGAGGAGACATGATGAGAGCCATGTATAAATATGTGAGGGGAAGTCATAGGGAGGAGGGGGCAAGCTTGTTTTCTGCTGCCCCGGAAGTTAGGATGCAATGGAGCAATTACTTCAAACTACAGGAAAGGAGATTACACCTGAACATGAAGAACTTCCTAACTGTGAGAGCTGTTCAGCAGTGGAACTCTCTTCCCCAGAGTGTGGTGGAGATTCCTTATTTGAAGGCTTTTAAATAGAGACTACACGGCCATCTGCTGGGGGTTCTTTGAGTGTGATTTTCCTACTTCTTGGCAGGGGATTGGACTGGCTGGCCCAAGAGGTCTCTTCCAACTCTATGATTCTATGAATGCCCCTCTAGGAATGTCTTGGTTCTCCATCACAACTCAATGTGGAAGCTGACCATAAATTCACACTGGGGGACCTAAAGATTTTTAAAGAAGTGTTATCCCAGCTTTCAAAATAGTATATTTTTTAGTAGTAGTTTTCCCACTTCTGTGGGAGTCCTTTGCAAATTTCGGCATAGGCAAACTTTGGTCCTTCAGGTGTTTTGGACTTCAACTCCCACTATTAGAGCAAGCATGGGCAAATTTCAGCCCTCCTGGTGTTTTGGACTTCAACTCCCACTATTCCTAACAGGCTACTGGCTGTTAGGAATAGTGGGAGTTGAAGTCCAAAACACCCGAAGGGCTGAAATTTGCCCATGCCTGCTCTAACCTCATTGAATGTGGTAGACTGACTATATGGATATCATTTTGTAATAGAAACACAAGAAGAAAGCTGCCAATTATGCTTCTCTGTGGAAAGCCTTTTAATTTCTACACCCCTGAGAAGACATGTTCCCATTTCATTGCCAGTCTTGTCATTCCCAATTTTTATTGTCAAAGCAGAGAACATTATGAGGTTTTTCCCCCCATTTTAGCAAAAAAGGTAATCCAGGGGTATCCAAACTTTTTGCAAAGAGGATCAGATTTGGTGAGGTGAAAACATGTGGGGCATGACCATTCAGCCTGATATTTCTTGAATCATTAACATTAAATTCAAATTAACTATTTTATAAAATTTCTAGCTAAACCTGACCATGCTTCACTGTGGCTCAGTCTGTTTTCTGCTTCCCTGGAGACTAGGACGCGGAACAATGGCTTCAAACGACAAGAGAGGAGATTCCATCTGAACATGAGGAAGAACTTCCTGACTGTGAGAGCCGTTCAGCAGTGGAACTCTCTGCCCCGGAGTGTGGTGGAGGCTCCTTCTTTGGAAGCTTTTAAACAAAGGCTGGATGGCCATCTGTCAGGGGTGATTTGAATGCAATATTCCTGCTTCTTGGCAGGGGGTTGGACTGGATGGCCCATGAGGTCTCTTCCAACTCTTTGATTCTATGATTCTATGAATGAGATAGTAAATAAAATTGTTGAGAACATAGATTCACCGAGAAATCTTTCAGTTCAATACCCTGTCTTGCATTGCTATGTCTATGTGGAATGAAAGAAAAGGCAAGAAAAATATTTTTTTTTACATAAATATTTTTTTTATTGTAAAGCTAGTGGAATGACTATAGTTTGGTTTCTCTGTTTTCTGCATAAATATAAGGATCTGTCAGTTTACTGACTGGAGCATGAGATGTATAAGTGCCCATCCGAGAAGCAATTGTTTCTAAAATTCAAACCACACACTTGCAAACCACACACAGCAAAAGCAAGGCATACTGGAAATTGAAGATCTTCGTACTTGAATGCCATGTTAGTTGGAATGAGTGGTATACCAATAGCATCCAAACACAGCTCAGCTTTCATTTCTTGTACTGCTGAAGTGAAATGACAGCTGTTCTGTGATTGGTGGGTATTATACTGCTGAGGTGAAAGGAAAGTTGTGCTTTGATTGGTTGTTATTTCTTCTGCTGCTGTGGTAAAATGAAAGCTGCTCAGTGAGTGGTTGTTATTTGTTTTACTGCTGAGGTAAATGGTAAGTTGCACAGCAATTGGTTGCTAGAGCTCAGCTTTCATTTCTTATACTGCTGAGGTAAAATGAAAGCTAGGCTGTGAGTGGTTGCTTTGGCCATCACAGGTTCCACTTTGTCTATTCCCTGACTGATAGTTTTACGCTAAATACGCACGTGTATTCGAATGCAGCGTTGTGTCTAAATTTCATTTTACTATAAAACACATGAGTATTGGAATGCAATGTTGTGTTGAAATGCCAAATCAATCGACCAACTACGTTTTGAGTTTTGCAAGCACAAACATATGCAGGCTGAGATATTATATATAAAGATTATTGCAAATTGCATACTTTTCATTTTTTTCACGCAGAACACAAATAAATCACTCTGCCATTCATATTTGAAAACCACATAAAATGAATAAAAAGTCTGTCTGGAAAAAAATGCGGGAAGATTAAATATATATCTAGGTTTATTTGAAGATTTACATATTATTCACTGTTAAATGCTCAATGTAAACTTCTAAATTAAAAACATATTAAGAGGAAAATAACACTAACAGTTGTCTAATTTTTTTTTGTCGTGTCAGGAGCGACACGCTTCTGATGTGAGAGAATTGGCCGTCTGCAAGAACTTTGCCCAGGGGACGCCCGGATGATTTGATGTTTTATCATCCTTGTGGGAGGCTTCTCTCATGTCCCTGCATGAGGAGCTGGAGCTGATAGAGGGAGCTCATCCGCCTTTCCCTGGATTTGAACCTGCAACCTGTTGGTCCTGCCGGCACAGGGGTTTAACCCACTGCGCCACCTAATTCAGAAATACAAAAACGAATCCATGTATCACTCATTCTTTCATTTTTCAAAAAATAAAAATGTTATTGATTTTGAATAAATATAAAAAATTGTGTTTTTCATTATTTTAATTTTAGATTCGGATCAAAAATAGGAAATAGAAAAACAAGCTGACAGACTAAATTTGATGTTAATATTTAGTTTGTTAGGTTTATGAGACTTGGTTTGATTGTCAATTGAAAAACAAAAGATCAAATGATTCATAGATTGAAAAGATTCTGTGCATATTCAAAACTGTGGTGTTGATCATCACAAAAAATCAATTCACTGATCTTTTTTGTACATGTATGTAGTCAACAGTGTTGGCGGGCAGCATATTATTGATTTTATGACAGAGGCTACAGGCCAGTGAAAATTTGAACATGGGCTGTAATTCCCCCCCCCCCCCCCCCAGGCTGGACTTTGGGCATGCTTGGGTTAGTCAATCTTCAATGTTATGCTTTTTGTTTGGGATTGTGATAATAGCAGTTGGCATCAAAATGACTTGAAGAAGTCATGCAATAAGGCTGCAGGAGTCTGCAGCTTAGAAATAACATGTTGCAAGTAATGCAATTAGGGTGACTAAAACAATCAAGGTTCTGGAGAACAAGCCCTATGAGGAGCGGCTTAAGGAACTGGGCATGTTTAGCCTGAAGAAGAGAAGGCTGAGATATGATAGCCATGTATAAATATGTGAGAGGAAGCCATAGGGAGGAGGGAGCAAGCTTGTTTTCTGCTTCCCTGGAGACTAGGACGCGGAACAATGGCTTCAAACTACAAGAGAGGAGATTCCATCTGAACATGAGGAAGAGCTTCCTGACTGTGAGAGCCGTTCAGCACTGGAACTCTCTGTTCCAGAGCATGGTGGAGGCTCCTTCTTTGGAAGCTTTTAAACAGAGGCTGGATGGCCATCTGTCAGGGGTGATTTGAATGCAATATTCCTGCTTCTTGGCAGGGGGTTGGACTGGATGGCCCATGAGCTCTCTTCCAACTCTTTGATTCTATGATTCTATGTAATTAATTACTTTGGGTGGTCAATGGTGAAACTAAGGGCCCTTCCAGTCAGGCCCTATATCCCAGGATCTGATCCCAGGCTTTATGTTTATTCCTGGTCATCTGGCAGTGTGGACTCATATAATCCAGTTTAATGCAGAAAACATGGGATCAGATCCTGGGATATAGGGCCTGTCTGGATGGGTCCTATGGCCCCATTGACAATGCCATATAAAATCCAGATTTTCTGATTTGATAATATGGATTATATGGCAGTGTAGGTCCAGCCAAAGTCACATTACAAAAGCAGTTTAGCAGCCTTATACAAATCTAGAAATTTGAGTCATAAAACCAACAAAAACCTGGGTTGAGTTATCCACATGTCAATGTGAATACCCTTAACTCTTATCTAGAAATGAATCATTCCCTTCTCTTGAGGAAAGTATAGAAAGGTGAGAACTTAGTCCATCTCAGGATAACCTAAAAGAAGCACCAACCCCCTTTGGCTCCAAAACCTGCCCTTGACTTGTTCATGGGGTTGACTTATACATGAGTATATACCAGTGGTTCCCAACCTTTTTTTTTGACCAGGGACCACTTTGACTAGGGTTCACTCTCCAACATTAGTACCAAAAGGGTTATGAATCAGTTTTTGGTCAACTTTAGATTTGCTTTGGTTATTTAGGGTGCTAATTCAGAAAATTGCAATGGATAGACCACATCAGCTCTAGTTTCTGATACAGAACATAGGCCATCCAGTAGTTGTCATCTTCTTGCCCACAGAAGACCATATTTAATAATCTTCAGCACTGTAAGAGGGTTTCGCAAGACCAGTCACTCTTGTTGCAATGGTGTAGTGAGACCGCGGACAATATTTCAGTTCTTGCAGACCACCGATTGTCCACAGACCACAGGTTGGGAACCATTGGTGTATGGTAGTAAGCAAAAACAATGGAGTTTGTCTTAAGCACTTGGAGTGATTTTTGTTTGTTTCCAGCACTCCTTTGAATATGCTGATAAAGATTAATCTCCTTATTCAGAGGCCCTTCTGAATTATGGAAAGCCATAATGGTGCTGGAATCATCATCATCATCATCATCATCATCATCATCATCATCTTTATTTATACCCCGCCACCATCTCCCCCAATGGGGACTCGGGGCGGCTCACATGAGGTCAAGCCCAAACAGAAAATTACAATACAATAAAATACAATAAAATAAAAACCGAAACCCAAGCAACAACACAGTAAAATACAAAAACATGATGAATACAATAAGCAATGAACACAAACATAAGAATGCAATGAACAATCACAGTAACAGTGAGTGGGCCGCATGTACAATAAAATGATTAAAAACTCAGGGTGAGAAAAAAGGAGCAGATTATTTGCAAGGGAGAGCTCATAGGGAAATGGGGTAGTAAACAGGCCTTCGTACAAGGGGGGGAGGGTGTACTCCAAGGACAAAAGTGTTGAGAGGAGCAATAGCATAAGGTTGTATGGCTACTCTCCAAAAGCTCAATGGCAGAGCCAGGTCTTGAGATTCTTTTTAAAGCTTTCTAAGGTAGGGGCTTTCCTAATCTCTCCGGGCAATGAGTCGAGGGGCCACAGAGGAGAAGGCTCTCTCCCTTGTCCCCACAAGACAAGCCTGTGAAACTGGCAGGGGTGAAAGGAGGGCCTAGATTAGGGGTAGTAATCTGAGTACTGGATTAGGACCCTGGGAGATCAGGGTTCAAATCCTCGCTCAACCCTGGAAACCTACTTTGTGGCTTTGGGCAAGTTACATTTTTTTCGCCTCAGAGGAAAGTCAGGGCAAACCCTCTCTGATGAATACTTGACAAGACAAGAAAATCCTGTGATGGATTTGCTTTCAGGGTGACATAAGTCAGAAATGTATTGGAGGCACACAGCAACAGCAAGAACAACAAAATGTGAGCAAGCTCAGATGCCTCACTGACACTGAACTCAACGTGTTTGGCTATATCTATAGCTAGCGACAAAGCAGGCAGCTGGTTGTGTGTCCGATGCACCACTGCCTGACTGCTGAGTCAAAGACAGGATCGGGACCTTTTAATCGGACTCCTTTTTTCCATCTGCCTTTCAAATTAATTAAGCCGGAGCAGGAGGCCCAGAAGGGCTGATGAAGCTGTGAAATTTTCTGTCGAAACCATCTTTCAACCCCTGCCAAGGTCTTGCGTGGAAGTTGGAAATGGTTGAGAAAGGTTGAGAGGAGGCCAAAGAGCGAGTAATTGAATAATCCATCCCAGACAGGAAACGGGGGCAGAAGCAAAGGCTTGTGCATCCTGAAATGTTAACCCTGTCTTGGAAGAGAAAGACTACAATTCCTCCAGACAGAGAGAACATGTCTCTCGATTGTCATCTGAATGGGGAAAAGAATTACCAAGAAGTCCGTCTTACTGCTAGGAACAAACATATGACCCTATAACCTGCCGCCACATATTTTTTCACTGATTGACAACTCCTTTGATTTTTTTCTTCTTCAAAGAGCATTTGAAGTAGATATTGTGGGATTTTCTGCCTTGAAATTCTGGGATATAAGGCTATGTGGAAGGGCCCTCAGTTCATCCAGGTCGAAATAGAGCTTTAAAAACAGCAAGTCACAAGTAGCAGACCTGTTTCGACTTCCTTATTAGAGGACAGTGAGGGTTCAGTACAGTTAGAAAAGTAATCATACTATTGGAAACAAAGATATTGGGGTGTTTATCTTTAAAGAGTTGTTTTGGACTGTCAAGGGTGCAAGGAAGTTGCATTTCACAAGTCATGTAGCACTTTTAAACAATTACTTTTGAGAGTTACAAAGGCAGAAGAAAGTTGCATTTCAAAAGCAGCACAAGTTTACTTTGGACATAACAAAGTTGTAAGCAAGTTATATTTTAAAGCTAATATATGAAGATCCTTGGGGTTTTTTCTCTAGTGTTACTTTTAGGGTAATAAGAGTGCAACAAAGCGACATTTCAAAAGTATTGTTATAAGTGGAAACAAAGGCCCCTTTCACACAGCTGAATAAAATACAAGATCTTTGTGCCCTTCCACACAGCCATATAACACAGAATATCAAGGCAGAAAATCCCACAATATCTGCTTTGAACTGGATTAGCTGAGTCCACACTGCCATATAACCGAGTTCAAAGAAGATAATGTAGGTTTTGTGTGTGTGCGACAATTAATATTTTTCACTTACATTTTAAAGTTTTAAGAGGTATATTTAGTGGTTTTAAGAGGTCTTTCAAGAAGGATTTTTCCAGCTTTTAAAATCTTTTTTAAAGGCCTTTAGCTGTTAATGTGCTGTAACAGGAGAGTGTTTTCATGGGATGGATTGTACAACATCCTTTGTTCCTCTTACTGGATGTGTTTTAAATTAATACTTTAGTAAAATTCTTCAACAGCCTTTTAAAATGTTTGTATCAAATTTGTCTGAAGCCACCTTGCATCCCTTATCAGGAGAAAAGTTGGATATGCAATGTATCAATGAAATAAATAATAAATAAAAAAGTTTAACTCCTGGGTGGCATATGTTTTGTAACGTATTTATTTATTTTACTTATTAATTTACAGTATTTATATTCCGTTCTTCTCCCCCCCCCCCCAAAGGGACTTAGGGTGGGTCACAGAACACATATATGGCAATCATTCAATGCCAATTATACAATGACAAGACAGACAACAGACAGAGGTATTTATATAGGCTTTCCCCCAACTTTCAGCATCCTTGAGGCTGTGCTTGGTTCTGGCCACAGGGAGTGCCTTCGTTGTTCATAAATTTTGTTCCTTTTTTCTGATTGAAATGATGTGCCTAGAATGCCTCCCTGCTTATTGCGGTTCCTCTTGATATACTCACATTGCTATTTTCAATCTGCTAGGTCGGTGGGGAGCTGGGCTGAAAGTCAGGAGCTCACCCTGACCCAGTTTTGAACTGTCAACCTTTTGGATAGCAAGATTTACTGCAGCTGCAGATGGTGATTAACCTGCTGTGCCAAAGCCGGCCCATGTGTTCAATGAAAGCAGCAGGAGAATGAGGAGGAAGCAAAATCTTGTCCTTCTCAGTAGTTTCAGGCAAGATCAAATTGCTGCTGCATCTCAGAATTGTATGTTCTCCCGCATTAATAACTTTTACCATCCTGAGCACACTCTGATTATGTTTGGCCATATGCCTTCCATTTTCTATCTGTAAATTATGCTTCAGGAGTTAATGGGGAGAGTGAGCCTAGAAAAGCTGGCATGCCATGGTGATGGCAACAAGCTAGATGATGTTCTTAGAAGGAATGCGTTGTCCCTCAGGGCCTGGAAGCAGTGCAAATGGGCCCTGTGCTAGTTAAATTATGAGACCCCTTCCTTAGACCCTGAAGTTGTTAGGCCTGGTGGGCCTCCACTGCCTGCTTTGTGGCACACTCTTATAGACTATCAACTCTATCATTATGTCTGGAATTGCTCCAAAACAGAAAACCTTCAGATTTAGAATTGCACCATATAAGCAAAATCCAATGAAGATGCACCCCCCTCCCCCTCCCCACCAACAGGGGCCTATGCTTAAGCACACCTAAACACAATGGCAAATCCAGCACTACCTGGAGGGCTCTATTCCTACATCTGCAGTCACCACAATCAGAGGGTGTCTTTACATTGTAGAATTGTCGCACCTCAGAGTAGATTCACCTTGTTGGAAAACATCAAACTGCACACAGCCAGAAGTGTTTACAGTTTATTAAAAAAAAAAGGTAAAAAGGTCTTAAAAGCAAATGTAATGTTTCAAAAGATCAATATAAAAAAGCACTTTGAAGATTAATCCAAAAAGGCACCAGCAAAACAAAAACCCAAGAGAACATGACAAAGTCCTGAAAACATGAACACAAGGACTGCAAGATAATCCATACAAGCAAAGGCAAGCTTCTTGGTAAAATGCAAAGTTGCTTTGACAAAGATTTGGTCTCAAACATACTGCTTAATACCCTTTGCAAAACATGAAGGTGTTTCTCTGGCCTCTGGCCTCCTTCCTGTTAGCTATTCTTACACTCCTTCGAACTCTGAATTCCAAACGGACAGCCCGATCTAAGGTTCCCATTTCATCAAGGTCAGTCTGTTTGTTAGTGTCAGCCTGTTTCCCTGCTTGCTCATTATCATTATCAGGCTGAGAACTGTCTTCCTTCTCTGAGTCAAACTGCACTTGCACCTGGCTGTTTTCAGTATCAATACATTCATTCCTTGCTGTGGAAAACTGCACTTCTTCACTGTCTATAACAGGGACATTTTGAACCAGGCTGCGAACCGAAGTCCCATCATCCTCATCAGAGACACTCTGTGGTTCCAGCTGAGTCACAACAAGAATGAATGCAATTTAACACCACTTGAACTGCCATGGCTCAAAGTTATGGTATCATGGGAGTTGCAGTTTGGTGAGGCACCAGCACTTGTTGACAGAGAAGGTTAAATACTTTGTAGGACTGCAGCTCTCATGATTCTATAAGATTGAGTCGTGGCCATTCAAGTGGTGTCAAAGAGCATTCATTCTTCAGTGCAGAGATGCACCCAGGAGCTGATACTTTATGGCTGAGATCCTATATAATAAAACAAAATTATGTTACACAATCTCAATACTGAATATCAACATAGTGCAGTGTATGATCAATATTCATGACTGATATGGCATTACTTAACTTCAATATGTAATGCATAGAACCAGGCCCGTAGTCAGAATTTTGATTCGGGGGAAGGGGCCTGAGTTTGATTCGGGAGGGGGGGGGGATGAGTCTGAGTGAGAGAAGATCTACCCTAGCAAACCTTTTGTATCGTTATCCCAATACCCCCAGGCATATGGGATATACTGAGCATGGTGATCAGATCATGATATGAATAAACATAAGTTTAAATAATGTACCAGTAAGGCCTTCTCGCGGACCACCCTGAGAATTTGGGGGGGGGGGTCTGAAGCCCCTCAAGCCCCCTCCCCCGGCTACATGCCTTCATAGAACCAAAGGATACAGCTAGTGTGCATTCACAAGCTACTCTGTGTCCTTTTATGTGCTAACACATGTGTGATGCTCCAATATGCACTAACCTTCCAATGCCACTGTCAGCTAGATATAATGCAATTTACAGCTTCATGTGTCATGGTTTGGGTTTGTGTGTTACATAATTCTGTGCAACTTGCACATCTTCCCCAATGATATATTTTTCATTCTGTGTCAGAAGAATTGACTGAAGGGCAGGACGCTCTTTGAACTTTGCCTTCATGCCACATTTGTGTATCGCACATTTTTTACACTTTACACTGAGCATCTTTGTCATTCTTCAACACGGAATGAACCTCGAGTTGAAACATTTTTAGTCTAATGAAAACATTAGATCAATTCCTACCCGCAGAACTTGTCATTAAATCAATTGGATCCTCGCGTTCATTACGCTGCTATCTGACATGCAAAGAAGGGCCATTAACAATAAGATTATACTGAAGGGGAGCCTACTCTTTAAAACAAGACCAGAAAGGGAGAAAAATCTGCCTGGCATACAGTATGTAAATCTTTTAATAATGACAACCAATTCCAAGTCATCTGAAATGCTGGCAGATTAAAATGACTTGTGTAGAGTATTAGCTTAATCACATAGTAATGTAGAGAAAGGATAAACCGGGAGAATGTCACAGTGCCATGAAATGCAATGGGAAATTTCAACAATGGAGAGGACCTTTCTTGGATTGCACTGATCCAGATACAGTAGAGTCTCAGGGCGCTTCCAGATAGCATGAAAATGTGGGTTAAAAAAACCTGGGACCTGACTGCAGGTCCCCACACAGATCTGTTAGTCCCTGGATTGGGACCCCCACCATCCTATAATGCTTATGTGATTGTTTTATTGTTTTGATGTTTTTAAATTGCTTGTATTGTTGTTGTTATTGCTTATATTGTTGTATTTTGGGCTTGGTCTCATGTAAGCCCCACTGAGTCCCTTGGGGAGATGGTAGCAGGGTATAAATAAAGTGTTGTTGTTGTTGTTGTTGTTGTTGTTGATATTATTATTATTATTATTATTATTATTATCATCATCCTCACAGGCGTTTTCCATATCAGAATAAGATGGAAGATGGATGGAGGACATCCGGTAGAAAGAGTTTTTTTTAATTACTCCATTATGCACTGCATTGTATAAACAATTGTGCACACATGCGAATAAATATAAGCAGATTTGCATGGGTGCATATGAGGTTCAGCACATAATGGAGCGATTAAAAAAGCAAACTTCAGCCCAATTTCTCCCTTCCCCCAATTGTTTATTCAAGCTCCATTTAATATTATAAAATTTTAAATAAAGAGTTTCAGAGAACTCTAATTGCTCTCTGTTCATGCTTCCTTTAAATCAGCTGTGTGTCCGTTTCACAGCCCAATCAGCTGATCAGATGTTTCAGGCTTTTTAAAAAGTGGACATGTGCTGCAGCGGTCTCTACAAGGAGGAGGGAAGGAAATCATGTGTTTTTCTCAAGTGCTGGGATATACAGTGATGAAAAAATAATTCTAGCATTTTCTGGCTAGAATTGGGATAAAAGGGGAACTTTTTACCCCGTGTTGTTTGTCAGCTGCAGCAAATCGGAGTGGATTTACCTCTAGCATCATTTCATTGAGGACTTCTTTTCACTTGTGCTGCCTTAATAGTGCTATTTCTGGCCAGAGCATGTTCTGCAAAGTTAGACATAAACATTCTCAAAGATTTGCAAATTGCATGTGTAGAAAAGCTTCTCAGAAGTAGGGCTGCAACCTTCAGTCCCTAAATACGATCGTAGGTACAAGTCTCCCTTTCATTTGACTCTGAGGCCATGTCTTTGGACTCATAACTGACCCTTACAATGATAGTATATTGAGCTATCAATCATGTTGTTAGCTTTATATTTGCTGGATTATTCTGTACCTTATGTTCTGCTGTGGACTTTGGGATAACAATGAAACTGGTGGGGGGGGGAGGAGATTTTTTTACTATCATAGCTTGTGACTGAAAATTGTAAACACTTGCCTAAATGGCAATTATCAGCTGGCATGCTACAGTTCAGTGATTCTCAAACTGTGGGTCACCAGATGTTTTAGCCTACAACTCCCAGAAATCCCAGCCAGTTTACCAGCTTTTAGGATTTATGGGAGTTAAAGGCCAAAACATTTGGGGACCCACAGGTTGAGAATTTATTATTATTATTTATTTATTTGGGGTGCTTCTACCCCGCCCTTCTCAACCCCCTTGGGGGGACTCAGGGCGGCTTACAAAAGCTACAATTCAATACCCAACAATTCACAAAATACAATATACAATTTACAATTTAACATCAACAGTTATTACTAGTTAAAACAATCAAATCAATACCATAACAGCAATAAAATCATTTTGTGGTCAATGTTCGCCGATTTATAAATCCATAATCCATCCAGCATTGTCATTGTCCTTTCCTACTCTCGTCGTCATTGTCTTTGGTCCATCTGCCAGCTTACCCGAAGGCCTGGTCCCAAATCTAGGTTTTTAACTTCCTCTTGAAGGAGAGGAGGGATGTTGATGACCTAATTTCCCCGGGGAGCGCATTCCACAGGCGAGGGGCCACCACCAAGAAGGCCCTGTCCTTCGTCCCCACCAGTCTCACTTGTGATAAAGGTGGGGCTGAGAGCAGGGCCTCCCCGGAAGATCTTAAACTCCAAGGTGGGACGTAGAGGGAGAACCACTGCTATAGTGGTTTGCGTACTGGGCTACATGCCTGGAGACATGCTGTCCCTGCTCAACTGTAAAGCCCACTGGGTGGTCATGAGAAGGTCAAACCCTTTCATCCTTTCATCAGAGGGAAAATCTCCTCTGAACAAATATTATCAAGTAAATCTTGTAGGAGAGTCACATCGGGATTGCCACAGGTTGAAAGGGACTTGAAGGCACACAACAGGTGCATCTGCTCTGTAGATGAATGCATTTATTCTACAGTGTAGATGCACCCAACAATAACAACACTGCAAATCCCAGAACTCAATGAGATAGGATCAGGGCAGTTAAAGTAGAATCATAGTGCTATAGAATCACAGTGTAATAGGAAAGAGTCCTAGGTTATATACGGATACAACGTACATTTCAGAACAGGAGGAAATAGCCTTCCTACATTGATTTTCAGGAGCCCTCTGGTGGTGCAATGGGTTAAAGCCTTGTGCCAGCAGGACTGCTGACTGAAAGTGGTGAGCTCCCATCTGTCAGCTCCAGCTTCTCATGCGGGGACATGGGCAACATCCTTGTAGACGGCCAATTTTATCACACCAGGAGCGACTTGTAGTTTCTCAAGTTGCTCCTGACATGAAAAATAGAGAAAAAAGTGGGATAACATGCTACCTTATGCTTAAGAAAGAAAAAAAAAGAAAAGAAAAGAAAGAAGGAAGTCAGCCCATGGGCATCTGTAAACCAAATCACTTGCCTTCCAGTTTCCTTCTGCTGCTTTCCAGAAAAACCCAGGGCGGCCTGTCTCTCAGCCCTGCCACGCTTGCATCACCCAAGCAAGACTTTTGTCAGGGGAACAAATGGCTGAGGCTGCAGCCACCGGAGGCATTCACAAGGGAGGGTTTATTTCAATATGTTGTTGAAACTACTTTGTGTCAGGTTATCTGTCTCAGGGGGAATGTACATTTCTTATAGCTCATTGTGCCATCTGTTAAAAGACGCAACCACTTGTCTCTCTGCTAGGAGACCACAGATGGAGAGTTTTCCCCCTTGTGCCTACAACTGTCAATAGATGACAAAGGCTTGTTGTTTTGCAGCCAGGTGGAATTGCCAGGGAAGGAGAGAGGGAGACGTGGGTGCTCCTGGAGAGACGCAGGTAGAGGGTTATGTATGGCGGAGGAAGGAAGGAATGAAGCCAGTCCAGGATTTAATACTACCAATCTGGCATATTTTGAAAGGCTGTTGGTAAGTGAAGTGTTAAACATGAAATAAACCTATTTTTATACCTTTTGCAAAAAAAGGAAGCTTCACATTTTTGCCAAGAGAGTGATCCTATGGATGATGCTCAGATGTAAACTCCATTAATCAGAGTGTTGAGGGACCATTCAGACTGTAGAATTAATGCAATCTGACACCAATTTAACTGTCATAGCTCAATGCTATGGAAATACGAGAGAGTATTTAGCCTTCTCTGGCAAAGTGCTAGTGCATAGCCAAACTACAACTCCCAAGATTCCATTGAAACTAAAGTAGTGTCAAGTTGGATTACGTCTAGTATACGTAGATGTAGATGGAAGTTTCATCTCAACAGACCTTACTCCAAGGAAATGTATGCAGTAGGCACATTTTCCTGGTGTTGATTTTAGTGGAGATTACTCACACATAATCATATAATAAAGTCATTGGTGTTTTTTGCTCTGCAAAATACCTCAAATTGGTTAAATGTTCCCCAGGTGCTGCAGCAGGTTAAACCACTGAGCTGCTGAACTTGCTGATTGAAAGGTCAGCAGTTTGAATCCAGGGGGTGAGGTGAGCTCCCGCTGTTAGCCCCAGCTTCTACCAATCTAGCAGTTTGAAAACATGTAAATGTGAGTAGATCAATAGGCACCGCTCCGACGGGAAGGTAACGGCACTCCATGCAGTCATGCCGGCCACATGACCTTGGAGGTGTCTACGGACAACACCAACTCTTTGGCTTAGAAATGGAGATGAGCACCACCACCCAGAGTCGGACATGACTAGACTTAATGTTAAGGGGAAAACTTTACCTTTATCACTCCACAACCTACCCAAAAGCTTCAATCCTAAGTCTCTCCACCCCCCCATCAGTCTTAAATTGTTTATAAATGAAATGTCATACCACATCACTTCCAGTCACCTCAGGCACTCCATTGTAGCCTGCAAGGGGATGTGGAAAAGAAAAATCCACAGCTGCTCACCTCTGCTCTAAGCACTACACCACAAAGTCTTTCTCTTGTATTTCTTCTGCTTGTGAAACAGGTATCTTTGCATTTTTCTTGCACATTTCTCATACGTGTCTTTCTCTAATTTTAAGAAATTGTTGGAATAATGGTGCCCCAAGAAAGCACCAGTGAGGAACCCAATGAAATTACTCACCACCACAGAATAATTCGGGGTCTCTCTGTCCTTTTACGGTGTTGCTGAACAGAGCAAACAGCAGTGGGAGTGACAACAAGAAGCAGAACACAGCCATTCCCCAGGTACCAGCCTGCAGAAATACATAGAGCTTTTGTGAGCAAGTGTACTTTTTCTAATACATGTATTTAATCATGTATGTTTTAATTTTTTGATTGTTTACTTTGTGGATTTTAACATTGTCTTTTTTAATTGTTGTAAGCCACTTTGAGTCCCAATATGGGGAAAAATCAGGACAATAACATACAGGTGGAGTATCTTTTATCCAAAATGCTTGGGACCAGAAATGTTTTGGATTTTTTCAGATTTCAGAATACCTGTATTTGCATAATGAGATATCTTGGAGATGGGATCCAAGTCTAAACAAGAAATTCATTTATCTTTAGTATACCTCATATACACATAGTAAGATGATAATTTTGCACACAATATCATTAATATTTATCTGCTTTAAACAAAATATTTGTACATGGAATCATCAGAGGGCATAAGGGTCACTATTACAACCACCCATGTGGACAGTTTTGGATTCTGGACTAAAGGCGTTCAACCAATAATATGAATAATAAGAATACTAATGTTTTATAGTAACGAGGGGGCCTTCCATGCAGCTGTATAAAATCCACATTGAACTGGATTATATGGCAATGTGGACTAAGTTCAAAGCAGATATTGTGGATTATCTGCCTTGATATTCTAGGTTATATGGCTGTGTGGAAGGGCCCTAAGACAGGCCCTATATCCCAGGATATGTATTTATTTTGTTCATTTCTAACCCACCCTTCTCCCCACAAAGGGGACTCAGGGCGGACTCCCATAAGCATTGATGATGCTATCAACATATACAATAAAAATTCATAAAACTAAATTTAAAACATTATACAATACATTGACAAATTCACTAACAATAAATTAACATGCTGCTAAAACCAAGGATATGATCCCAGGTTTTCTGTTTTATACTTGATTATGTGAATCCGCACTGTCAGATAAACTGGGATAAACAGAAAGCCTGGGATCAGATCCTGGGATATAGGGCCTGATTGGAAGGGCCCTAAGGGGTCTTTTAAGACAAGGTAGTCTGAAAAAACAAATACACGTTCTCTTGGATTAACCTCTGACAAAGAACTTCGTCTGAGGGCCCTTCCACACAGCCCTATATCCCAGAATATCAAGGCAGAAAATCCCACATTATTTGAGTGTGGACTCAGATAACCCAGTTCAAAGCAGATAATGTGGAATTTTTTTGCCTTGATATTCTGGGCTATAGGGCTGTCCGGAAGGGCCCTAGGTTACAGCTGAAGCTATGCTGAATCTCACCCAGTTTGAGGTGCTAGAAATTACTTAGGGCTGCCATCTTGATATAGGTTTTGGATTAAATATAGGGCTGTGTGGAAGGGCCCTCAGTTGTAAAAAGCACAGCTGATTTGCAAGCGGATTGAGCCCATGTAGTGAAGTGTTTTGCAAGTTTGCTCTCATGACCCATTTAGATAATGGCATACATCTTTTGTGAAACGTGTGAGCCTGCATACCTGCAAATTTCACCATTTCTGTAAAACCAGAGCAGCTCCCACAACCTCCAGATATGACAGACTACAGAGCTTGCTATACACATCCAGGGATGATGAGTGTTACAATCCAGCACATTGTGAGGGTGCCAGATTGGAGAAGGCAGCTGCAAACTTAGCTATCCTGCATTGTTGTGTTACAATGTGCTATCAGGTTTCCCACTATTGGTTAAACATGTTGTAACTTGACACACCACAAGTTTTTCTTGGCAAAATTTGTTCATAAGGGGTCTGCATTTCTCTTCCTCTGAAATGGAGAGATTGTGACTTGCCCAAGGCCATCCAGTGGGTTTCCATGGACACATGGAAAGTCAAATGGTCACCCCCAGAGTCTAAGCCACACTGGCTCTCAAGCCCTCTTATATTCCCTCCTGCAAAAAATCCCCTGAGTTCCTAGAATAGATTGGGATCAGACTGTCCCCCATCCTAAACATCATTGCTGAACCTGTTCATCTGCCTTTCGTAAAGCACCCGGAGTAACACACACCTGTGGAGCCAATGAGGCATGAACCCACTTATGGAAAGAAGCAGCTCTTTTGCATGCTGGTCACAGCAGGTTTCAAATAACTCAGATTGCTTTTTCTCAAACCAGTGAGTAATAAATCTAATGCAAATCCATCTCCACCCAAAACCTTCACTCAAAACCTTCACTTTTTTTCCTGACCTGAGAAGCTTCCCTTAATAGAACCATGCTTTTCTCCCCTCCTGATAGTACAAAAACTTGATAGTGCAAATATTCCATTTAAAAACCACACAAACACATACAGACTTCAACCAGGACTGACTGGAAGTTGTGATTCAAGCTGTGGTCAAGCTGGGGAAAACTGAACCACAAATTATGGCAGGCAGATATGATATTGCCACCAATGAAAATAAAATCTGCTCCTCACCTTTGTAATTTTTAGCAGAGGGATGAGGAACTCTATACACTTCCCTTGTGTTTTGGACTACAGCTCCAATCAATCCAATATGCAGGTATAATGAGAGCAGTAGTCCAACATATTCAGAAAGGTTCAAAGTGGCCAAATTCCTGATTGAGAGCAATGTTACTATTCAAAATTCTCAGGGTGGTCCGCGAGAAGGTCTTACTGGTACATTATTTAAACTGTTATGTTTATTCATATCATGATCTGATCACCATGCTCAGTATATCCCATATGCATGGGGGTATTGGGACAATGATACAAAAGGTTTGCTAGGGTAGATCCTCAGCCCCCCTGATGCAGTGAGTGCCTTCCCCTGGATCACTTCTGGGCCTTCAATCTCCACCCCATTCATGTTCATTACACCTTTCTTTTGCTTAGAGAAAGAAGCTTTTTCCTGGGTGGCATTCACTCTTCTCAAATTCCAATCACCCCCAAACCCTGGCACTTTCCATATGTATTGGACTACAATCTCATCATCCCCCACCCAATACAGCCCACAGTTGTAGAAAGTGGCAATGTTCCTCCTGCCTTGTGACCACAGAAACTTATTGAATTATTATCAGATTTCACTGATAATAATTCAATAACATATAAAGTGTTCAGTTTCTCCAGAGACTAATAATGATGCATTTCTTAGGCCCTTTTCACACAGCTGAATAATATCCCACATTATATGATTTGAACTGGATTATATGGCAGTGCGGACTCAAATAACCTAATTCAAAGCAGATATTGTGGATTATCTGCCTTGATATTCTGGGTTATATGGCTGTGTGGAAGGGCCTTTAGTCAGATACCTATTGACCCACAGCATTTTGTTGTGATGAGACTGGCTTAGGATTCCTTTTGTACAAATATGGATTTCTGGTTTTTCTATACCGTTTTGGTTGGAGATGAGGAGATGCATGTGACTCTCCGGATGATGTTGAGTTGCAAGTTCACATTAGTTCTAGCCAACATGGCCAGTTGTGAAGAAAGTTGGGAGCTTAAGTCTAACACCTTCTTAAGAACAATGCATTCTCCTTCTCTGTCTTAACAGGATCCATCAATTTTGACATATAAACCCACCTTAAAATTCCTTTACTAAAAAAACTCGATAAATACATCACAAACCCATGGTCCTTCCATACAGCCATATAACCATGAATCTCAAGGCTGATGATTCACAATAGCTGCTTTGAACTGGATTATTTGAGTCCATACTGCCATACACTCCAGTTCAATGTGGATTCTATACAGTTGTGCAGAAGTGGCCCTGGTTTCTCCTCTGTGATGCCCACTAATTCATTTGGAAGAGGCGGAGGACGCAGGGGTTATTTACTAGTTATCATAGAAAACCCAGCATTTGAGATGCCCCGTGAAATGCAACCCTGGAAAAAAATAGCAACACTAAGTTTCATTCTATCTTACAACATAGCTGATCCTAAAAAATTGAAGTGTTAGAACTTTTCAGACCTTCGGTTTCAAATACATACATTTACAGATTTGTGTATATTTTTTTCTTTCCATTGAGCTCAAGGACCATCCTGATGGTCAGACATTATCCGACATGAATTTGACTTCCCCAGGCCAGAATTGGTTCTGCTCCTGAGTATCTGCCACAGCTACAAAGATACAAAACACCCAAGAGAAAAGAGAGTAAAGCTTTTGCTGAACTTCAGCAATCTTTCAAAAACTTCCCAAAGACTGGCAGAAAGGAAAGGCAGAGTTTTTGATCCATAAATATTATTCTGTTTGTATCAGCTGAATTTTGAAAACTTACCTACTTTGCAAGATTTCAGCCTCTGCTCAGTTCAAATTGCACTATGAGTAGCAGTAAAATTCAGACTGGGCAACTTTTAGAAAGGAATGCTGCTCATCCACAAGGCTTGTGCTTTTCCCTGGCCCAGTTCAGCACAGGGCTCTTCTCATAGCTAGAGATCTCAGGCAGGTTGCTGAGTCTGCCCTGGATGCAGCTGCTACTGGCCTCTTAGGGTTTTCCCAGCACTTCTGTCATCATACCATGAAGCTGCTGGGATGGGTGAGTGAAGGGGGAGGAGGGAGCCAATGAAAGCCTACCAGGTGGGAAAAACAAGGAACCCCACAGCCAATGGAAAGCTCCCCAGGCTGAGCCCTGCTTCCATGCACCAAGCAGGTAGGACAAGGAAGGAAAAAGGAATTCCAGTTTCCATGGTGAAGGCAATCACCTGCATAACATGTGGCCCTGTTTAAGGTTCTGAGGCACTCACTGCAATGCATATTTTCCTGTCTATCAGCAAGAGCCAGAGAGAGGCAGGCCCTCAAATCCTGGCAAGGATTTTATTTTAAGAGCTACAGAGGAGGCTTAGTGTTCCAGATCCCAGATCTAGAACCTTGACCGTGTCTTATATTACCAGGAAATCAAATAACAGCTGATAGCACAACCTTTTGGCAGAGGCCAAAAGGAGGCAAAATGAATTTATATCCCACCTTTCTCTTGAATATATTCAAAGGGATCTTGTAGCACAGTTGAAATGAAAGCTACATCTATATTGAAGAATGAATGACCTCACTACCTCTGAGGATGCTTGCCATAGATGCAGGTGAAACGTCAGGAGAAATGCCTTTAGAACATGGCCCTATAGCCCGAAAAAACCCACAAGAACCTAGAATGAATGCAGTTTGACACCACTTTAACAGCCATGGTCCACTGTTATGGAATCATGGGAGCTGATGAACAACTGCATTACATCCTGTCAGATTCCCAAAATCTGGAGGAAAGTAAGAGTCATAGTCATCTTGAAACCAGGCAAAGATTGTAATGATTCAAAAAGATATAGCCCAATCTCCTTGTGCCATCTTTACAATGTTTTGAAAGGACTTATTTTGCATAGAATTATGGAAAAAAAATAGACCCATGCAGAATTCCACAGCAAGCTGGCTTCAGAAAAGGCAAAAGATGCACATCACAAGCGTTGAACCCGACTCAGCATATAGAAGATGGTTTTGAAAGGCAGCAGATTACCGGAGCTGTCTTCATGGACCTGCCAGCAGATTATGACACTGTAAATCATCACCTTCTCCTGACAAAAACTTATAATATCACAAAGGACTACCACCTCACCTGCTTCATAGAAAATCTGCTAGAAAATAGGAGCTTTTTTGTTGAATTTCAGGGCCAGAGAAGCAGATGGCAAAAAAAAAAAAAAAAAAAAAATGCCTGCCTCAGGGGAATGTGCTTGCTCCATCAGTGTTTAACATTACACAAAGAATCAGCCACTGCCAGAAGGGACAGAGAGTTTTATCTATGCTGACAATCGTGTCATCACTGCCCAAGCAGGGAGCTTTGAAATGGTTGAACAGAAGCTCTCCGAAGCTTTAGGTGCTCTTGCTGCCTACTACAGAGAAAACCAGCTGATTCCTAATCCATCTAAAACACAGATATGTGCTTTTCATCTTAAAAACAGATAAGCATCTCGAGCTCTGAGGATTACCTGGGAAGGAATCCCACTTGAGCACTGAAGCACACCCAAATACCTGGGAGCTACCCTGGACCATGCTCTGACCTACAAGAAGCACTGCTTGAATATCAAGCAAAAAGTGGATGCTAGAAACAATATCATACGAAATCCAACTGGTACAACCTGGGGATCATAAACAGATACAGTGAAGACATCTGCCTTTGTGCTTTGCTGCTCTGCTGCTGAGTATGCATGCCCAGTGTGGAACACATCTCACCATACTAAAAAAGTGGATGTCGCTCTTAATGAGACGTGCCACATTATCACAGGATGTCTATGATCCACACCATTGGATAAATTATACTGTTTAGCCGGTATTGCACCACTTGACATTCACCAGAAAGTAGCAACCAAGAATGAAAGGACCAAGGCAGTGACATCTCCAGCCCATCCCCATTTCGGATATCAGCTAGCACGCCAATGCCTTAAATAAAGAGATAGTTTTCTAAGATCTACAGAGATACTTGCAGGAATACCTCAGCAAGTGAGAGTCCAAAAGTGGCAGGCTAAAACCCAGAACCTCAAGCTATGGCTGATACCAAATGAGAGACTCCTCCCCTGGGCACACAGAAGACTGGGTAACTTGGAAGGTGCTAAACAGATTGTGCTCTGGCACCATGAGATGCAGAGCCAACCTTAAGA
Source organism: Anolis sagrei (assembly GCF_037176765.1). Lineage (NCBI taxonomy): Eukaryota > Metazoa > Chordata > Lepidosauria > Squamata > Anolidae > Anolis > Anolis sagrei. Next base: position 120,003,184 of record NC_090026.1, on the reverse strand, counting down.
AATGGGGCCACAAAGTGGAGTCCAAAACATGCGAGTGTGGAGAAGAGCAAACCACAGACCACCTATTACAATGCAGTCTGAGCCCTGCCATATGCACATGGAGGGCCTCCTTATAGCAACACCAGGGGCACTTCAAGTAGCCAGCTACTGGTCAAAGGACATTTAGTATATTGGCAAGTTTTTTAAACTTTGTGTTTTTAAAATACATTATAACTGTACCCTCGGTTCGCTTCTTATATGATATATAAAAATGATATGATAAATAAAATGAGAGCTGTCATTTTACAAAGTCTTCAACCTTCTCTGCCAAAGAGAGCTGGTGCCTTGCCAAACTACTAATCCCAGGATTCCATAGCATTGAGCCATGGCAGTTATAATGGTGTCAAACTGGATTAATTCTATAAAGCTGGTGTATCCCCAGTCCAGCATTCTTACCATTGTACCAGCCTGGCCTCCCAATCCCCCTCTCAACACAAATTCTTTATAAACCACATGGACTTCACAGCCAAGGCAATTCTCTCCAACACACTGGACTTGTTTATAAGCAGGCCTCACTCATACACATCTGCTGCAGACTATTCCCTTGCTGAGACTCAGATGTTTCATGCTTGCTGCTGTGGAGAAAGAGTGCAATTATCATATTCAGTATATGTACTGCTATGCTCCATGGTCTTTTAACAAGCCTATCATAGCATCTCCATGTTTATATACTGAATATATGGATTCTGCATCCACGGATTCAACCATCCACAACCTGTATGTATGTCTGTGTGTGTGTATATATATGTATATAATCCAAAAAGTAAAACTTGATTTTTGCCATTTTCTATAATGGGGACTATATTATTAGACCATTGCCTACAATGCAACTTGAGCATTCACAGATCTTGATATCCACAGGGAGTCCTGGCACCAAACCTAAGCAGATAGCAAGGACCACTGTATTTGTTATAAGGAAGAGGGAATTAATTTTAAGTAACATGCTGTTCCTAATGAGTTTTATAGTAAAGAGAATTGTCTTTTGTTAAGTTAGAATTGAAATGTAGTATATTACCTTTGTTATTAAAGCCAAAGGTTTCCCCTTGATATTAAGTCTAGTTGTGGCCGATTCTGGGGGTTGGTGCTCATCTCAATTTCTAAGCCAAAGAGCTGGCATTGTCCATAGATGCCTCCTGGCCATCTGTCAGGGGTGATTTGAATGCAATATTCCTGCTTCTTGGCAGGGGGTTGGACTGGATGGCCCATGAGGTCTCTTCCAACTCTTTGATTCTATGATTCTAGGTCATGTGGCCAGCATGACTGCATGGAGCGCCGTTACCTTCCCACCAAAGTGATACCTATTGATCTACTCACATTTGCATGTTTTCGAACTGCTAGGTTGGCAGAAGCTGGGGCTAACAATGGGAGCTCACCTTGTCCTGTGAATTTGTACCGCCGGCCTTTCGGTCAGCAAGTTCAGCAGCTCAGTGGTTTAACCTGCTGTGCCACATTTATTATTAAGGAAGGGGAATTAACTGCAAGTAACTTGCTATAATTAATGACTGACTTGAGAATTTTGAACTGTGCACAGTACTCAATGTGAATATGGCAAAAAGCAAAACCATAGCATACCTAGAAAGGATACTGAGATAGTACAAATGTATATTTAAAGCATTTTTAAGACTGCTTCAACAGTATCCATTTCCTTTGCTTTGGTATTTTCAACAAAATATTGGTTAAGTTTTTGCCGTGCATGCTGTATATTGTTGATTTATGACCTAACCTTCGCCATGGCTAAAGCTCAGGCCAACATTGGTTACAAGACAATTTTAGGGACTGCCATTCTATGCAAGAAGTACTCTTATATAAGACTTCTTCATATGAATGGCTTCTGTGCAGAAACATAACTCTGGCGTTGTGCACTTCCATTCATTTCTATGGGACTGGCACATTTCCTAAGCAATATCTAATTCTACTGCATGTGTTTCATCTTTCCCTTTATCTTGTGACTGAACTAATTCCTAGACAGGCAGATCTGATGCTCTATAAGAGCTGAACGGCATAATAAATTCATCTTTTCTAACAGATACAAATAAATGCTCATGTTGACTCCCACAGGTAACAATCAAACAGCACTATTATATCAGCGGACACATTAGCTGTCTCCAAGCTATTCTAGCAGGAATTGCAAGATGTTTTACTGTTTGAGGTTGTAAAGTACAGATTCATCTGGGTAAATTCTGCTTCTGCGCTTTGTTCTTTTGTCTATCTGAATCAATAAACTGATGCCAGATAACGATTGCATTCCTTATCGGAGAGAGCTTCAAAGGAACATGTAAATCACAGAGTACAAAACTGTGTTAAAATATTCATCTCACAGCACAGTTCCACCACGAAACATACATATTGGAAGTAACAGGGCCATCCCTACCATTAGATAAAGGTGTGGGAGATCCCTTGGGTAGCGAATCCCAGGCTTTGGCAGCAAGGATAGAGTTGATCATACGCTACAAAAGCCTGTCCTACAACCTTTCCAAGCTGGATGGCAGCCCTCAGCTCTGATGGGAGAAAGATCATACTGTTATTTATATCTCCGCTGCATCCATTGTTAACTGCTCCTAAAATTACCTGCAAGCAATGGAATGTATAAAACAAAAGGCAGGTAACACAACTATCACGGCTGTACGTTGTTGACATGTTCCGTCAAGTTGTTTCCAGTTTATGGCAACCCTATGGAGACCTCTGAAGGACCCTGTCAGAAAAAAAGTCCTGCTTAGATCTTGCAAACCCAGGGCTGTGGCTTGCTTTACTGAGGCAATTCCATGAAAAATTGCCTTCTTTTTTTCTTACTGTCTTCAGTTTTTTTACTTTCCCTGTCATGTCACCATTTCTCATGACTTTGGACACATCATTTCTCAGACAGATTTACTTATTTTTTTATTTGTAGTGAAAGTTAAGGCTCGATACACACCATGATGCATTTATTTTTCCTTTTAGCTATCCATGGTATCTGTAAAACTCTCCCCTAGTACCACATTTTGAATGAACGGGTTCCGTCTTCTATACTGTACAGCTTTCACATTCTTACAGAGACACCAGATAATGGATAGTATTGATGGCCAATTCTCTCACACCAGAAGCGACTTGCAATTTCTCAAGCCACTCCTGACATGAAAAACATGTTATAAGCACACCTCAGTTAAGCAACTTTTTACAAAATCTTCTCATGCCCACTCAGTCTATCTTTTATTTCTTGCATGAGGAAGCATAGAATCATAGAATCACAGGCTTTGAAGAGACATCCAGTTCCACTCCCCTGCCAAGAAGCAGGAAAATCAAATTCAAAGCACCCTCCCCCCCAAAAAGATGGCCACCCAGCATCAGCTGATGGAAGGATGCATCATTGTGCCTGCAGTAAATAATGCTATAAAGGTTGAGTTGGGAAATAGCAGGATTCTCCTCATCACAGTCCTACTATAGCTGTGTGTGCCCATGTATCACAATCAGGGTTAACAGCAGCTGCCCTCAAGATGCCTTACTGAGTTTATATGAACAGCAAAAAAAGAGAGGAAAGGGTGAAACAGACAAGCCTTCTTCACTAGCTAACCCCAGCATGTTGAACAGAGATTGTAAGAAAAATAGAGACTGATGAAAGAAAAAGTGGTACCTGGATCTACTTTGGAAGAAGCTTTCAAATGACCTCTAGAAGGTTCGAATGTGTTTGTTTGCATATGTAAGATTTACCCGGCTTACCTGTTTCATTTCAGTTTTTTAATAAAAAAACTGAAACACATTGAATTGCTTTCCCTGCAGGTATGTATCCCCATTCTTTCAGTGTTCTTTCTACCTTTTGCACTATATTTTCTGTTAAACAATTACTGCCCAGCAATGCTAAATTATTCTGCTGAAACTTTACCTTTTCAAGTCAATGGCTTGCTAAATCATGCACTGTTGACATGACAATGTCATCTAAGCGTGCACCTGCACTGTAAAATGAATGCAGTTTGACACCACTTTAACTGCCATGGCTGAATGAACCTCTGTGGCTTGTCTTCAGCCTGGTGAGTTGGTTTCTCTATCCTGACCTATCTGGTTTAGCATACACTCACCAGGCACAGATCATCTTATCTGCAGTTCTAGTTATCCATCACACTAGGGAATCCTAGTATTTAGTTTTGCAAGTTCTACAGCTTTCTCTGCCAAAAAGTGCTGGTGCCCCACCAAACTGCAGCTTCCAGGATTGGATAGCATTGAGCCACAGCAGTAAAAATAGTATCAAATTGCATTCATTTGACAGTTTGAACACACCCTAGGATGGATGGAGAATTCTTTCCTGGTCAGGTGCCAAGTTCCAATTTAGGAAAGGACTCAGGAGCTGTATTTCAGTAGTGGACAGGACTAAGGACATGAGGCTGCACCAAAGCGAGGTGAAAATCTTATCAATCTGTATAGTTTCATATAAACCACAGCTCCTTTCATGTTCATATGCGCATTGGTTTTAGATTCTGCCAGTTTTAACCAATGAAGGTCACTAAAGCCTTCTTGGAATACCTTACATTGAACTGATAAGAGTCTGGTTGGGCCCCAGACACAAGACAAATAATAGGGAAAGCAATGATACAACCCTTTTGAGCAAGGCGGGGAGTTACACAGAGCTCTTTGCGTTCTCTTTTCCCAACAGGTATTGGTCCAGTCCCTGGTATCATCTTACTCATTGTGCACCCCTCAAGCATGACGGCAAAGACAATAACAACCTATAACTTTTAAGAAAGGTCTTTTTAATTAAAGGATTTAAAACTAAGAAGGAGGCACTTATGTACCTTTCCCTTATCTTTCAGATAAAGACCTCCTGGGGTAAGCCTGACAAATCCTTATCTGAAAGATAAAGGATCCCACGATGGTGGTCCTTATCGCTTAATTAAATCCTAGTACAATGTGCAATGGAGTCAATAATTGGGTATTCAGGATTTGTTGTTGTTAGTTGCTCAAAAATGTGCCTTATATTGGATTGAGGGAATTCTGATGGCTCTCTTTTCAAGTGTGGGATATGAGTTAACCACTTTGTCCGTGGAAGGGAAGAAATGGACGAAAAACAAGATGTGAAGCTTAACATGGAGAACAGCTGATAAATGAATCTGATGGTTTGACAAGGTAATCAGAGGAACCCTGGAGAAAGCTGGCTTGTGTGTAGCCTAGATCCAAAGAGCTCAGTTCCCCACTGTCTCAGCAGATGTTACACTGGTGTAGTTTGACAGAAATCAACTCCACCTGAAATCTGAAAACTTGTTAGGTTACCCTGGGCAAGTCACACACACTTAGTCCCAGAAATCCCAGAAATGTGGGTGCTTTTGAATTGCCATAAGTCAGAAATGACTTGAAGGTGCATAACAATAAGTGTCACATATAAAGCAGAAAATGTTCAATGCAGCGTTAAAATATGGAAATGATGCATATATATTTTACCACCTGTGATAAATTGTGTGCATCGTATATTTCCAGAATCTCAGCCCTTTGGGGCATGATAAACAGTAGTCTCTGTTAACAACACTTTTTTAGCATAAGGCTGGAGCAAATGTGTTGCATATAGAGTAGGCATGGGCAAACTTGGACCCTCCAGGTGTTTTGGACTTCAACTCCCACAATTCCTAACGGCCTACCTGTGAGAGTTGACATCCAAAACACCTGAAGAGCTGTATGTACCACTACATAATTTCTGTTGTAATAATGTGCTAACCAATAAAGAAAACACTAACGCTTTGAGAAAGAGAGCGGGCAAATACGTCACCATTTGGAGTTCTGCAATTAGTGATTTGGTTCCAGGTAGTCAAAACAGCATGGGAGCAGATTTAGCTCTCTTTCTCAAAGTGTTAGTGTTTTCTTTGTTGGTTAGCACATTATTACAACATAAATAATTTCAGTGGTATGTACAGCTCTTCAGGGGTTTTGGACGTCAATTCTCATGGGAATTGTGGGAGTTGAAGTCCAAAACACCTGGAGGGCCCAAGTTGGCCCATGCCTGATAATAGAGCTTTAAAAAGTCAGTTTTGGACTGGATCTCTCAGAATGCCTCGGTCAGCATGGGAATCTAAGATTTGTAGTCCAAAAAGGATATGTTTCAAGTTCTGGAAGACACCAGTTTCAGAATCTACTGCTTCCAATGGAAAAGGTTATACGTGGATGTAGCATATCTTGATTTCAATAAGGCCTTTGACACTGTCCCCCACAATCATCATGCAAACAAAATGGTAAGATGTGGACTAGTTAACTTCATTTCATATAGGTTGTTGTAGGTTTTTCGGGCTATATGGACATATTCTAGAAGCATTCTCTCCTGATGTTTCACCTGCATCTATGGCAAGCATCCATAGATGCAGGCGAAACGTCACGAGAGAATGCTTCTAGAACATGGCCATATGGTCCGAAAAACCTACAACCACCCAGGGATTCCAGCCATGAAAGCCTTCGACAATACATTCATTTCATATAGTTTATATCATTTCATAAAAGTGGATTTCATACACAGGAGGAGATATAGCTGACTGGGCTCTCTTTCGGTTGAAGTGGAGAGGCATTATTATTATTATTATTATTATTATTATTATTATTATACATAAACACAGTATGAAACAGTAAACAAGAGATATATGCTGGATTTCGTATCACAGAATCACAAGTTGAACACTTCTCAAGCATTTAGGACTGACTGTGTGATGTATTTTTTAATGATGTGTGCAGAAATAAGTAAGGTGGCCTTTTGCAGTTGACAGATTGTGATTTTGTCAATGTTTGTTGTTTTCAAATGCCAGCTGAGATCTTTTTGCACGGATCTTTTGGCATTATTATTATTACTACTATATTTATTTGCAAAATTGAAAAAAGAAAATACATTCATATTTAATTCATCTTTGTTCATTTGTGTTTAATCAGGAAAATGTGTGTGTGTCAATTTTTTTATAACAGTACTGCTACTGTTAGGTGGATGTGTAATTGTTTAAGCGGCTGAACCAAAAGGATGTTCTCACCACCAATGGTTCCTCTTCGTCCTGGAAAGAAGTGACTTGTGGAATGCCAGAAAGAGGGTTTGGTCCCAGGGCCAGTTCTGTGTAACATAATTATTAATGACTTTGATGAAGATTTAGAGGGCGTGCTTATCAAGTTTGCAGATTACACCGAATTAAGAAGGGGAGCTAATGCTCCAGTGGACAGGAGCAGAATTCAAAATGACCTCAGTAGATTAGTCAGCTGGGCCAAAACTAACAAAATGAATTTCAACATGTGATGCGGAGCATCTCCCCCCCCCCCCCCCCAAGTATTTGTAGTTCGCCAAGGGCCGGACAATGGATTCTGTTGCTTCCTGACCCAGCACACATAACTGGGTTCCTGTTTCCTCTTTGTGAATTCTCTGGCTTGTGCACTGGACCCTGGCCCCTGATCAGGGAAATGTAGTTTCCCAAAGGACATTGCTTCACAGATCGCAACCCGGAAGCCCCCCTTTGAACTCTCTTGCTTGCCCTCTCCTATTGACTCTCTGCTCCACATCCCGGACTGTTTTCAGCCACGTTTTGGACACAAACCTTCGGCTCAGGCTTGCTCCGATTTGCAAGCAGTCTCCACTTCCGTGTGCCTTTCATCAGGAGCCCGTGAATTTCTTCCAATAATAAAGTGACTGAATATTATTATCTTTAATAAACCTTGCTGGGTTGGGGATGGGAATTCATTTATGAAATGTATGGAGAACATGAAGCATGAAGAAATGTATATAATGAATATCTATCACATGAAATGTACCCTGACCCTCTTCCCCACCTTTCTCCCTCTGAACTTTGCCCCAAAAAAGGAATGTGACCTGAGGTTACTGTTAAGAGGAAATCCCATTTCCTCAAAAGTAAATCCATCCATATTTGCATCTGCATGGGCCGTGGTTGATCCTATCTCGAGGCTCGTTTTCAGAGCAGACAATGGGCTGAGAGATAGGTCAACAGAAACTCCGGTAAAAGACTGATTAACTCAACTTATGGTGTTTGTGAAGCTCCTTTGTCTACAGGGCCCCCTGTTTACAGAGTTTTGAGATCCAAATGCCATCAACAGCCCCTTTTCATATTTCCTCAAAAATCCAATCATCGGACCAGGAAGCTCTTTGTTCCTCCTGTCTGCCACCCCGCTGGTAAACACAAAGGCTCGAAAATCAGCTGGCGGATGCCTCCTGGGCGTTCCGCCTCCCCTGAGCTGTCAAACTGAGTCCCGCCTCCTGGCTGCTGATTGGACCATCTTCGGAAGCGCTAGGAAGGCTCCGATTGGCCCCCTGGAGGCGGCAACGCTCGCTGATTGGAGGAGAGGCGGGACATGCGGCCAAGCCTCCTCCCAGCTGTTCCAGGGCCAGCCAATCAGGGTGAAGCCAGCTGATGGAGGGCGGGCGGGAGTTTCAAACTGATTTTCCTTTGTTCTGACAGTATAAAAATGCCTGTAACTTCTGTGAATGTATGCTTGTATGTGAACTATCACTGCAATCGCATCCTTTTCAGCTGAATCGCAGAAATAAACGCCTCGGTCACTGGATACCTCTTCAGCCTCTGGTGAGATTAATTCTTAATATTCTTGCGCTTTGGATTGGCTCTCGCTGGCTGCTCACCAAGGTCAAAGACCCCATTAGCGGTCTTCAGGGATCTCCCTCGCTGGGAGGGCCCCACAAGAAGAGCTCGATAACACATGGACAAATGTAAGATATTCCACTTAGGCAGAAAAAAATTAAATGCAAAGATTCAGAATGGGTGACGCCTGGCCCAACAACAGTCCACATGAAAAAGATCCTGGAGTCTTCGTGGACAAGTTGAACATGGCTGCCAGCCTGCTATCGAGCACAATTCAAAGTGCTGACTTTGGCCCATAAAGCCCTATATGGTTCCGGCCCAGCTTAATTGTCCAAATGTATCTCTCTCTATGATCCACCTTGGAGTTTAAGATTGTCGGGGAGGCCCTGCTCTTAATCCCACCAGTCTTGCAAGTGAGATTGGCAGGGACGAGAGACAGGGCCTTCCCTGTGCCCCCCCCCCCCAATCTGTGGAACACATTCCTTAATATCCTTTAGGAAAAATCTTGTGGGACCAAGCATTCGAGCAGCAGACACAGCGATAATAATGCAAAAGATTTCTGTGACCGACAATGGACAGTCCTCGTGGACAACGAGTTAAACATGAGCCAACAATGTGATGTGGCGGCAAAAAAAAGGCCAATGGGATTTTGGCCTGCATCAATAGGAGCATAGTGTCTAGATCTAGGGAAGTAATGCTACCCCTCTATTCCGCTTTGGTTAGACCACATCTGGAATATTGTGTCCAATTCTGGGCACCACAATTCAAGAGAGATATTGACAAGCTGGAATGTGTCCAGAGGAGGGTGACTAAAATGATCAAGGGTCTGAAGAACAAGCCCTATGAGGAGCGGCTTAAGGAGCTGGGCATGTTTAGCCTGAAGAAGAGAAGGCTGAGAGGAGATATGATAGCCATGTATAAATATGTGAGAGGAAGCCACAGGGAGGAGGGAGCAAGCTTGTTTTTTGCTTCCCTGGAGACTAGGACGCGGAACAATGGCTTCAAACTATAAGAGAGGAGATTCCATCTGAACACAAGGAAGAACTTCCTGAGTGTGAGAGCCGTTCAGCAGTGGAACTCTCTGCCCCGGAGTGTGGTGGAGGCTCCTTCTTTAGAAGCTTTTAAACAGAGGCTGGATGGCCATCTGTCAGGGGTGATTTGAATGCAATATTCCTGCTTCTTGGCAGGGGGTTGGACTGGATGGCCCATGAGGTCTCTTCCAACTCTTTGATTCTTTGATTCTATGATTCTTGGATTATGACTCTGGATTTGGATTTGTTTAACTTTTAAATGGATGTTTTTAATTTGTTGTTTTTAAATAATGTTATAATTACGATTTTATTACTACTGTTTGTTTGGCATCTAATGGTTGCCAGTTGTGAGAGGGATGGGCTATAAATATGTGAAATAAATAAATAACATGAGCCAAGAGTGTGATACAGTAGCTAAAAAAGGCAATGGGATTTTGGGCTGCATAAGAAGGAGTATAGTCTAGATCAAGGGAAGTCATGGTGCCTCTCTATTCTGCTTTGGTCAGACCTCTTTATCCAATTCTGGGCACCACCTTTCAAAAGAGATATTGACAAGCTGGAAGGTGTCCAGAGGAGGGCGACTAAAATGATCAAAGGTCTGGAGACCATGAATCCCTCTGAGCAGTGTCTCAAAAAACTGGGTATGTTTAGCCTGCAGAAGAGAAGATTGAAAGGAGACACGAGAGCCATGTATAACTATGTGAAAGAGTGCCATAAGGAAGAAGGAGCAGGCTTGTTTTCTGCTGCCCTTGAAACTAGAGCCCCGTCTACACTGCCATATAAAATCCAGAGTAATTGCTTTGAACTGGATTATATGGCAGCACAGACTCAAATAATTAGTTCAAAGAAGATAATAAGGATTATCTGCATTGATAATCTGAATTATATATCAGTGCAGAAGGGGTCTAGGACTCTGTATAAATTGTGGGTGAAACATATTATGAATGTCCTCCCAGGGGTGAGAAAAGCAGTATAAAAATACCGTAAATAATAATAATAATAATAATGTTGGTCCCATCTCAAAGATATCTCATTATGGAAGTATGTGTATGTATTTTGGCTCTTTTTCTTTTATTGGCACCTTTGGCTCTATTAACTAACTATAAGCAATTAACTACAAGCAACTGTTTACAAAGTTATTTGCAATATTTATTTATTTATAACATTTGTATGCTGCGCTTCTCATCCCGAAGAGGATTCAGAGCGGCTTACAAGATATATATATGTGTATATATACACACATACAATATATATATATATATATATATATACACACACACACACACACACACACATACAATATATTATATTATTAGCATAGTACAATATTAGTATTATATAATACTATATTGTACTATATCATTATATTGTAATATTATTAGTAATATTACAAGTAATATAAAATATATAATTATAATATCATATTATTATATTGTATTACATATTATAAATATATGCATTTACAATATATTATATTATTAGCATAGTACAATATCGTTATATATTACTATATTGTACTATACCATTATATTGTAATATTATTAGTAATATTACATGTAATATAAAATATATAATTATAATATCATATTATTAGTAGTATTATATTGTATTACATTATAATATTATAAATATTATATGTATATACAATATATTATATTATATTATATTATATTATTAGCATAGCAGAGGAGACAAGGTGGAACAAAATGCATGCCTCCGTGGGAAACAATAAAGAGAATTAGGGGGCTTATACGCCTAGCATCTAACTATATCCCTGCTTTGGGGATTAATTAATTTGGATTCATTTCCATTTCTTCAGTCTTGTTTCCAAAGCCAGAACAGAACAAACACAATTTGCGCATGCGCCAAACCCCCTCCACTTAGTTCCTATCACCGTTTAAGCGCATGCGCATCGCTCCTAGAGAGAAATCCCGCTTGGTCTTGCTCCGCGCATGCGTCCAAGCGTCCCCATTTCGCGCAGGTGCCGAACCGTCTACATTACTAGTTCTCACTACCAGCTGCCAGCGCATGCGCATCGCTCCTAGAGGGAAATCCAGCTTTGTCTTGCTCCGCGCATGCGTCCAAGCGTCCCCATTTCGCGCAGGTGCCGAATCCTCTCCGCTACTAGTTCTCACTAAGTCCGAAGCGCATGCGTGTCGCTCCACAACCGTTCCAGTTTTGCGCATGCGCCAAAGTGCATGCTGCGCAGGCGCATGAGGTGGCACCTTGTGGTGTAGGATAACCGCCTAGCGAGGCTTGTCCAGCCCACTTCCGGCGGGGGAAAGCGACAGAGGAAGAAGTGGTCCTCCAGCATCCCAGCCTGCACCGCGAAGCGAGCGGCGTCTTGCCTCTCCTTCCTTCCCTGAGCGGCTGGCCGCCATGTTGGGCTAGTTCTGTGGTCGGCGTCGGTGGTGAGAGACGCAGGAAGGCCTTCCCCGCGACGTCGCTGTCGTTCTCGCCATGGCAGCCGCCTTGGGGGCAGGAGGAGCAGGAGGAGGAGGCGGTGGCGCAGGTAGGGACCGAGGCGGCCCGCCCGGGAAGGCCGAGGGGGCGCGCCTGCCAGGCGGGGCGAACACTAGGCCCAAGTCGGGCCTGCTTTGACAGATACATACTTAGGCGATCCCTCGTTGGACGAGTAGGATAGTCTTCCATGATCAGTATTCTTGTGGAGCCCTATTATTGACCTGTATCTCCTCCCACAGTGAGGGCATTGGTTTCCAGGTGGAAGGCGGTCTCGGTCGGGGTTGGCTTGACGCGCCTTCCTCTTGGCACGTTTCTCTCTTTCACCCTGCCTCTTCAAATTCTACAGCACTGCTGGTCACAGCTGACCTCCAACTGGAGCGCTCAAGGGCCAGGTCTTCCCAGTTCTCAGTGTCTATGCCAGAGTTTTTAAGGTTGGCTTTGAGCCCTACGGAGGTACACCTGGAAGCTACAAGGCGTGGAGCTTTTTCGACCTATGCTCCAATTCTCTCCAATTCATTGCCTCCATACATTAGAACAATGTCGGAGTTGCGACCTTTTGTAAAGGCACTCAAGACTTGGCTGTTTGGTTGTGCATTTAAGTAATCAGATCTAATTTGCCAAATAGTCACTGATGAATGTTTTTATATTGTGTAAATGCTATTTTAGATTGTAAGAAAGAAAGTTGAAGAGTATATAGATAAACATTGTAAAATAAAGATCCAAGAAAGAGATAAATTAATTATGGAACAAGCAATATCAGAGAAAGAGATTGAGGAAATTATAGACAATTTAAAACCTGGAAAGACTCCAGGGCTGGATGGGTTGGGACCAGAATATTACAAAAAATTCAAAACATTATTGATACCTAAATTAAAAGATCTATATAATAAAATAATAAAAGGAGAAAAAATTCCGCCATCATGGGAACAGTCATTGATCACTTTGATATTAAAACCCAATAAAGACCCTACAGACCCAGGATCGTACAGACCTATCTCATTAATAAACCAAGACGCAAAAATATTAACTGCCATACTGGCTAAAAGGATGAATAAATTTATATATAAATATATCAAAGAAGATCAGTGTGGATTTATAGGAGGAAGGCAAATGTCCAATTTAATGGGTAGGGTATTAAACGTAATTCATAGTATTAAAAAAAGAAATTTAGTGGCAGGAGTATTAGCTCTGGATATTTATAAGGCATTTGATAGTGTATCCTGGCAGACAATGAAATTAATATTAGCTAAATTTGGATTTGGAGAAAAATTTAGAAACCTCATTGATAAATTATATTCCAAAAATTGTGCCCAAGTAATGGTGAATGATGGATTAACAGGGAAAATAGATATAACACGAGGCACGCGACAGGGATGTCCTCTTTCCCCAATTCTATTTGCCATTGTAATGGAACTATTAGCTAATGTAATTAGAGATGATAGTAGTATAAAAGGAATAGGAATAAAACAGAAATATAAAATAAATTTGTTTGCAGATGACACCCTTTTATCAATGGAACATCCAATAAAACAATGGGAGAAAATTGAGGCTCATTTAACAGAATTTGGATTAATGACAGGGTTACAAATTAATTGGAACAAATCAGAAATGATGATATTTAATTATCGAGAAGAAGAGATAAAAAACATAAAACAGGAAGGGAACATTAAAATTAAAATCAAAGAAACAATTAAATATTTAGGAATAAATATAACTAAAGATTTAAAAAATTTAGAAATAAATAATCTAACCAAATTAAGAAAGGAAATTGATAAGAAATTGCTGGAATACAATAAGCTCAAATTATCATGGTTCGGTAGGATAGCATTAATTAAAATGAAGATATTACCCAAACTAAATTTTCTATTTAGAATGCTACCTGTAAAAATTTCAGATCAAGAAATAAAAATCTGGCAAAACATGTTAAATCTGTATTGTAATGGGAACAAAAAAGCTAGAATAAATAAAAGTTTATGGTATAAGCCACAGAAGGAGGGAGGTCTTGGATTACCAAACCTCAAGTTATATTATCAATCAAATCAAATTAGATATATAGTGGAAAGTTTAGCAAAACAAAAAAGCTTGGAGTGGTTAGAAGAAGATGATAAAAAATTAGAACTGAAATTAGAATACATTTTTTATAGGGGTAATAGAGAAAAGGGTAAAAAGAAATGGTATAACAATTTAAGCAATCCCTTTCTAAAAAATATTTTAGAGATTTGGGGAAGATATAAAAAAACCCTAATGCCAGGTATTTCTCCTATCATGCCAGTTTTAATGACAGAAAACTTCCCAGAAAATTTAAAAAAAGAACTTGAAGTAGAACTTAATGGAAGAGGTTTAATGAAAATAAAAGACTGGGATCTGAAAATGGTAAATATGGAAAGAATAAAAGAGGAATTAGGAGACTTAGATTGGTATAAGTATTTACAATTGGGTAAATGGTCAAGTGATATAAGGAAAAAGTATAATGGAGGTAGGGAATACACAAAAATAGAAAAGATGATAACTCAAAGGGAGACTAAAGAAGAGAATATAACATTAAAAGGCACAGTAAGTCAGATCTATAAACTGTTATTAATGAATGAACAGGAACAAGATTATTTGAAGGAAGTATGGGAAACAGACTTGGGGGGGAAAATGAATAATCAAGAATGGGCAAACATATGGAATATGAGGATACTAAAAAATATGTCTATCAGAATTAAAGAAAATTACTACAAAATGATATGGAGGTGGTATCTAACCCCTATTAGATTAAATCAGATTGATAAAAAATATTCGAATCAGTGTTGGAGAGGTTGTCAGGAAATAGGGACGTATCTACATATGTGGTGGTCATGTTATATTATACAAAAATTTTGGAAAAGCATATTTAAAGAAATAAGAGCAATAATAAAAATAGAGACTGAGATTACACCAAAATTAGCTTTATTACTTATACATGATAATATAATTCCCGTACAAGAAGAAAAGGAATTGGTTTCTAATCTGATAACAGCAGCTAAATTGTTAATAGCAAAAAATTGGAAGGAAAAAAAAGAAATTCAATTAGAAGAATGGTATAGGGAAATTTGGAATATAGCGATTAATGATAAGCTAACTTGCAATATTAAAATTAAAAGGGGTATATGTAAACAAACAGATTTTTGGAAAATATGGGGAAAATTTATTGAGTATGTGTTTAATGAGGGAAAGGGGTATAAGCCAGCAAGAGAAACAATGATATTCTGGAATTGTGAAACAACATGAGTTGGCTGGTCCTGGTGGAGGGGGCACAAACTAAGGGGAAGGGGAAGAGGGGGAGGGGAAAGTATTAAAGAGAAATAACAGGAGTGGACCATGGTCAATATCCAAAGAGCGCTCATCATTATGTTTCCAAAACAAAATAAGATTGAATGATGGGACATGTCTAGAATGTGCATGTTGCATATATGTTACTATCATATTGTATTTGGAGAGTGAATGAGTGACTTGATTATAAGGATTGGTCAGATTCTAATTTTTATTATTTTGTTTTGTAAATTGAGAAAAGTCTGAATTGACTTATAGTTAGTTAAGAATTTGTAATAGTTATAGAGTATAGGAATAATTTAGTGATAAAGGTATGTTTACTTAATGTTTATGTTAAATTGAATAAATGCAATAAAAATAATTAAAAAAAAATAGATTGTAAGTCGCTCGGAGCACCTTGGTGGAGAGCGACTAATTAAGAAATAAAGTGAAGTGAAATCTCTTTTACTGCCCACCAACATTCCGTTTTTGAGTTCGAAGTAGAGAGAGATGGTGGTCAGGCATCCGGACAATGTGTCCGGTCCAGCGGCGTTGATGGCGGAAGACCATCACTTCAATGCTGGTGGTCTTTGCTTCATCCAGCACGCTGCTGCTTGTCCGCTTATCTTTCCAAGAGATTTGCAGGATTTTCCGGAGGCAGCGCTGATGGAATCGTTCCAGGAGTTGCATGTGACGTCTGTAGACAGTCCGCGTTTCGCAGGCGTATAGCAGGGTTGGGAGGACAATAGCGTTATAAACAAGCACCTTGCTATCCCTACTAATGTCCCGGTCCTCAAACACTCTCTGCTTCATTCGGAAAAATGCGGCACTCGCAGAGCTCAGGCGGTGTTGTATTTCGGTGTTGATGTTAACTTTGGTGGAAAGGTGGCTGCCAAGGTACCGAAAATGGTCAACATTTTCTAATGTTACACCATTAAGCTGTATCTCTGGCATTGGGGAGGGGATGGCTGGTGACTTCTGGAACAGCAGTTTGGTTTTCTCAATGTTCAGTGACAGGCCAAGCTTCTCGTATGCTTCTGCGAAGGTGTTTAAATTGGCTTGTAGATCTTCTTCTGACAGAGGAAGCCCAGGGAAGCAGGTCGCACGGTTGCCAAAGGTTCCAGTGCAGGCCTGGGCCAACTTCGGCCCTCCAGGTGTTTTGGACTTCAACTCCCACAATTCCTAACAGCCGGTAGGCTGTTAGGAATTGTGGGAGTTGAAGTCCAAAACACCTGGAGGGCCAAAGTTGGCCCAGGCCTGATTTAGATCTACCGTCTAGATCTAGGTTTTCCCGCATTTTCTTGCTGATCGCTTTTAGTCCTATTTATTTATTTTATTTATTTACCTTGCTTATATACTTATTTTATTTATTTACCTTACTTATTTACCTTACTTATATACAGCGGTTCACAACAAATACGAACAGCAAAAATTCAGTGCTACAGTATAGAAACAGTTAACAACCTAACACATTACTCAATTAATAAACAGTCACTATAATACCCATTCACTGTCGTCTCGTCATCAAAAACATGTTCCAGATTCGTCATTCATTGTTCCATTCCAGTGTTCATTAACCAATCATTGCACTAATTATTTGAGCTATGGTTCTTGTTCCATATGCCAAAGAAGATCTGCATGAAAAACCCACATCCAGAATTCTGATGTTATTATTTATTTACCTTACTTATATACCGCTGTTCTCAGCCCAAAGGCGACTCACAGCGGTTCACAACAAATACGAACAGCAAAAATTCAGCGCTACAGTATAGAAACAGTTAACAACCTAACACATTACACAATTAATAAACAGTCACTACAATACCCATTCACTGTTGTCTCGTCATCAAAAACATGTTCCGGATTCGTCATCCATTGTTCCATTCCAGTGTTCATTAACCAATCATTGCACTAATTATTCAAACGCCTGCTCAAACAGCCAGGTCTTCACTTTTTTGCGGAATACCATTAGAGATGGTGCTAGTCTAATGTCCGTAGGAAGGGCGTTCCACAGCCGAGGAGCCACCACCGAGAAGGCCCTATCTCTCGTCCCCGCCAGCCGAGCTTGAGAAGCAGGCGGGATTGAGAGCAGGGCCTCCCCGGAAGATCTCAAAGTCCTGGTGGGTTCATAGGCAGAGATGCGGTCGGATAGGTAGCTTGGGCCGGAACGGTTTAGGGCTTTAAAGGCCAACGGCAGCACTTTGAATGCAGATCGGTAGCCAGTGGAGTTGGTGCAACAGGGGGTTGTATGCTCCCTGCGCTCTGCTCCTGTTAAAATCATGGCTGCCGAGCGTTGGACTAGTTGGAGCTTCCGAGCTGTCTTCAGTGTCCATAATAATAATAATAATAACTAGCGGTCCCCTGCCACGCGTTGCTGTGGCCCAGTCTGGTGATCTGGAAAATAAAGTAACGAGAAAGTGTTGGTTTCTAATATATGTAATTCCTTTCTGCTCGTGGGTAAGCAGTATTCCTTGCTGTTTCTTTGTCAGTGTTGATGTGGAGATTGTCTGGTTTGCCTACTCTGGGATATGCAACATATCATTGTCCTTCTTTAGGGGTCCCTTTCAAATCTTTGAAACTGCATCTGTCATATACGTTTGTGTGTGAATGGCTAGATGGCCCTTTGTCAGGAGGGTTTTGATTATGTTTTCTTGCCCTGGTGAAAGGAGTTGGACTGGATGGCCTTAAGGCAGCATTTCTCAACCTGGGAAGTCAAGACCTGGGTGGGGGGGGGGGGGTCACCAGGGAGGTGGTACTATATCTGTCATAAACATATATGTGTTTGTGAATCATATATATTTATCTATATCTATGGCTGGATGGCTCTTTGTCAGGAGGGCTTTATGTTTTCTTGCTATAGTGAACCCCTGGAGGAGAGGTTGCGAGGGGGTGTCAGAAGGGTCACCAAAGACCACCAGAAAACACAGTATTTTCTATTGGTCATGAGGGTTCTGTGTGGGAAGTTTGTCCCAATTCTGTCGTTGGTGGGGTTCAGAATGCTCCTTGATTGTAGGTGAACTATAAATCCCAGTAACTACAACTCCCAAATTTCAAGTTCTATTTTCCCCAAACTCCATCTATGTTTATATTTGGGCATATTGAGTATTCGTGCCAAGTTTGGTCCAGATCCATCATTGTTTGAGTCCACAGTGCTCTCTAGATGTAGGTGAACTACAACTCAGAAACTCAAGGTCAATGCCCACCAAACCCTTCTAGTGTTTTCTGTTGGTCATGGGAGTACTGTGTGCCAAGTTTGGTTCGATTCCATCGTTGGTGGAGTTCAAAATCCTCTTTGATTGTAGGTGAACTATAAAGCCTAGTAACTACAATTCCCAAATGACAAAATCATAATTTTTGAGTGATAGTCACTCCTTGTGTAGTGAGACGTTTTGTTGCCAAATTTGGTGTGATTTCGTTCATTGGTTCTTTTGTTTTTAAGGTACTCATTATGCACAGAGCATTTTTATATATATAGATAATAATAATAGAAGATAATAATACTTTATTTATACCCCGCCACCATCTCCCCAAGGGACTTGGAGCGGCTTACATGAGGCCAAGCCCAAACAACACATCAAAACAACAAGCAGTAATAAAATAACAAGCAGTAAACAATACAATTAATATAACTCACAAGTAGTCCATCTCAGCCTTTCTATTCCCATTGTGTTAAGGCAGTGGTTCTCAACCTGTGGGTCTCCAAGTGTTTTGGCCTACAACTCCCAGAAATCCCAGCCAGTTTACTAGCTGTTAGGATTTCTGGGAGTTGAAGGCTAAAACATCTGGGGACCTACAGGTTGAGAACCACTGTGTTAAGGGCTTGTTCCATGTTTCTTTGTTGTTTGCCCCATAGCGGGAGGGCTACTGAGTGAACAACTCTGGTATAGAACAACCATGGTAGTCCACACTTTAGTTGCATCTTGATTGGACTACTGCAATGCCCTCTACATAGGTCTGTCTTTGAATAATAATAATAATATTTGTAACCTGCCCTATCTCCTCAGGAGGACAGGGTGGTTGCCAGAAGAAGAAAAACAACTGCAAACATTCAATGCCAAAGTGAGCAACAAAGCAAATCAAAACAACAGAGTCCCCCCCTCCCCCCATGTCAGGAGCAACTTGAGAAACTAAGTCACTACTAGTGAGGGAGAATTGGCTGTTTGCCAGGATGTTGCCCAGGGATGCCCAGATGTTTTATGTTTTGATGTTTTTATCTTAAGAAATGGGGCCACAAAGCGGAGTCCATGACATGCGAGTGTGGAGAAGAGCAAACCACAGACCACCTGAAACAGTGATTCGCAACCTGTGGGTCCCCAGATGTTTTGCCCTACAACTCCCAAAAATCCCAGCCAGTTAGGATTTCTGGGAGTTGAAGACCCAAACATCTGGGGACCCACAGGTTGAGAACCACTGACGTAAAGCAATGCAGTCTGTGTCCTTCCACATGCACAATGGAAGACCTCCTTATAGCAACACCAGAGGCACTCCAAGTGGCCAGCTTCTGGTCAAAGTATATTTAATATACTGCCATGTTTTTAAACTTGTGTTTTTAAAATACATTTTCAACTGTACCCTGGGTTTGCTCCTGATATGATAAATAAATTCCATCCTGTGGGAGGCTTCTCTCATGTCCCTGCATGGGAAGCTAGAGCTGAGACAGGAGCTCACCCCGCTCCCCGGATTCAAACTGCCAGCCTGTTGGTCAGCAGTCCTGCCAGCACAAGTGTTTACATTGTGCCACCAGGGGCTCCAAAACAGCAAATAAATAGCATCAATATAAACTTTAAAAACTTAAGTGACAACCAAATAGTAGTTAAAAGCACACAAACCTCATCGTACACATTTATGTCAAAAGGATCTAAATAAATTAAGGTGCAATTAAAAGTATAAATTTTATTTATTTATTTTCATCAAAAAGGATTAATGATGTTATATAAAATAATGTGATAATGATGTGCAACGGTCAAACAGCTCCAAAGAGCATTTCCAGTGTCCGAATGGGGATGTATTGAGTTTTTCTATTCTCCTTTCTGTAAGCTAAAGTGCAGAATGGGTCTTTAAAAGTTTTATGGCATGGTTGATGGGAATGAGAGAGGGGGCCTTCTCTGCCATCTCCCCCCTCCACCTTTGGAACTCTCTCCATAAAAAGATCAAAACATCTCCCTCTTTAGACTTCTTTAAAAACAACTAAAAACTTTCTTTTGTGCTCAGGCGTATAAAGATGAGCAGGCTTAGTATGTTATATGGACTACTCACCCTGGCTGCTGGCAGTAATTAATTTTATAGTTAATTTTAAAGTTTAAACATATTTCGCTGGTCTGACTCCTCTGTTTTCTTGATGGATTACTATGGAATTGTAAATGTTACATGTTATTTTTTAGTCTTCTTTGTTTAAATATGGATCTGCGAGGGTTTAGGGTGGGATGGTTATTTATTTATGTATTTTTCTTTTTTATGGCATTGATTGTTTGCTGACTTTGTTCACTGCCCTGAGTCCCTTCAGGGAGATAGGATGGTATATAAATAAAGAATTATTATTATTATTATTATTATTATTATTATTTATTAGAACTTGGCCTTGAGTTGTTCAGGCATTTTTGAGTCATACAGGCCCCTTCCACACGGGTGAAAAAAATCCCACATTATCTGCTTTGAACTGGAATATATGGCAGTCTGGAGTTAGATAACCCAGTTCAAGGCAGTTATTGTAGGTGTGGAAGGGCTGACAGAACGCCAGAGTTTGCTGCCATTTCAACCAGGTGGCATTTATTCGTGACCATTTATTCGTGTCTGGCATTGTATCACTGCCTATGGAGACCAGTGACCCCAAGTATTTAAATTGGGTGGCCTTCTTTAGTGCTTATACATTAATTTGAATTGTTTTTCCAGTTTGAAGGGTGCATTCCAATTACTCTGTTTTGGGTATGTTCAATTGAAGTCCATTTCTACTGAGGACTCTTCCACACAGCCATATAACCCAGAATACAAAGGCAGAAAATCCCACAATATCTGCTTTCAACTGGATTATCTGTGTTCACATTGCCATATATTCCAGTTCAAAGCAGAAAAGGTGAGATTTTATTTAGCTTTGTGAAAGGGACCTTAGTCTTTCACTCCCAGTCTGCAGTTGTTGGAGGGCTGCATGTTTTTGGTGACAGAGTGTTATGTCATCTGCCTATAGGAATGTCCAGGAATGCATAGTCTGCAAATCTGCTGTAGCAGTGTCCATGCCAAGATTGAATAGTAATGGCGAGATAAATAAAATAAGGGTTATTTTAAATCCATATTTCAATGTGTCTCTTCCCCCTTAGAACTCTTCACTAGCTGACAGTTTGGAACAAGGTCTATTTCAGACTTTTAGTTCCAATATTTAAAGCTCTGTTCTAATTTTCCTCAGTACCTGACAACTTGCCTAGTGTGATATGTTAGGAATCTAAGCATACCATGTTGTACAATAAATTTCCATCTAGGAATCTTTTATCTGTAGGGAAAACATATTTTTGTTTTACCAATGTGCTCAACGCCTGTCTAATATTCAAGCCTTTTAAGATCTGGCACTATATCTGTGGTATCAACTTCCTTTAGAGGAGGATCTCACTTGTTTTTGTAAGGGATTGAAGACCTAGTTTAGCTGCTTTGTGCCTGAGATTGTTTCAGTGGGATGTTGGTAATTTCATTTCATTTATATTTATAGTCCTTGATGGCATACCTTGATATTCCATACTTTGGTGAAAGGAGCATCATAAATAAATGTTGTTGTGTTGCATTTAGTCATGGCCTCTGCATTCTGGGCTTTGAAGGGAGGACTGATTGATTGCTGCATGGTCATGCTACTTGGAAGAAAGGGAAAATTGATTAGAAAGGGGACTGGCTTATATGCAGCTGTATAAAATGCACATTGAACTGGATTATATGGCAGTGTGGACTCAAATAATCCAGTTCAAAGCAGATATTGTGGATTATCTGCCTTGATATTCTGGGTTATATGTCTGCGTGGAAGAGCCCTTACAAGATTTTTTTAGGGGTGGTGAGGATGTTGGGAGAGAGCAACTGACTCAGTTTCAGGGAGTGTACCAGCCTCGGCATTGCTGAACTAGGTATTTCGGAATCACTGGAGGGGTAGCTGGCCTCAAAAGGATGGAGAAGCTAAGGATGTAAAGTATTTTTGACAACTGATGGGCAGGTGGAAGTGGGGAAAACAAAAAGGAGGACAGTGCAAGTAGTATGATATGCATGAGGGGGAAATGCTGGCTGTAGGAGCTGTCCAGGGCATTTGGTGGCTGCTGCCAGAAAAGAGCAGACATCAGCCACTTTCACTGAGCAATGTTTATGAAGATTTGAAGACAGGAAAGCACAAGAGATTAATCTGATTAGTGGAGTGTACTATTTACTATTTTTCTGGGAATGCAGAGGAGTACCTACTCTTGTCTGGTGTTTATAGTACAATAAATGATGGTGATTGGTTGAAATGAGGAATTTTTAGAAATGTTATGAATTGAATCTTTGTCATTGAGTAGCTTCTTTATTACAGTGTTCCAAGTGTTAGGATGCTACTCAGATGCTATTTCTATTTAAAAGGTTAAGTAAAAAGAAGCAAAATAAAAGTCCTGCAAAGACTTTTGAATTAATGTTAATTTCCTACCTAACACCCAGAGTATATTGCTGGCTTTTGGGATACTCACTTTCACCTCAAACCCTTTCATATTTTCTTACTTGGCAATTCTCAGTAACACTATCATATCTTTGTTGGGATCCTAGGCATATTTCCTCTTGTGGAACTAAGATATGTCGAAACATTAATAGTAGAAATAAGGCAACACAGCAAACTATGATATATAGTATTCATTTAAAAATGTTTGTAAACACATATAAATGTCTTAAGCAAAAGTTAGGTTTTCAGAAATATTATAAACTTACACATTTAAGCCATGCAAAGTATATATGACAATCCTTATCTACTTAGGGGTTTTTTTTTTGGGGGGGGGCGGTTGCATTTGCCTTCTCTTATTCTTCCAATTAGTTACTTTTATAGAAAGTTGATTTCACAGCTCCAGTTTTAATTTTTGTGGAATTTAACAGTTAAATGTTTGGTGAATTATCTCTTATGATATATGTGGCCTTTGAAATGTTTGAGAATGTGTTATGGCAGTAATTATAGTAATTACAATACAATTCAATATTTTATTTTGGATTTCTCTATTACTCCAAGCAGAACTCACAGAGAAGTGTTTTTATTTGAAATTATTAAATAATGTAGAATTTTTTGTCTATGAAATTAAAGGAGCAGCCAATGGCAAGAATATTGTGTTTAAATCAGTGAAGGTCAGATTGCAAACTTCACATAGCATCCAATGTTTTTTGATGATCTTGGGCCTTCATGTTTCAGTCTGTTCTGTCTCTCAGTTCTGTTAAGATAAAAGAGGTGGATTTGTAGATGAAATGGATTTGTAGATGAAAATTGAGTTAAGTTCTCTGAAAATCTAGCCTAGCACTGTTTTCTCCTGGGGTACATCTACACGGTAAAATTAGTTCAGATTGGTTCACTTTAAATGTCATAGGTCTGTGCTATGGAATCCTGGGTGTTGTAGTTTGATGAGGTACCAACACGTTTTGCAGAAAAGGCTAAAAAACTTGTTAAACTACAAGCCCCAGGATTCTATAGCATTTAGCCATGGCGGTTTAAGTGGTGTCAACCTGCATTAATTCCACAGTGTATATGCATCCTTATTTAAAGCTTTTTATGGTTAGCTTTATGCAGACCAAATTATAACTGTATTTAAATGTTGTGTTATACTATGTTTTAACAATATTTTACCTCCTGTTGTAAGCCAATTTGGGTCCCATATTGGTGGGAGAAAGGTGGGATAGTAAATTCCTTCATGTCACTTATGAGAAGGTAAACACTACCGAAAATACTGTAACACAATTATTATCGAGCTTGTTAGAAGCAAACTAGGCTTCTAAATAAATTTGGCAAACTCTAACTTGGGAAGTCTCATGTTCCATTATTTTTAGTGGTGTTTGCCTTCTATTAAGTGACATTCTTAGATTCCTTAATACCAAATATGTCTAAAATCCTGTATGGATACATTGATAATGCATCTTGCCAATCAATACATTTTTAAAAAAATCAAGAGGGAAGATAACTTCTGTTGCATAGCTTCCCAAGATGTTTTCTGCTCTTGGTATTCATACATAGGCTTAAGAGAGCAACCTAAATTGAGATAATTTGATTAAAGCGGTGATGGCCTACTGTTGGCTTATGTCTGTAAAAGAAGCATCTACTGGTTTTTGCTCCACCTCTGACTCTGACTGTGATCTGTGAGTTGTTATGTCATATGTGTTCATTTGTGGAAGTTTGTTACATATTATGTTAGCGTTTCCATTGAGATAACAGGCTGATATATAAGAACTTAAAAGATTGTTTCTTTTAAAAATATGCAGTAGACAAGAGGTAAAAAATTGAGAAAAACATTGTAAAATAACAAGCTGTGAAGAGATCAAACAAGGCAGAAAGCAAAAGCAAGAAATAACACCAAAACAAAGAAACAAAAGATTGGAAAATTAAATTACTGACAACCTTCTTTAAATGAATTGATTTGTTTTCAAGTTGTTGCCATAAAATATGTGGAAGAAGCAACTAAGGGTTCCTAGGGAGAAAATGTCAGCACTGCTGTTGTACAATCTAGGTATTTTCTTCATGTTGTAGCAATCACTGAATATTTTCTGTTAACAGATGATGACTTTGATCAGTTAGATAAGCCTGGTGCAGAGAGATCTTGGAGGAGAAGGACCGGAGATGATGACTGGGACAGGTAAAGGTGTTTTATTTTTCATGTTGAGATCTGTGCATGGAATGTCATTTTGCTTGCTGGGGTTTGTTTTGTACCCTGTTTTTTTAAAGTGCAAATTCATATACTAATGAAGTTGTTATGTCTGCAGTGTGTGTCAGGTGATTAGTAGTGGGGAGATGTATAGCCTCCCTAAACAACAGAAATAGAGATTCTTCTTCAGTAGGAAGGCTGCCTTTCAGCCTGATTAAATTCCTGGGCGTGGAAGTCATATAGCAGTAGTGGGTGCAGCCATTGCAGATCACTCCACATTTCCTTTTCACTCTTTCACACCCACAATCCTCCTGTGTGGGTACACATTTTACGCATATGCCCATCACATCACATGACACGAACATTTATTGTCTCCTTTGTATTTTGCATTCCTTCTTTCCAAACTGGATTTTTGGAATGTTGTTTACATAGCATTGCCTCTGAAGATTCTTTAGAAGTGGCTGCAGAGATGCTAGTGAACACCTCGAAAGCTGAAAACATAATTCTGATTTAGAAGCATTTGCACTGGCTTCTACTAAACTTTAGACCTCATTCAAATTGCTGGTCTTTACTTTAAAAGTCATAGATGTAATGGGACCTGATTTTCTGTATGATCTCCTTTATCTATATAGTCCTGTCAGAACGTAAAGACTTGTCTTACTGGTCCTGTTTCAGGGCCATTTATAAGAGATGCTTCCTATTGCTTTCTGTTGACCCTTTTTTAAATAGGTGAAACATTGACATTGACTTTTCTCTTTAATGTTGACTTTATCTAATGTTGACATTACCTTTACATATTATACAGTAATTCTTCAGAGTATACTAAATATTTATTAACATGACAGTTAAATGTTTTATTTTGTTTCTTGCCTCTTGTATTTTCTTTGTCAGGATATAGCTCTCAGAAACAGCTGAATGATTTTAAAGATGTATAATAGTGGATTGTGTACATGTCAGTTAAATCATGTTGAATATTATTAAGATCTATCTCTGGCTTTTTGTGTCTCTGTTTGCAGGAGGGAGTGGTGTGTATGTAATTCTGTGTTGGTATCTTATAATATTGGGTAGCGTATGATACTTATTATATTATATTTTGAGGTCCACTTGCAACTCTTGCTCTAGAAAGTGTACCATTGTTTCTTAGTAAGTGTGGCTTAGCACTAAGGTGGGATTAGTCTCCATAGCTGAACTTGAACGATGCCTCCTTATTTCCAGAAATTTCAACTGGAGAGTGATTTGGATTGCCAATTTGATGATAGGGTACAGGTTATTTAGCACAGTATTCCAGCATGTCAGTTTTAAAGATATATCATTAAATACTACAGTCAAAATCTTCCAGGTCACAGTATTTGAGATTCTGTGTGTGTGAAAGGAAGCTAGGTGGTGAAGAAAGCTGACAGGAAGAAAATTAACCTATTTGGAATGTGATGCTTTAGAAGAGATGTACAGATGCCATATACTGCTAAAAAGACTTAATTAATCCTAAGACAAATCAGGCCTGAAATCTTGCTGTAAGTGAAGTGAGGCTATCACACTTTGGACATAGTATGAGAAGATGTGGCTCAGAAAAAACAAAATGCAAAGATACAGAATGGGGGACGCCTGGCTTGAGAACAGTACGTGTGAAAAAGATCTTGGAGTCCTCGTGGACAACAGGTTAAACATGAGCCAACAGTGTGATGTGGAGGCAACAAAAGCCAATGGGATTTTGGCCTGCATCAATAAGAGCATAGTGTCTAGATCTAGGGAAGTAATGCTACCCCTCTATTCCGCTTTGGTTAGACCACACCTGGAATATTCTGTCCAATTCTGGGCACCACAATTCAAGAGAGATATTGACAAGCTGGAATGTGTCCAGAGGAGGGCGACTAAAATGATCAAGGGTCTGGAGAACAAGCCCTATGAGGAGCGGCTTAAGGAGCTGGGCATGTTTAGCCTGAAGAAGAGAAGGCTGAGAGAAGATATGATAGCCATGTATAAATATGTAAGAGGAAGCCACAGGGAGGAGGGAGCAAGTTTGTTTTCTGCTTCCTTGGAGACTAGGACGCGGAACAACCGCTTCAAACTACAAGAGAGGAGATTCCATCTGAACATTAGGAAGAACTTCCTGACTGAGAGCCATTCAGCAGTGGAACTCTCTGCCCCGGAGTGTGGTGGAGGCTCCTTTTTAGGAAGCTTTTAAACAGAGGCTGGATGGTCATTTGTCAAGGTTGATTTGAATGCAATATTCCTGCTTCTTGGCAGGGGGTTGGACTGGATGGCCCATGAGGTCTCTTCCAACTCTTTGATTCTATGATTCTATGATTTGAAAAACATGAAAAAAAATTGGCAAAGTAGAAGGCAACAGGAGAGAGGAAGACTGGAATACAGATGAATTGATGCAACTAAGGAAGGCACAGCCCTTATCTGAATAACCTGTGCAGGTTATTCAGACATAAGGAGATCCTAGGGTCGCCATACATCAAAGAGAGTTTCACAGCCTTGGAGCAGTCACCTACAAGCTCCTGTCATGCATCTTTATCACATGTGCCCAGGAAAATGGTAGAACACTTAATTTAGCAAAATAAAAATTTCATTTATAAGTTACTATTGTCCTTATGCTAACTGCCTGGCATGTTTATGTAATTAAAAATATGAAGGCATTAGTTTTGTATAAGCAGAATTGTGTACATGTGTTATATGCTAGTTGCATTATAAGTAGTTCACTTGCTCCAGAGGACCTTGGCTAGTTATTTTTCAAATTGTTCCTCTTTGAGTCTTTTGTGGTTATTGCTCACCTCTTTCTGATGTTTTGTTTTCCTCCAGGAAGTCAGGGAAATAAACTGCTTGTTTCTCAGTTTGTAGTATAATATTTGCATCACCAGTATTTGTGGGAAAATGTGAGAAGGACAAATTTTAAAAAAGGACAGATGCAGGATAGAGAGTATAATAATGGTCACCCCATGAACACAAGCACTAATCTGCATGCTTCTCCCACAAAGTTAGCAGTAACCATTATGTGCAGAAATGAATCTCAGATTTGTTCTGTGGCATTGGATTGTTCTGTGTACAGGACCTTCCTTATACTGTGAAGTTCCTGGCAATTGAATAAGTGAAACCGTATATTAATCATTTCACTCATTCTAGAGGAGAGAATATTTCTTTGCAGTTTTTTTCTGGTTGCTGATTACTCAACAAGGGATACGTGCAAAAATTTGCTGTAAGAAAAATATTGAAAATATTTCACTTCTCACCCAATTTTCAGTTCCTCAAGGCTTTCACATCTCTATAGTTAACTTGCATTATTTCAAGTTACAATATATGTACACATAAAATGTTTTTTTTTGTCTTCTTGGTTTCTAGTTGGCATACAAATTCTGCTGATATCCTCAATCCGTTTTTTTGATAAACTAGGAGAAATAATGTGTATAAAGAGTTCAGTCACTTTTTTGAAGAACCGAGAATTATATTTATCTCTTTCTTCCAGTGAATTAGATGATGACTTGCTAGGAGAAGATTTGCTGACTGGCAAAAAGGTAAACAAGAAAACTATTTAAAGTGTCTCTGTGTGAATGTTGAACTCACTTTCATTGTCTCTAGAGAACATTGGGGTATTTCTGAGAACTATCTGCATGTGTTTTTCCTTCAAGCATATATTTTAATGTGGTATCTCCTGTTGACCACTGTTTCTTTTATGTATGCATTTACCAGCACTCTATTCCCTCTTTTGTTATAAGCAAAATAATATACAAAACAAGAACAATATTCAAAAAGACCCGTAGTAAAAGTAGGTTGCTTATGTAAGATTCCTTATGTACGTGAATCTTGAAATATGTGCTGCTTTTATTAAACAAGGTTAAACATTTCCTTTGCATTCTCATTGGAGGGCATATTAAGCTTGAGCCTGAATGTCATGTTTCAGCGATTTACTTATTTAATAGTCTTGTGTCTCCCTTTTGTCAGCTCTGGCAAATGAGATGGCTAACCGGTGCCAGACAAGTGCAAAAAATTGATGCTGGGGTACAGGATCCATTAATGTCAGAATTGTAGTTTTCAGTTTTACAATTTACCATGATTTCTAATGGAAGTAGAGTGTTTCCAGAAATGGCAACTGTGTTTGCAGTTGTTGGCATATGTTTGGCATAAAACATATTAAACGTTGAACACCCTTTTTATGGTGGTGGTCTGTGGTTACACTGTTGGCAAGTTGTGTTCTTCTAGCATTTTTGTTTGTGGTGGAAGTCCCCTTCGGTTTTGTTAATCACATTCTGTTTAACATTCCTGTTGCTGCTTTAACTCCTTTCCTCAAAGCCTTTGCTTTAAAAAGTCTCCTTGGTTGAATATAAAACTGCACGTGTTGTCCTTTATATAAATAATTCCAGTCTGGGTCTTTTTGGTAACTTGACCTGCTTTCTTTGACATCACAATTAACAATTTGGAAAGAGTTCAAACCAGCACAAGAGATGCTGCAGCCCTTAGCAATTCTTTTCTGTTTTTTGAATGCCCTCCAATTTCCTCACACTTCCTGTCTCCCTATAACTTTCTTATTTACTTTCCCAGTTGGCAACCTCTAGAATGAAATGTCAAATAGGAACACACACCACAGTTTTCTTTACCCTTCAGCTAAACAAAACTCACTTTGCCAAGCACATGTATTTAAAAGTTTATCTTTGTAGCTATCACAAGGTGACTTTTCCTATAACCTGAGTAATAAACTGTCTCTTTTAAAAATATAGTGCATGCCATTCAGTATTCATGACATCATTTGTGATGTCTTGATGTAGGTTGATTGATAGTACTGCCGACTCTAAAAAGTCAGGGTTTCTAAGTCCTAAAATGTCATAATGTAAATCTAAAAAAATAAACATATCCTTTATTTAGGCTGTAATTGTATTTCCTGTTTGTTTTCAAATGCTTCATGCTTAAAAGAGGCCCGCAGTAGAGAGAACTTGAGGGTTTTATTTTTATTTATTGGGGGAGGTATCAGCATTTTGCACATAAACTCTGGTGAGACATTGTGCCCATCCTTTCCAAGCAACCTTTTGAACTTTATTTATTATTCCAGTGGGTTTGAAGTTATTGGTTTCTTTAAAAAATGAAACATTTTGGGTTTTTTTAATTAATCCCCTAAAGAGTGTTGTGAAGCTGAGAGATAGTGACTGACCCAAGGCCACCTTTTGAGTGGATGTCTGGGAAGAAACACAAATTTGGACTTTCTGTTAATCCAGCATTCTAGCATAGGAACATCTGTACTGTGGCCTGCCCTCCCCCCCCCCCCCCAACTGTTTTTGTAGCCCTGGCCCTGCTGTTTTCTGGGAGAAAGGATTAATTGCCTCTCTTGGGAGTCTCCCTACAAATTTGCGTAAAAGTTCCCTTAGTAGAGGGAGGCGCTTCTAAGAGAAGCAATTCATCTTTTAAGCAGACCAAAGTGCTCCTTTATATGGTTTAACATTTAAAACAAATACATTTCCTCAAATCAGAAATGGGTTTCCAATAATTTCCAGTTTGGCTTTCTCATTTTTACTAATTTTGGCAGTGTGTGCAGCCCTTGGGAATATTGCTCCCACCTGCTTGCTGTTGACCATCTCTGCTCTAGTCTAGCTTTTCTTCTATATCATGCAGCCATATTGCTGAAAATGGTTTCAGTTGACACTTATTGAACCAGATGAAAAATAGTCTGCTTATTGTTGCTTCAGAACAAAGCAGTGGAATTGTTTTGGAATTTCCCCAATTACAAAGGTATTCTGGTCATTGTGCATGTCTTGTTAAGGTTTGCTGCTATGCTCCTAAATGTTATGTATTAGGTTGCCTGAAGATCATTTTTTTTAAACTTTAGACTCAGTCAGACATGTCAGATGAAGAACTGAATGATGATCTCCTACAGAGTGACAATGAAGAGGAACAACAGTTCAGGTGCGTCTTATTATTTGAGCCATGTAATATACTTGATTTTTTAGCTTTGTCCCTTCAATAATTTGGAATGGTGGATTTGCAAGCATTATATGTTTTAATTCTGCAGGAGGAGAATGTAAGTGTAAGATAAATACCTAGAACGGACACAGGAAAAATATTAGTTATACTTATATCTACCCTTTCCTCCCACAATGTCAAGGTGGAGTACAGAACTCTCAATTTCCTTGCATTATTCTCATAACAATCCTGTGAGGTAGGTTAGGCTGACAGAGAGCGCTTCCACACAGGACTTAAACACATGCCGAAGTGGGTTTAAATCCCCACCCCTCAAAAGCTGGGCTTTCCTGGGGGGTGGGTGTCTACATGCTATACCTGGCCTCCATTATGGTCCTCCTTGCACCCTCCTGGCGCAAGGAAATTATGCTCCAGGAGATTGGGGGGGGGGGGGGGGGGGAGATGGCTAGATGAGTTGATCCCAAGGATTGCATAACGCGATCCCTGGGCTCAGTCCACATTGGGCTCGCACCTGGATCTTACCTCTCTGGGCCCATCCAGAGAGAAAGAAAGAGAGAAAGGTTCCCCTCATGGTTCATGGCTCACTGGGGATTTCAATGTAGAACTTGTAAGCTTGAGACCAACATGCTTGAAAAAATTTAAACAGGAATGCACTTTAGGAGCTGGCTCAAGTAAAAAAAAAAGGAAATAGAAAATAGTTCTCGTGTTGAGAGGAGAAATGAATTTGATAGCAATGAAAAGTCTTGACCTAATAAACTTTGGGTGCAACTTTCAGATATTATTTATATTTGGGTACATTTCAGTAGATTATAATCATTTGTAATGTATTGAAAAAGATGCTGCTAATGAAACAGGCAACAGATTCTTTTCTATATTTTTAATGTCACAGACTCGCTAAAAATGGAGGTGTCAAGCACCATTACAGGAGAGAGTCATCCCTTTTTTTATTTTTCATGAGGGAACGTCTCTTTCATGACAAACCTGTGCCTTATCTTAATCATAGAATATGGTTTAGAACTGTTGTTTTTCTCCTATGCAAATACAATCAGTGGCTTGACTAAACTTGTAAGATTAATCAACCAACTTTTTTTCTGTTAAGAGGCAGTCCTGATAATTTTTCTTCTGTGTTGTTGTTGCTGTGGCCATTTAAGTTGTGAGCATGTTATGGCATCCCTCTCACTGCCTTTTTCTGGGGTTGAGACTGTGTGACACGTCCAAGGTCACCCAATGGATTTCTATGACTAAAAGAGGTATCAAACTCTGGTCTCTAGTGTTGCAGTCCAATGCTCAAACCATTGCACTATACTTGCTCTCTTCTAAGTATTGTTTCGCAATCTGTTCCCATACTCTGTTCTGTATAAAGTTGTTCATCTGCATGCTTTTAATGTGGCTTAAGATGAGAGCCAAAATAATAGGAGAGTTGATATTTGCAAAGTAGGGCAAATTAGATAAAGATGGACATTATAGCTCCGAATTCCTTCTTTAAAAGCTGAATTAATTGACTCTTTTAACAGTTTGTTGTCTTACCTGAAAGATCTTACGTCAGATTCAAGATAGGAGACTTTGAAAAGCTGTTTAAAATTGGAGTGGTTGGTTATCAAGTCTAAATGTGAATTTGAGTTTGAGATAAGTTAGAACATATCTTTATGAAGCATTATTTCACTATAAGAAATGAAAGCCCAAACTAATGAATACATAACAGTGTTCATGTAAATAAAAACAATGAACAGATAGTGTTGCAGAACTGGAAAACATACACAGTTCTTATTCTCAGTGTATTTATTAGTCTGTTAATTAAAATAGAAGGCAGCTTGCTTGGTTATTCTGTACTTCTTGCCAGCCTAACCTGTTAGGCCATCTGGTTGATTTGATCCCTCTGGTCAAATAGCCTGCAGCTGGTGATAAGCCCTGGTATAAGTATGCATATTATGAGTTTGTGGCATTGAGTCAAGTTGATCCGAGAGCTATATATTTTTGCTAGTCAGTGCAGAGTCTATGTGATCTGTGTACATGCTGTACAAAAGCCATGCACCTGCACTCTGTCTTCAGACTGTGGTTAATCTGATTTCAAAATAAAATAAAACTCCTTTCTTTCATTTTGATTCTACCCTAGTTCGCAAGATGTTGCTGTTAGTCTTAATGCTACTTCTGGAATGGTTACATCCTTTGAACTGTCTGAGAGAGCCAACAATACTTCGATTGAACAAGATTCAGCGTATGAACAAGGGGAGGATGAACTGGGCTATGACAAGTCAGAAGTGACTGAAGAATATGCTGAGGAGTACACAGAAGAAGGACAGTATGAAGGCCAAGAGACCGAGCTGACTGAAGACCAAATAGAATATGGGGAAGATCAGGGAGAGGAAGAGATTTATAATGATGAAGTGTTAGATCTCGAAATCAATGAACCTCTAGATGAATTTCCTGTGAGTTTTCCTCTATTGTATTTTCTGAGATAACATTGCTTTACGTGCCTAGGTTTTTAGACTGATTTGAAATCTGTTTACCTCCCTAGGGATGGGGGGAAAATTAGACCTATTATCAATGTCTGCCAGTTTCTTTATCTAGGCTGTGACAAAGTTTGTGTTGACAGCTTGTTTGGCTGTAGGTAATGCTCCTTTGTCATTCTGGAAGGCTGTTGAGAATCATGACCTTGAGGATTGTATCCTTAAGGAAGAAAACAGCTTTGTGTGGTGGAGACACAGTGCCAATTGTTAGAAGTACTTAATGCAAAAGCTTTTATCCAGGGTTTAGACAAGATCTGATAAAGTCCTTCGAAGGTGAAAAGATTATTGACCTGCTAAAGACATCTTTAAGGTGCTAATATTCCAAAGTGATTGATGTCCTGCTCACTCATTTCAACCCCTCTTTTTTTGTAACTGAGAACTGTCTGAACCTGAATAAAGAGATTGGAGGTTACTGCAGAAAATGTCATATGCATAATTTCTTTCACTAAAAGTACCTTGCTGAAGAGGCTGATTCAAAATGAAAATACTTTAGCACTTATCAAAAATATTTGACAGAAAAACCAGGAGAGCAGCTCTTGCTTTATTTCTAGTACCATCTTTCAAAGTGCATGATAGGCAGAACATTCACATGGTTCACCAAAAATACTATATATATCTTGTATAGTGATCTACAAGATAATAGGTGCTTGAAATTACTCATATATGCATACAATGTTATCACACTTCATTACATAATTATTAGTTTACTGTGATGATATGCCCCTCTTAATTAACCAAGACTCTCTTTACTAAAATTTGGGAAGAAATCCTACCATATTTAGGAATTGCTGTGAATTGTAATTGTCTAGTTTATACTTTTCTTAACTACAGCAATTATAATAATTTTGATGAACTAATACATTGACTAGCAAGAGAATATTTTTTCTTGTATAAACTAGTTGTTTTTGCAAGAGCTATACTAAGTATATCATGGATTGAGCTTAACATGTACTATTTAAGGTTAGTGCTGATGTAAATATTTCCAGACACATAACAGTAGATGAGGGTTCATATGCTTTCTCCAATACCTCAAGTGATGTGCAAATTAACACTTGCCTTCTTTGGCCAGCCTTAACCACAACTGAGGGAGCCCTTAGTGGTGCAGTGGGTTAAACCACTGAGTTGCTGAACTTTCTGACCAAAAGGTTGGTGGAGTGGGGTGAGCCTCCTGCTGTTAGCCCCAGCTTCTGCTAACTCAGCAGTTCGAAAACATGCAAATGTGAGTAGATCAGTAGCAGGAAGGTAACAGCACTCCATGCAGTCATGCTGGTTACATGACCTTGGAGGCGTCTACAGACAATGCCTGCTCTTTGACTTAGAAACTGATATGAGCACCACTCCTAGAGCAAAATGCAACTAGACTTAATGTCAAGGGGAAACCTTTACCTTCTATTGTTGTTTACTTGTTCAGTCGCTTCTAACTCTTCGTGACCTCATGGAACAGCCTTTAACCACAACTAATTGTTTAGTTGGTCTTATGCTCAATATTCTCCACATTTCCTCCTAACCACTGTTTGCTAACAAGCTTTAAATTAAACCATTGTTAAGTGGGAATTCTGCTTAAAACTTATTCTGATATAGATCTGTTAAGGTAGGCATAAGGACCTTGTGTGCGTATTGAATAGAAGAGACTGTGAAATGCTGTGACCTCCTCATGATTGTAAGTTAGGAAACATAGCAACCTGATTGAATACTGCTACCCTCAATCCTGAAGCAACTCAAAATACTCTTTCTGGAAATAATTTTTAGGATGAAGAGTATATGCAGTCTTACAGTGAACAGCAAGTCATTGAACAGCAGGAATATGTTGCTGAAGAGGAGCTGGAAGAGGTTGCCGCTGCTCAGACGCCTCCCAATGAATCAGAAGAGGTACTTTAAAAGAACTGAAATCTTAAAGGCAAAATATTGCTTACTTGCATGGGATTTAAGTATTGCAGGCATTATCTACTGGCTTGTGTTTGTCCTTGGAAGTCCTCATGTCAATATTTATATCTTTGAAGCCTAGTCAAAGATAAATTATTCTATGATCCTATGTTGACCTTGCCTTTTGAAACACATTATTTTGTCAGAGAGATGCTCAATATTTTTGTCAGGTTGGTTGAAATCCTTACACTTGGGTCCTCCAAATAGCTGTTACCATTATCAAAGAAGACCTCAAGCCATTGGTAAAAGTGTTATTGCCACTTCTGTTTCAATTGTCTACTGCCTGCTACTCCCTTTGCTGCTTACCTTCTGTTCCTCCCACATTTTTCTTCTACAAGGCCTTCTCCAATTAGTGGCCAGCCACTGTATTTCCCCCTCCCCAGAAAAAATATGTCCTTCATGTCTATATTTGGATTCTCTGTGTTTGTAACTTTTTAACTTTGAATATGTTTTAATGGTTTTTAACTGTGATTTTAAAAAAATATTGGTTATATCTAATTCTGTTTTAATGTTTGCACATCTGCATACTTTAAATTGTGTACTAATGTTTTTATGTTAAGTCGCTTTGCGCCTCCTTCAGGAGAGATAAAGTGAGGTATAAATAAATATAATAATGTATATATGAAGAATAATTGGCAGTTAGCTGGGATGATAATGAGTTCATTGTAAGCAGTTAGGGAGAAGAGGATACGTACATCTGCCCCCATAATTTATGACATGGAAACCTGATTTGTTTACATGGTTTCTCCTTTTTATTTTCTTAAAATGACCAAAACTTCAAAACTATTCCAGAGCATTTAATTGTGTGTGTGTGTGTGTGGGGGGGGGGGGGGGTGGTGGTGGTGGTGGTGGTAACCCATCATCATCTTTTTAAAAAAGATGTACTTACTGATTGTACAGATTAGACATCAGTACATTTGGTTGTTTCAAATCCTTGGTTTCCACCTCTTTCCTTCACTGGGGAAACTGACACAAATGTTTAAGTTCCTCCATCTAGATGAGTTTGCAAATCATGCCAGCCTTCTAAAGCAATTGTCCTGATATTCCGTTTTCATGCCCAGTTTTTTCTTGCTTAAGGTTGGAATAAATGGTGAGAGATGAAGGAACACCAAATGTCTAAAAAGTCATATATACTGCAGATAATCTGTCGCTTGACACTTCATGGTCTTCTGTAAACAGATGTCTTGCCAACTGAAGAAGACAAGAAATTCAGTATGACTTAATGCAACTGTCCATGCGGAGACCAATTATTGCCTCAGATATAAGTTCATTTCAGTCTGGAGCATTTATTTTTCTTTCCTTTTCTACAAGAGACTAGCTGCCACTCTTAGCTTTCACTGTCATCATTTGAAGCAGGGGATTATATTATCCTTTTGGATTTAAGGTTCTTCATTTTTAGGATTTGAAGTTCTCACTTTCTTTTGAACTAGGAAGCTGCAGCTCTGGTTCGATTATTTGACAGGCTGTTTGGCTTTCATTCTGTATGACCTTAAAAAGAGCTTATCACCAAAATTAGTGGTTTATTCAGGGGTCCCACTTTGCTCCCTCAGTATTGAGGGGACGTAATGATTTGTATTTTGTTATATACACACTAGCCTTCTGGTTTTTGAGTTATGTTAATCCCACAAACGAACATTACATTTTTATTTATATAAATGTGTACACACACACACATATTATGTACAGGCTGAATATTCATTATCTAAAAAACTTAGAACCAGAAGAGTTTTGGATTTTGGAATACTTATACTTCCCTATGTGTATACAATGAGATTTTCTGGAGATGGAACACAGGGGTAAACATGACAGACATTTTGTGTTTCATGTGTACTTTATACACATAGCTTGAAGGCAATTTGCTGAAATATTTTAATAACTGTGTGCATAAAATGAAGTTTATGTATATTGAACCTTCAGAAAGCTGGGCTGTCACTATCTCTGCCACCCATGTGGACGATTTCTTATTTTGGAGTATTTTATTGTAGTTGTATTACAGTGGTTATAAATAATAGTATTGCAGGGCTTTGTAAGTAATGTCATTAAAAGTTCAAATATTGAGGCATGTATCCAAACATATCAGTCCAAAAAATAGGCTCAGTTGTGAGTGTTGGGGAAGCACACATGTGCTAGAATTTTGTGAAACGCTGAACATAAAAATTCCCATCTTATCGTAGTTGTTGCATTTGCCAGTTAATTTCTAATAGTCAATCAATACATTTGACAGCTAATTCTAGTATGTTTAATGCAACCAGCAGCTCTTTTAAACAAATAATGAAAACCTTACCATTGTTCAGTTTCTGTGATTGTTATCAGGTACAAACATTGTACATAGTAACAAGTATTGTACCTGGTAGCAATTATTGCACCTGTAAAGTAATTTTTAAAGAAAATATTGTAAAAATGTGTTAAACCAGGGCTCTCTTCATATCCTCCCATCTTAACTGTCAAACTTGAAGTGATTTGTTTCACATGGATTGCACTTAATAGGATTGATACTTGAATACATCCAGTTTTATTGAATTTTAAATAGGGTTTATATGTTGTTTATGTAAATTTGTTATGTAAATGTACATTGTTATTGTTTTATATGCTTATGTACTGCTGTATTTTATGGGCTGCACTTCTGTGTGCTTTTGAGAGGTGGTGGCAGGATATAAAGTGTTTTATTATTTATTTATTATTAGCAGGTGGCTATTGAAAATTTGGAGCTTCAAGAAGAAACTAAAGAAGAATCTGACGAGGAAGAAGATGATGATGAAGAGTCCGGTCGACTTCGCTTTAAAACTGAAAGGAAGGAAGGAACAATCATCAGGCTTTCAGATGTAACAAGAGAACGAAGAAACATTCCAGAAACTTTGGGTAAGATTTTTGGGAGTGATGAAGTCACTAGAATTTGTGATTTTTTTACATGTTTGGGCAGTTTAGAACAATTTAATATTGCTCAGAATTGAGAACACAGGTTCAAGCCGTACTGTTCAAGATGATTTGCTCTTTAACAGGCTTCTCAAAGCAGGCAACTTAACACAATCCCCCTTTCCCTTCATTTGTGTGTTGCAGTAGGCCATTTTAATCAGTTTGATGAAAGATAAGCTTCGGTGACTCTCGGATTTGCACACACACAAACATAAAAATCATTATGAATCAAGGTGTCAATTATAGGTGGGATGATGGTGGTTTGGATTTTAAATTAAGCAGAGCTCCTTCGTTTAGCCATATTAGCAGTTAATTTAAGATATTTGTCAAGCAAACCAGGGACAATGTGGTTGATACTTGCTTGTTTGACAGATATCTTAAATCAGCCAGAATTCACATGTTCCATTTTGAATTTTAAAAAAAGAAAAACCAAACATGTCCTGTTTTGTGGTCAAGTCAGGAGAGAGTTAGGGAGCGTGTGGGCCATATGCTCAGGTAGTCTTATTAATCTGACACTAATCAGTAGAAATGTATTACTTCCAAAAGGGCTGTCTGTATCTGTACGTAATCATGAAATTCAAATGTGGATGTTTGTTGAAAATGCTTATTAGCTGTCTCAAATCAATCACTGAGTAATTTATTTCTCCCTGACTTTTCACACTACTTTTAAAAAAGTCTTCGTGCTTAGGAAAAGTTGTGAGTTGGTGAAATTTTGACATTAACAGCATTAATTTTGAAGCTGTTTTAAAAAATCTGCCTCTCTTTAGTGTAATACTCTGGAGTATTTTCGTGTTGAGAAGGCACTCTATATTAAATAATTGCTCAGTTATACACAATCTGTTTTTAGTCTTACGTTGCCTTTAGATTATTATTAAATTCTACTGTATCTTTTCTAGTTAATAATGGGTTGTTTTAGATAGATATAGTATCTGGTAACAGTTACAAGGCAGGAAGATCTATTTCTTTAAACAATGTTATGTCAAGGAAACATCGTTATTTGCTTTCTAGCAATTGGTGATTGATACATTGAAATGCTGCCATTACAGCTAAGATCTTTTCCTTTATTCAGGATGGATAAGGTATGAAAAGGAAAAAAAATCCATGTGGGAAAAGGCAGGCCTGAGTTTTAAATCTTGGGTATTTCATTCAAGTAACAGAATATATTTTCCTTGTATCTAGATGGCTGTTGTCATTTCT
Source organism: Anolis sagrei (assembly GCF_037176765.1). Taxonomy (NCBI): domain Eukaryota; kingdom Metazoa; phylum Chordata; class Lepidosauria; order Squamata; family Anolidae; genus Anolis; species Anolis sagrei. The sequence continues at coordinate 119,963,579 of NC_090026.1, read as the reverse complement.
AATTTAGGAACAAACGTGTTCGCTTTCAGGTTGACATGTCTGTTTGCTCAGCAGGGGAGCAGGTTGTCCAGCTCTCCATTTCTGAAAAGGATAGGCTTATTAAAGATGGTACCTGAAAGGAATTTCAGTTTCATGTTGTCATCATAGTAAGGTGGAATCGGTAGGGTTATTAATGAATTATTTATAGTCCCAGTGTGTCATCTTGAGCAAGTACATGCAAACAAGTCACCTTTTGAAATGTTCTGATCTTCAAGATTAATGTGAAAACATGACGTAGTTCGCAAACAGAAATTGCTGGTGTGAGCTGTATATCCTGGGGTGCAACAACCTCAGGGATGCATTTCCTCACTTATATTACAGATGAGGGCATACCTTCAAGAGGTACCTTGGTGCCTGAAGTCTCATTTAAAAGTAATGCATGTATTTCCAGGTCTGGAGTAATTTGGGGACTTGTGAATAGCAAGCATCTGGAAAGAGATGTCGTCGTCGTCCCCCCCCCCCCAAGCCTTTTGTTATGGCCACCAGAATTACTCCAGCATTGCCATGTTGTGGTGGTATAGCTGAAACAATTTCCTCCCATTTCTTCTGAAAACAAGGCATGTAGGCAGAACATACCTTTTTTTTGGAAATGAAATGACATTCTTTATTTACAAAAGAAGACGTGGCCTCCTCCCAGTTCCTCACACAGCAGCATCACAGCAGTATTGGGGGGCATTGTTGCTCTCTTCCACCATAGGTTCACCAAAACAGATGTAAACATAATGCCATTTTTTTATCATGTACTTCCTGGAAGTTGGTGAATGCCTGTTTCTCTATGTTCTCAAATTTAAAGAGCATCCCTATATCCAGAGAGGCTCCGCTGGTGTATACATTTTGTCTTCGTTTAAATAGATTTCTCAGAAGCTGGTGGGCTATCTGACTATGGAAATGCTTATCCTGGAAGAATTTCAAATTAAGGGAAATGTTTGGGATATTGTTGGGTTCTTCAGTCGTTTCTCTGGCCTGGTTTATCTTTCTGGGTTGTTTGCCTGGTATATGGCTTGATGGAAGTTATAGACCTAACTCTTATCGTTCATTCCTTGGTGACTTCCTGATATGTTTATTATACAGGGTTAGTCAAAATGCATAGGCCAATAAGCCATTCAATTGAATGGCTTATGTACATAGAGTGCTCTACACCATGATGGTGATGATAGATTTAACTCCTTACACACCTTTCCTACAGCATCATTAGAATACATAGATAAAAACATATGAAACTGCTCTTCGTGATGGGCCAGATTTTTTCTTCTGACAGAATATTACAGCCTAACTCTTACTGGCATAAGACACACCACCTTTTTCATGCACTATCCTATATGTTTAGCAATGCCTAAGTGCCTAAGCAGTCTTAATTTGTTAGGGAGTGCCATTTTATGTTAGTACATCTTCTACATAGAATCATAAAGTTGGAACAACCTCATGGGCCATCCAGTCCAACCCCTTTCTGCTAAGAAGCAGGAAAATCACATTCCAAGTACCCTCCGACAGATGGCCATTCAGCCTCTGTTTAGAAGCCTCCAAAGAAGGAGCCTCTACCACACTGGGGCAGAGAGTTCCACTGCTGAACGGCTCTCACAATTAAGCATTATTCTGTATCCTGACCTAGTTATGCCATGGTTAACATGTGTCAAGAACAGGAACACCTTTTTGATAATGACCCCTGGGCATGATCTTTTATGAGAGGTCTGTTCATATTGCTTTTCAGGAGCAGGTGAATTTCTTTTTTGCATCACACGTTCTTTGGCTGCTGAGCTTTAACATTTACCTTTTTTTGTTGCCTGCCTTCCTGCCATTATTTTTCTTTTTTGTCTATCTCTCTCATCAATCTTATTTGAGTCAATATGAGTGTTGTACAGGAGGTTCTTGAAACTAGTGGGAAGTGAAAATTGTGGCATGTTGTTTTGCAGACCTCAATATATAAGGTCTTTAATTACACAGATACCCTAAGGATCAACAATTTGAGTGTGAAATTGCTGTGAAAATAAACATTTGTTGTTAGCAGACTGCAGAAAAAATTTAAATGAAGTATTTGAAACAAGTCTTCTAACACCTTTGTAGCTTATACCAAAGTTTCTATATGATGAGCCATTGTCAACTGGAACCCTTAAGAGTTCTGCAATAATTGATGGTTATTACGAATTGATCTCATAGAAGCAAAAATGCAGTAGAAGTGGCATTATAAATATTACTTTCTTTCAGGACTGATTGTACTTAATATGAATTATGGGTATTAAAATGGAACTTGGTTATATAGCTACAATTTTTTACTTTAAAATCTGGATGTAAGTTGAGAAAACACTTAAAAAGAGAAATTAATATTTCAGTTGGAATTACAAACGTAATTTCCATTCTGTCACTTTTTGGTGACCTTTTGTGACAGCTTGTCTCTATTGGAGGGAGGCATTCTTACTTGCTGATTAAAGATGTCATTTGAAACCATTTTATTACCGAGGGCGGCAAAATTAATCTTGACACTTGGAGGCTCTAGAAAAATAATTGCTGATTCACTGCATTAGCTCTGTGTGAAAGAATTTTGCAGTCAAGATTAGGTGAAAACATGTAAACCAGGGAAATCTCCTGGCAGGTCAAGTGCTTTTCAATGATTTCCTTCTAGCCTTGTCTCAACCTGCCTGGCAAAAGGACTCGTTTTAAGGCCAACACAGTGCCAGAAGCCATTTCTCCTTTGCACTTACCCACTAGGTCCTGGAAATGATGTCACAGCACTTATGGTTTCATAAGTGACCTCATGGCATGAATATCCTAAATGTGCCATATATTGTCTGATATTGGAAAATAAGCAGGATCAACCTTGGTTGGTATTTGGATGGGAGACTATAAATTGATACCAGGTGTTGTAGACTGTATTTCAGAGGAAGGAATTAGCAAATCCAACTCTACCTATTCCTTGCCTAAGAAACCCATTAAAATTTGTGGGATCACCATAAGCCGACAGATAGCTTAATGGCACATATACACAAAAGTTACCTGAGTCATGGAGAAAGTGGGTTCCCATTTTTAACAGCAAAAGGTGTCCAGCTAGGCATCATCCTTTCTCTGTTTTTTTGCGATGGGTCCCTGCAGTCTGTCTCCCCAGATATGTTTCTCAGCTGTCCTCCCTTTGACAAGGCTGGAAAACACAAGACAACAGTAATAAAACAGCTTAACAAGGTTGTCAGTTTGCTAATAAAAATAGTTTTGGACAGTGCAGTAGTAAATACCAGATTTTCCCAGTTCTGATGCATAAAGAAAATGCTTTCATGAAGCAATTAATTTTTTAGACATGATGACAAGTCTCCTTCCTTCAAAATATGAAGGGGGAAACCTTTTAGGTTAGAAAAATAATAGTGATTGGATAATGGAATTTCTCATGTTTGGATACAGCTTGTTTACACAGGGATAGAGAGGAGCTACAAGTTCAGAAATTGTGGGCTAGTTTTACCCAGGCCCCACATTAATATTGTTCTGATTTTTTTTTCTGTATAAAAAATTGGAAACTAAAATTCATCCTGTAGTTCTGCTTTTGTAGTCTGTTACTGATGAAGTGACTACTGTCTGCATAGAAAAAAGTATACTTAGACTGAGCTGAATTTTTGTCCCATGGTGGTAAAATGGAGGTGTTTATTCTGTTAAAAATAATCTTGAGTATATACCCCAATCTTATAATTTTACTGAAGTTTAAGTCTTGATTTTGTGCTTTTTCATCCTTTGCTGGTCAGCAATTTAATCCTTTCCCTGGCTTCTTCCATAGAACCAGTTAAAGTAGTTTCATGTTACATATTTTGAAGCCATTGAAACATATATTCAGCAAGGGCAGGATCGCCTGTATAGGCTGAAAAATGCGGTATACAAATAAAGCAAATAAATAATAAAGGGCAAACCTTTTAAAAAACCCAGTGATAAGTTTACCTTACAATCACTGTAAATCAGAAATGACTTGAATGGTACTACAAAAACAATTTCCATACATGTTTGTGTTTTAAAGTAAACTGATGGAGAGAAAATTGGTTTTTAACAGTTCAGTTGCGGAACAGTGTTTGAAACTACAGCATTTCATTCTTGCTATTTTTCTCACAAAATAGAATTATATAATGGAATTGCTAAATTAAGCCTTGATAGATCATATTACTGTTGGTAGCCTATTCTTCAAGGGGAAACTAGATACAGTTCTGTTGTGGCTGCAATATCAGTTACTTGGCTTTCTAATCCTTTAGGTAGATACTTAAACATTCCTGTTTCTTCCTCTGACAGAGCTTTCAGCTGAAGCCAAGGCAGCATTACATGAATTTGAGGAGCGGGAAAGACAAATGAAGCAGGGACGCTACGGCTCACGGAGAGGAGGAAGGCGAGGAGGGCCTTTAATGTTTCGTGGAATGGGAGAACAAAGGAGAGACAACAATGACAGGGGAAGAATGAAGGATCACAGGCCTGCGCTGCTGGCGACTCAGGCAGCTGTTATGGTATTCTAAAAATACTGTCATGATTTTAGCAATAGTGCTGCTTAGGGTCAGGAAATGTTAGTATTTAAATAATGTTTTGGAGAAAACAGCCTGCTTTCAGCTTCTTTTCAAAGCTCTGCTGAACAGTTAAGTTGTTGAATTGAAACACACGTTTTAGTGCCTCATCCTACACATGCACACACTGCCAGTTAAAGCCATTTGGACTTGGGATGGGAACATCACTTAATATATTCACATTCAGGTTGAAGACAATTCAAAATTTTTAGTTTACCACCACCTTATCCAGACTTGGGTGCATGTATCTGGATTTATGGAACAAAATTTTTGACTTACCTCCTCCTCATGGTAGCTCTTCTGGCTACCCAGAAGGCCAGGGGACACTATTGAATCGGGCAAATGACTTGAGGAGGAGGAAGTGGGACCCTGTTGAATTTGAGGTTTGGGTAATGGTGGGAGGGATGGAAGGGTTTCCCAAAATTGAGTGAAGGAACCTTCTAAGAGTGAAGCCTTTCAAGTAGTACAAAACCAGGTGTCTTCATAGCCTGATAGGCTTTGGTAGCGGGATGGTGATGCTACAGGGTTACAAGCAACACACCAGACCATCAGCACCTCTAAATTGCTAGTAGTTAAATTTTAGGGAAGACATGTTTACCTTTTAGAATAGGAAAAGGCCAGTTCAAAGTCTGGGTAATAGAGCTACATTAGGGACCCAACATACCTCCATGGCCTGAGGTTTCTGCTTTCTACAACAAAGGAGTTTAAGTCTAGTATTTGGCAACATGCTGGCTCTTGATGTGGAGATTTTACTTTATTTCCGTGGTCTTAAGCTAAAATGACATTCACCCTCCATCCATTTGTTTGATCCCATATTCTTATGAAGTGCTTTAGATGAGGGTGTTTTTTCATTTGTAAGGTAATGAAATTCCAAGAAACTGCATTCTTCTGCTTTTTCATTTCAGACGCATTCAGAAAGGATCTTTCGTCATCAGCAACCCATTAGGAACCTCTTCCAGCAGCAACAGCAGCAGCAACAGCAGTTACAGGGTCTGCTACCCATTCCTTCTCAGCATCACACACCACCCCCTCCCCCTCAAGGGATTCATATGCCACCACAGCTAGAAACACCAAGGATACTGATGACTCCTCCTCCAGTGGCATCCCAGCAACCAAAAAACATACACATAAATCCACACTTCAAAGGGACTGTAGTCACCCCTGTGCAAGGTGAGAATTTATTAAACCCTGGCTTTTGCCCTTTCACAGACAATACTACAAATGTAGTGGTGAAAGAGCATAACTTACTTCGAGCACATTGTTGGGATACAGAAAATCACTTGTGTTCTCTCAGTTGCACTGACAGATAACAAGGGGCAGAAACCCAACCAAGCTTTGGAGAGCTGCTCTTAATGTAGGCAGCACTCAGCTACATCGATCAATCACCTTATTTTGCATAGGTGGGCTTCCTGTATTTTTTTTGCACAGGAACATAACTACTTGGGACATGTTTGTTCAGTTTTATAGCTGTGGGGCCCCCTGGTGGCTTAGCGGGTTAAACCACTGACCTGCTGAACTTGCTGACCGAAAGGTCGGCAGTTCGAATCCAGGGAGCGGGGTGAGATCCTGCTTTTAGGCCCAGCTTCTGCCAACCTAGCTGTTCAAAAACATGCAAATGTGAGTAGATCAGTAGGTATCGCTTCTGTGGGAAGGTAGCTATATTCCATCCAGTCATGCTGGCCACATGATCTTGGAGGTGTCTACTGACAATACCAGGTCTTATGCCTAGAACTTCAGATGAGCACCACTCTCAGAGTCAGACACAACTAGACTTAATGTCAAGGGAAAGCCTTTACCTTTACCTTATAGTTGCAGTTGAGAAGTTAGCAGTCTACACATCCTGTTATCTGTCTTTGTTTATGCAGGCTGCTCTTAATTTGTATTTGAAAGAGCAGGCGTGGTTGAAGGCAGAGGATGTAGTTATGCTGCTCTGGCTCCTACTGCCAGTATAGCTTTGGTGTAGAAAATCTGTATTCTGCATTTTTGCAGTTAAGATGAGCTTTAGCAGAAACAGGATACCCATTGAATGGTGACTTTAAAAAAGCTAATTTTGAACAGGTGAAGTCCCATAGATTTTCTGTCATTAGTTTCTGCATACTTCCCTGTTTTCCTTTTGACCCAACTCGTACAATTCATTGTTGGAATGCTTGGTACTTGAAAATGTAAAGAAAAAAGCTTGCTTTTTAAAAATGCATGTTAGTTAAGTTCCAGTACAATCCTTAACATGGTTTCTCCAAAGAAAGTGCATTTGAAGTCAGTGACACTGTTTGGGATCATTGTTGAAATTCCATAATTGAGTTATCCTTGTTGTTGCATCTGGCTGTTTGGGAAGACATGGCATGTCTCTGATGCATTGTTGTTCAAATTTTGTCATTGAGTCGAGTTATTGGGTAGTATCTACCACTTTTGTAAATATATTTACAAAATATTGTAAAATATTTTGTATTATTTTACAAAATAATAAAAAAAGTAAGGCAGTTAACTTCCAGCGCAATCCTAACCATGTGTTCTCCAAAGAAAGTGCAATTGAAGTCCGTTGAGCTTACTCCATAGTGACACTGTTTGGAACCAACACAACAGCATTCCTTTAGAACACTGGTTCCCAACCTGTGGTCTGTGGACCACCAGTGGTCCGCAATAATGAAAATATGGACCGTGTCCTCACCATTGGCTATGTCAAGGCAATGTCCTCATCATTGCCTTGAAACTACGCGGCAATGAGAGTGACTAGTCTCACAGAACCCTCATATGCTGCCGAGGCAACTGGGATGTCGGGAGGGGAGAGGCTGACTACCCATGAAAGACTACTACCACATCAGCTCTAGATTATTAAATATGGTTTTCTGTGGGTGAGCAGATGGCGACTACTGGATGGCATATGTTCTGTATCAGAAACTAGAGCTGATGTGGTCAATCTAATGCAGTTTTCTGAATCAGCACCCCAAATAAACAAATCGAATCTAAAGTTGATCAAAAACTGATTCGTAACCCTTTTGGTGCTAATGTTGGAGAGTGGTCCCTGGTCAAAAAAAGTTTGGGAACCACTGCTTTAGAAAATATACCTAGGATGAGTAGTTTAATTATTTGTAGGTTTAGTCTACAAAATGGAGACAATTTGTAGTGATGCCGTTAGTATCCTAATTGCCCTGTTGCATGGGGTTAAAAGGTTTGGCCTGCCTGCAGTGACCTGGGGGAAATAGGGAGGCAGCTGCTTATGGATGTGACTGCATATAAACGTGATCTGGACTCTTGGCTAAAACAAATTGATCTAAAGAGTATGTTCCTTGTTTTTAGTGCCCTTGCTGCCAGTCCCCACCCAGCCAAGACCTGCTGTAGGACCCCAGAGATTTCAAGTGAGTAGCAGCTGTTTCTCCTTCTCTGATATGGATGAGCATACATTTGCAAAGAAATATTAATATGGCAAATAAAGGCTGTGCCAGTGAAATATAATTTTAAGGATTTGTAAATATTGACAATGATCTGTGAGTTAGAAAATTGTTTGTTAAAAGCTTAAGGTCAATGAATTTTTGAGAGCAGAATTAATTTTGCTTAATTATAGAAATTGTTGAACTAGTTTTTTCAATGGGGAGGTTTTTTGATTATAGTGCTGGGCTTGGGTTTCTCTAAGATACACCTTTGTCCATTACAGTCCTTTCAATACAAATAGACGGATTGCTTATTTAATAAAAAGGGCATATTGCATGCTCCATGTTGAAAGTCAGATGAAAAATGTCTTGTGCAAATGTAAAGATCAATTCTTGTTTTGTAGTGATTTTAAGCATTGAATATCAGAAGTTGATCTGACATTGCCTGACACTCCCCCTTTCTTATCTTTTGGCTTCTAAAACACACTAGGCACCTCTTTCTCTTGGCTAATTCACCACCTTTGATTGATTTACTTCTCTGAATGACATTGAATACACATACATCCCCTGCCATTCACATTCCTGTAATATGTAAATTTTGCAAAATGAGTTTTTTTCAGCCTTATATTACTTCAGTTGCAGTTTCTTCACTCAGAGTATCGAAGCACATAGAGGGTATTATTGCCTTCATTTTCCAGAATAATGTGATCACACTTCAAGCATTCTTTCCATGCTCTTGGAATCAAGAGAAACTGTACATAAAACAATATGGGGAGATAGCATGCTTAAAATTTATACACCGCCTTTGCCTGCCTGTCAATAGATTTACACAAAATTAGCTAGTTTTTTTAAAAAAAATGTACTTCTTAGAATATGAGATTAAATTTCTATAGTCTTGCATGATTTTTTCCCCCTTAAATATGTTTCTATAATTGTTGATCATGTGGATCTTAAGGGCAATTCAGTATCTTTAAAAAGGTCTTCATTTTATTTTATGTAAGGGAGATGTTGAAGGATGGGATTCATGGGATGAATCTTCTTTTGGATCAAGAACTTCGTAGTATCATATTGACCACCTTTCTTTCTCTAGAATGTGCAGGTTTTAGGTCTGCAAATCAGTGAAATGTGAAAGCTTATTAAAATAATCTTTTGTACCATCATTATTACATTCATTTAATGCTTTGTATATGATGAAGCCTATAGGAACCAGAGCTATCCAGTTCATTTTAAGGTGTTAACTCATTTGTAGACACTATTTCAGAACTTAGATTCATCTACATAAGGGGTATAAATACAAAGCTTATGAGTCTTGGTGTGATGTTTTCAGACGGAGTTGTCCTGGCAAAGGAATATATTACTTAAAATATTTTCCCAAATGCTACCTTAATAGTGTATTATTTTTTGTTTTGTTTTTCTGACTGCCTGTGGCACTATGACATAATGAACCTTCCTTAAAAGTAAAAGAGTGGAATGAGTTACCAACGATGCTTGGTAGTTCTGTATTGGTCTAAATCCCCTGAAGATATCAGATTCTGCCTGATTTTGGAAACCAAGCAGGGTCAACCCTGGCTAGTACTTGGATAGGAGAGTGTCAACAAATCCCAGGTGCTGTAGACCATATTTCAGAGGAAGGAATTGGCAGAATCACCTTCTGAGTAATCCTTGCCTATGAAAGCCCCATGAAATTTGTGCTTCATCCAAAGTCAGCTGGCGTCTTGAAGGCACATACATACACATGCAGTGAATTATTGCTTGAGGGACCAGACTTAGACCATAGGCCTGCAATTTGCTATTCTTACCATACGTTTATCAAGAGGCAGGTGGATTCTGTATGGCATCAGTATTGGAGTAAAGTAGAAAAATGTCCTTGTCTTTCATTTCGTCAGTCATCGGTGGATATATTTCTAACAGACAACAGCTTAAATGTTTAAAAAGGAACTATAATGAACGCTCAGGCGTACGTGGTTGTCTCTTCGTTGAATCAGTCAGCTACTGTGGTTTGATTTGTTGTTGTTGTTGTTGTTGTTGTTGTTGTTGTTGTTGTTAAACCAAGACACCCTACCTTGAATTTATATCTTTTTTTCTAAGCTTTCATTCTTTTCCAACCACAGGAGGAAATGTGTAACCTCAGGCTTAAAATCCATTGATCAAAACACATTCTTGTGTTAGAAACCAAACCTGGGAATCTGAAGTTTATCCTTGTAGTTAACATCCTTATAATTTGTGCTTTTTCCAATAACTACAGGCCATTTTTGAGCATTTTTGGGTTACGGTTGATGAGCCCCATGGTAGTTCAGATTGCTTGATTCCTTGGGCTTCCTCCATGTTCTGTCATGTCATTTCAAGTAGGATGCAATGACCCTTCCGATTTTATTTATTTATTTATTTACTGCATTTATATACCGTCCCTCTCAGCCCGCAGGCAACTCGGGACGGTTTACACTTGGTACTTTATTTCTCTTCCAACAACCCAACACAAAATCCGTGGTTAGTTTTAGCTTCCCTTGTGGATTTACCTTTACTTGCTTGGGAAAGAAGTAAACCGGAGCAGCAACTGCACCTGAGTTTTTACAGCAAAATAAACAGGGCAAGTCATGACTATTGTTTGCCCTGTTTATGCTTTACTGAAAGATGCAGTTAATCCTGGCATACACCTAAAAGCTTAATGTGTGAGTAACTGCTTGCGACTAAGTTTTTTAAGTGCCTTCCGGCTGCTCTTCTGAATTGGTAATAAGTGTTAGTTTTTTACGTTCTTGTTATGCTGTTTTTGTAGGTGTCAGACATCTAATAAAATTTTAAAAAGCCATTCCTACTCCTGTCTCCTGCTCTACTACCAAGTGATTCTGCTTTTTTAATGGCAATGTTGTTAGAACAGCAACAGTAAATGAAAATTTCACTCTATTACTGTGCAGTGGCGCTGGCTCAATCCACGTATTCTGGAAAGCATTTTGTTTTCTTTTTAACATGATACAAGGTATCAGGTGGCCATGATTGACATTTCTTGGATAGAGCTTTATACAGCATTTCATGCAAATCATGTCTGAATGAGACTGCTGAATCAAATTACATTCCTCTCCTATTATAGCCCTGCAGATGTGCAACTGAGCTTCTTTAGCTTCTGTCGGTACGATTTTCTTATGAGGACTTGCCATTTTCATGACTTGTCTCCCTGGTTCTACAATTTCAGCTCTTACGATCGTGATGGAGCAATGAGTGTTTCTTATCAGATCTATAAGTGATCGCAAGCGGACGCAACATAGGGTTCCCTCCCCAGCCCATACGATGTCAAACATTGTCAGGCTGGCAGAGGGGAAATGCAATTTAAAATGCAGGTGACATAATAACAAACATCCTCCATTTGCTAGTAGGCTTCTGATTAATCACTATTACCATACATTATCATACCATCAAATTTAATCATATCAGTGAATTCCCATCTGCAGGAGGAGGAGCAGAAGCTAAACATGATGGTAAGAGCTATTAAACAAGAGATAGGGGAGAAAGGTTTTGAAAATGAAGCAGCCCAGTTCCTTGTTGTGTGTTCATTTCACAAATGATCAAATCGAGGTGAAATTGTGAACTGCTTAAATATGGGCATTTTTAAAATCCACTAATTCCAAGACCTCACAGTGCACAATTGCACACTCTGTTCTGGTGAATCTGATCTACTGAAGCATTGAATAAAAGGTGGCATTGTTTTTCTTCTTTAGTCCTCAGGGTGCCTATAGAGTAGAAGTTTTGTGGCAGAAGCAAGCGCCTGAGGCATTTGAAAGAGTGATTGGATAGTAATCTTTTGTAGGGACTGTTATTTTCTCATGAAGGGAGAGCTCTGGTCCATGCTTGTCATGGTTTTAAGGAGAGTAATATATGAATCTATATAAATAAAAATGTAATGTTCATTTGTGCGATTAACAAAACACAAAAACCATTGGACGAATTGACACCAGATTTGGACAGCATACACCTAACAACCCAATGTATGTCCTTCACTCAAAAAATTGATTTTGTCAGTCGTAGTTGCTGGGATTTATAGTACACCTACAATCAAAGAGCATTCTGAACTCCACCAGTGATGGAATTGAACCAATCTTGGGACACAGAACTCCCATGACTAACAAAAGATACTAGAAGGGTTTGGTGGGCATTGACCTTGAGTTTGGGAGTTGTAGTTCACCTACATCCAGAGAGCACTTTGGACTCAAACTATGATGGATCTGGACCAAACTTGGCATGAATCCTCAATTTGCCCAAATGTGAATACTGGTGGAGTTTGGGGGATGTAGACCCTGACATTTGGGAGTTGTGGTTTCTGGGATTTATAGTTCACCTACAATCAAACAGCATGCTGAACACCAACGACAGAATTGGGGCAAACTTCCCACACAGAACCACCATACTTAAGGCCATCCAGTCCAACTCCCTTTTCCAGGGCAAGAAAATGTAATCAAAGCCCTCCTGATAAAAAGCCATCCAGTCATAAATATAGATAGATAGATATGATTCACACACAGAGAGAGATATAGTATCATTGATTTGAAAGGGACCCCTAAAGAAGGACAATTATATGTTGCATGTTCCAGAGTAGGCAAACCAGACACTCTCCACATCAACACTGACAAAGAAACAGCAAGAAGTGCTGTTTACCCACAAGCATAAAGGAATTATGTATATTAGAAATAGTTACTTTATTTTCCAGATCACCAGACTGGGCCGCAGCAACGCATGGCAGGGGACGGCTAGTTGATAATAAAAGGAAACACTGGATTAGGTATAGCTGTGGTTAAAAGAGAAATACATAACCACCTATACATTTTTAAAGAAGGTCAGTACACAGACTAGGGAGCCAGCATAAGGTTTGAATGTTGGACTTGAATTCTTACTCTGCCACAGAAACCCACTGGATGGCTTTGGGCAAGTTTCATAAGACAAAGGCCAGTCTCCTATGAATGCATTTTGCCAAGAAAACCCCATGGTAGGTTCACCTTAGGTTCGTCATAAGTCAGAAATGACTTTGAAGTTGCAGAACAAGAAGCGCACAGACTCATTCTTTACCTCCATCTCTTCCATGACTTTCGTAGACACCTGCCACTAAATTTAGTTAGTAATGAGAATTTCTTGTTCATTTAAAAGGACATTAGTGGTTACCTGCCAAAGGTCAGCATTAGCTGTGGGGCTGCACAACTAATGTTGGTGGGGTGCAGGGAAGGGAAATGTGCCTTGGACCAGAACTTGAACACAGCCAGTTACACATACCCTGTTACTTGTAATTAATTCCCATTAACTGAGGTGCAACTAAGTAACATTCCAATTCTAACTCAGTCAGGAATATCTTTTCTCTTTTTGTCCTGTGAATGCATTTGTTTATTTACTATTATTAATATGTGGGTTTGTCTTTCCTAGATGGTAGAGGAGCTAGCTTGTTCTCAGTTGTGGGTCTTGAGGCAACAAAGAACTAGGCAAGGGGATAATGTCTCATACCATAAACCAGCCGTTTAAATATCCAGATATTAAAGAAAAATATTGGAGGAATATTAAAGTAAAAGGTTACTTTTAAAAATTGAAACTATAGCATCAGGCTTGGTGGCCTTGCACTATAATTACAATTAATCATTTTTAAAGGCCGCTTTCTAAGCTGTGCCCTTGATTAAGCAGATTTGCTCCTTCTGCTTTCAGGCATGCTTTGAGCCATGTATAGGCTACCTGGGCTGGAAATGTTACTTTTCAAAATGAGATAGTTTAAAAAAAAGAATATAAGTATTTAGTAAATAAATAATAAATATGTCGAGGATGGATTTCATTGGAATCGGTACACCTGGAATGGGCTGACAAGAAGCCATGCTATTTGCCATTACGGTTCTTGGATAGTAATATAATTTTTGTATCTTTTTTATACAAGGTCTAACATACAGCTTTTCTATTTTTCCAGGCACATAGTTTTAGGGGGAAATGGGTGATCATTCAGTTGTCTCATATATTTTCACTAAAGTATCAAAACCATTTTCTTTCCACCCTTCGCTGAGAATTTCTGCTTCTTCTTATCTGTCTTGTCCTTTTTTTGCTGACCTTCATTTTCTTACAAGCAGCAGGACAAAGGAAGTGTCTTAAAGTAACAATAGCACAACATAAAAATACAGTAACTAATATAATCCCTGATAGAAATAATGGCCGCTCTAAGTTTTAATAGCAACTCCATGATATTTGGAGGAATCAGCTGTTATTAAACGGAGATTCATAAAATGTAGGAAAATATAAAATGGTGATGACCTTTGGTTTTAAAAGGTTTGAATATGGTGTTTATTCTGTTTCTCACACTTTTGTGAAAGATCTTTTGGATGGGAACAAGAAAATTAAGGAGTAGCCTAGCCTTTTAAATATATCACCCTCAAGCAAAGGATAATTCTAGCTGAGATGGGAGCCTTCTGTTGGTTAGGTCCCAATCTGAAAAGAGTATCTTCTTGGATTGGGACTTAACTAACAGAAGGCTCTGTGGCCGATCACCTGTAATATCCTGGTATTATTGTGTAGCTTGGAAGTCTTAATTTGAGTGCAGGCCAAGCGCCTGCACTCAAATTATTATTTTATTTATTGTGTTATTTTTTATTTATTGTGTCAGAAGCGAAGTGAGGGTACAGTTATAATGTATTTAAAAACACAAATACAGCTCAAAACGTGGCATTATGCTAAATGTCTTGATAAAAAGTTGTCCACTTGGAGTGCCTCTGGTGTTGTTGTGAGAAGGTCCTCCATTGTGCATGTGGCAGGGCTCAGGCTGCATTGCAGGAGGTGGTCTGTTGTTTGCTCTTCTCCACATTCGCACATCACGGACTCCACTTTGTACCCCCATTTCTTATGTTAAAGCCATATATTTCACCCATGATTATAAGAGCCAGATACTGGATTCCTCTCTGCTTTCTTTTTCTCCTCTTATGGTGTTATCTTATTGGTGCAAAACTTGGTTGGAAAAAGGAACACTTAAATTAATTCCAAGGCCACTGTTTATTGCTATCAGGACAACCTTTTTGAGAACATGATGATTATAAAGTCAAACTTGTGATGAAAACATTTGTTTGATCCACTTCATTGTGGGTTTGCCCTTTGATTATTTCAAGCCACCAGAGGTCTTTTTCTGCCAGGGGAGGTAAGGTCCAGTGGCTGCAGAAGTAATAGGATTAACATTTTGTGAGAGATGGCTGCTGTTTCAATGATGTCATAGGTTACATAGTCACCAATTCTTTGCAGTTATATTAGCAGAGTGTACTTACCTTGTGTCAGTGGCATTCTTCTATCCTCTTTGCATTTTAAGTGAGATTAATAAATGAAAATATGTTTTAGTGATGGGGTGTAATTCATTGAAAGATTCATGAAGTTTCGCTGACATTGTTGCAGTATTTAATTAGTCTGTTGAAAAAAATCCAGAGTGACCCTTTAGGAAAGCTGATAAGTCATATAATAGCTGTTAGATCCTCTTTATACTTTGCTTCATAAGATTAACATTGCGCTAAGCAATTTATGCTAAGTTTTCTCTTTTATTGGTAGTCGTAGTTATCTGAGGTTCATGAATAGATTATAACAGATAACATCATGTAATTAACAAGAGATGCTGAAAAGTAAAAGTACAATTTGTGTAAGAATTATATGTGAGAGAATGTTAATTTCTTAACTAGGGAGGATATTTGAGGGGATAAAAAGGAAAGCAAAATAGTATAATTCTTTGACAGGATTAAGGTAACCTTATCTCATGTTCTTTTAGAACATTGGATTGCTTCTGTGTGTGGAAATCATGCTGAATGAGTTCTTCAGATGTCTGTAATAAATTGGAGACAAGTTAGCTTTGATGTATGACTGTAGTAATTGATAACTCTCATATTTGCTTGTTGTAAAATGGAAGCAAATATTCAAGGAAACATAACTGAACAATGCTTTCTAGTCATAATTTGCAACTCTGGATGGGCAAATGGTGGCTTTTGTAAACGTCAGGCAGTATCTGATTGACTGGCTAGATCAGTAAAAAAAACTTGTACATTTGCCTAAAAGTTGCTCTTGGTTAATTGGGCTGAAGCATTTGGATTTTTGAAAATATAAGAATGTATGGAAACGCTGGGGAATAAGCATAGTCTTTAATTATTCCCCCTGCTTTCACCTTGAAGAGATTGCCTTTTTAAGGTGATCAGCAGAAAAAGGAGACCATGCATCCCTAGCAGAAGTGTATGGAGTTACAAATAGACACTTTCTACTATATTGCCTTGTCTGATAAGTAATAAAAAAAGAATAAATATGTACAGCCCCTGAGAAATCAGTTTATGTACAGACCAAAACATATTGGACTTTTTAGAGAATACGTTTGGACCCATAGTAAACGCATGGAGACCAGTCTCCTCTTTTTGCTGATTCTCAATATGTGGTTTTCAGTTTCCGTTCTTGCTTTTCTTTAAAGTATTTGCGTGCTGGGTTCTGTGCATCAGTTAAAAACAGTGTCCTTTTTCTTCAAAACTTTGTTCGTTTGTTTCTATACATATTGCATCAACTCAAAACCTGCAGCTACTCAGTGAAGGTTTTGTTAATAATGTGACTGTACTAATTCTTTTCTTCAACCTTTAAATATAAGAGCTGGGAGAGTTTGTGGCTCAGGGACCTTGAGCTCAGCAACGGTAGGCGTCAGGCCTGTCTCACCTCTGCTATAAATTCATTGGGCCGTGTCTTACCTTACTAATGCTAATCTGCTTCACAGAGTTGTCATGAGGATCAGTGACAGATGCTCTGTACAAAGACTTTTGGAACACACCCATATGATATAGAAATGTCCTTAATGTAGTACATCAGATACTGTAAAGGATACAGCCTTTACATTATCAAGCAGAAATAGGCAAAGTGCAGACTCCCAAGTGTTGTTGAACTGCAACTTCAGTTTTCCTTATTATTAGCTATGCAGATCAGAGCTGATATATGCTGCCATTCTGGGGAGCCATACTTTGCTTCCCCTCCGCACTAAAGTTGTGCAAGTGAATAATCTGTAGAAAGCTTTGAAACCAAATCTGTGTTTTTGGTGCAACCTGTACTTGTGCTCCTCCAGATTGATCAAATTGAGGAAGGGGCATAAAACTAACAAAGATCCTATTTGTATTTCTAAAATGTGTTATACTAGTGTATAGTCTGTCATTGTGATTATTTTTGACCATATGTGCTCACGAATCATGATACTGAAAGATTAACACGTTCCTCTTTGATACTGACCAGATGAAACAAAAAGAAACCACTGTGCACATTCTTATTTATTTTGAGTCCCCTACATAATGCTTATTTTCCTTCAATCTGCTTTGCTGTTGAGTAAAAAAAAACTTGTATTTTTTTAAAGCATTGATAAACAGCAAGAGACTATACTACAGACAACTTCTCCTTGTAATGATCTAGAGATGCATGTAGAATGAAAAATCTCAGGCTTGCTAAAATTGTTTAACAAAAAAAATTCAAACATTTGCTGAAATCAACAGTGACCCTATTGTTGTAAGGGAAAGTTAAGCCTAGTCATTTTTCCCCATTTGATGTCTGTGAGAGAACATGACATAATCAGCTAAATTCATAGGACTGTTTATCACACTGGCAATGACCTATTATTAAGCATGCAAATAGGTAATGATATTTTTATTTTGTCATGCCTTTTCCCCCAGCAGCACATTTCACAATGTTTTCAGCTCAGCTGGTTTTTTTTGGATGATCATTTCGAATGGATTGCTACCTGCAACTGATATGTAACTATAAACCAGTTAATAGTTTACAGAGTAGACGTTACACAGACAAAAGAGACTGCAGGACTGGACTCTTAAAGAATCCTGCACCAACTGAAAACTGAAGTTGTTGGCATTGTGACAAAACTTGCTTCCATAAATGTGAAAAGTTAGCTTCAAAAGTGTTCTACTCAAGATTAAGATTTTAACTGGCAGTTATAACTTTCTAGAAGGGTATGACCTGCAAAATTTGCTTCCAAAATATTTGCTTTATTGAAACTCTAGGGATCTAGAATATAAACTGACATATAAATTCAAATGGGTATCCCTTAGTAGTCCTGTTCCTAGGAAAAGGTATATCAACATACGTAGTATTATTGCTTTCTATTAATATTTTAGCTGATGGATGCTTTTGTTACAAATGGACTCGGTCTCTAACACATAATATGTCATGTTCTGTCACAGAATTAAAAAATTCAATTACCGAGCTTAAATTTCAAATATTTTTTTCATTGCTAATTCTGAAACAGCTGAATATGGTGCCATTCTGTGAAGCATTGATTTAAAACCAAGAATGGCAAATATATGTTAATTTTTCATATCCCTTCTATAATAAGTGTTACAGATGCTTAAGTATTTAGGGTTGTGAGCTTTGTCAAATATTGGTCCCCTATTATTCCTGAAGTATGATTTCTTTACTTCAGAATGGGAGGAAAAATCAATTTATGACATCCAGAAAATTAAAGCAGCTTCATTTTGGTTGCTTAGGTTATACTAAATAGATAGCAAAGAATAGCATGGTTTAAAGAGATAAATGTCAGGAGCATTTTCTAAAGTAGACATTCAGACTTTTGGATTAATGGGATAGAAGGTCAATAATTGCATGGATTTCAGTAAGCTCAAAAAGAGATGGCATTCCTGTGGTGCTGCTGTGATTATTAAAACATTTAGAATTCACTGCATAGATACCATTCTTAGGTTCAGTGTTCGATTCTGAGGCAGAAGATATGACTCAGTAGGTGGGCCAGTTATACAGATTATAGCAAGATACTTTGATCTTTCTCTCTCGCTCTCTTTTAAAATGCATGTTCTGAATGGACTGTGGAAGAAATGCTTC
The DNA here is from genome assembly GCF_037176765.1 of Anolis sagrei. NCBI lineage: Eukaryota > Metazoa > Chordata > Lepidosauria > Squamata > Anolidae > Anolis > Anolis sagrei. The sequence continues at coordinate 119,944,822 of NC_090026.1, read as the reverse complement.
GAGATTGATTTTGCCTTATTAGTCTCATCCGTTTTTCCCCACTACCTTTTGTCATTTTTTTCAGGCCCCTCCAGATTTTCCGCCGAACCCCCCTGGCCCTGTTCCTACTAACTTCAACCAAGCCCCGAGACTCTCCCTCCAGGATCAGTGGAGAGGGCCACCGCCTCCTCTGCCACCACCACCTCCACAGGACAGAGAGCCTTTCTTCATGGGAGGTAACATCTTTGTCTGTTTTGGTGGCATTTTATTGGTGTGTTAAGAACTAAGCAGCCATTTCCCCATTCTAGTTATAGGCCAGTCGAAACGCGGGTAAATACGTCACCATTTGGAGATCTGCAATTAGTGATTTGGTTCCAAGTAGTCAAAACAGCATGGGAGCAGATTTAGCTCTCTTTCTCAAAGTGTTAGTGCTTTCTTTTTTGGTTAGCACATTATTACAACAGAAATTATTTAAGTGGTATGTACAGCTCTTCAGGTATTTTGGACATCAGCGGCTGTTAGGAATTGTGGGAGTTGAAGTCCAAAACACCTGGAGGGGTGAAGTTTGCCCATGCCTGCTTTAGGGTAACATGTGAAAACAGTAGAAGTTTTCATAAGTACACTTGATTTATAACCCATGTAATTTACATTCCATGTTTATAAACCACGTAATTTACATTCTGGATTCTAAATTAGTTCTTGATATAGTGGTGGAATTGCAAACTGAAGAGATCAGATAGCTGATGGCAGAGGGAGAAACTCTTCCTTAGTTAATAATATACTTTATTGATATTCTGCTCTATCTCTCCGAGGGGACTCAGAGCGAATTACTGGTACACATATGGCAAATATTTAATGCCATTATACAATTGACAGAGATAGACAATACATAAACATAGGCAAGACTTCCCTCTTTTCATCTCCGACATCGGCTGTGCTCGACTTGGCCATGGGGAAGTGCTGTTGTCTCATTTTCCACACCGAGGAATTTGTCATCCATTTATTTATTTCCAGTATTTCTACTCCGTCTCTTCTCTACCCCCGAAGGGGGACTCAGGATGGCTTACATTTGGCAATGATTCGATGCCTCTACATATAAACAATTACAATAATACAACAACAAATAAAATACATAAAGCATCCATAAAACAATAAAACAATATCCTCAGCTGTATCGCCTTTCCTGTCAATTTCCAACCAAAGTGCTAATTATGTCTGCTGTCTGAAAGCCTGGTCCCAGAACCACAATTTCAATTTCTTCCTGAAAGCCAGGAGGGATTAAGCCGATCTTATCTCATTTGGAAGCGCATTCGACAGGCGGGGGTCCACGACCAAGAAGGCCCTGTCTCTCGTCCCCGCCAGATGTGTTTGCAATGTTGGTGGGAGCGAGAGTAGGGCCTCCCTGGATGATCTTAAATTACGAGGTGGGATGTAGAGACATGGATTCCTTTCCTGATAGGATTTTTGCTGGCATGTTTTTCTGGGCGCTTTTTACCTCCCTGCCAAAGCGGTACCTATTTATCTACTTACATTGTTGTTTTTAAACTGCTAGGTGAGCATAAGCTGGGCTGATGGCGGTAGCTCACCCCGGCCCAGGCTTGAACTACCAACCTTTTGGTTGACAGGATCTTCTATAGCAGGCAGATTAAACCACTGTGCTAGCCCGCTGTGCTAGTTTGCCTTTAGAGAACTTCAGTTAGGGCAGCTGTGATTTTACTGCCAATCAGAATGGATAAAAACTGAAGTAGGCAGACAAATACTCTGAACTGATAGACAGTTTTTAAGTAGCCCTTTGTGTACATTAGTGATAGGATGAAGTCTGGAAAGTTTCCTTTAGAACCCATTTGATTTCTTGACGGTGCTTGTTGTTACAGATCCAAGGTTTCCGAACCATCCCTTGTTTGAACAGCGGAGCCCGCCTCCTCCACCTCCTCCTCTCCTTAACAGCACACATCCTGTTCCCGGCCAAAACCCACTTGCTTTTGCTCAGCCTGGACCAGGGTTCAATCAGCAGGGGCAACAGCCCATGTTTCCCAGGGACAGGATGGTGAGGCCTAACCTCCAGCCACAGGGACCAGTGGGAGTCCTTCACTTCAACCAGCCTGGAGCAGCAAATACTCGGCCTTTCCTTCCTCCTCGACAGCCGTTCGTACAAGTCCCAGGGCAGCCATTCTTGACAGCTCTCACGCAGCCCAATATGCAGGTATGGCGTTATAAGGTGAGCTCTTAGTTACTGCAGTTTGAAATCTTGTAACTACTTTAGCCTAGATACTCAGAGTATGAGCATGTTGCCTGTTGCAAATCATAGAAGCTATTCTCTCAAGCACCCCTTTTTGTGCTATTTTGTGAGATTTTGTGAACTCATAATTGGGACAAAAAACAGGTCTGCTATCCACCAGAAGATCATACTGTGTTATGTAGTCTTTAGGAATGAAGAATTTGGGGTTGTTGTTGGGTGGTTTGTTTTTGTTTTTGTTTTACCTACTCTGCCCTTTGAGCTCTTTTGGAGACTACATTGTGTATATGAAATATTTGTGGAGGACCATGTCAATCCCACCTCCCGAAAAGTACTTCTTGCGCTCTGCCTAAGGACAGGGTAAACCTGAACAGATTACTGTATTAATTTTAGCCTTGGCCACACTTAAAAGAACCTGAAACCAATCTTTTGCCTAAGCTGAATGATACGGAAACCTGTGAGAAGCTTTCGTGTACACAGAATGGGAATATTTAATTCCAATTGATGTTACAAATATAGATGAAATTTAAATATGCTTTTATTGCTGTGCCAAGCATGAAAACATGTTTCCCCCCTGTGCCCAATGCTAATTGAATTACAAGGGTTAGTGGCAACTTTATATCAGCATACTCCTTCAAAGTGAAGATATTAAACTGCTTTGATTTTTGTGAGACTGTTCACAGCTAATGGGATTAGAAAAGTTTGTAATGCGACACTTTGTTCAATATTCCATGGTTCCTTAAATTGATTTACTCCACAAGAAATATGAAAATAATCTATTGTTTAAAGACAAGTTCCTGTGCGGCACGTAGATTATGTATGCATGGGACTAGAAAATAGTTGTATTTAGTCACCACAAAGCTTAGAGCACCCTCTGCTGGTGCAGTTGCCTTTCCTATGAACACGTTGATTACCGAACACTGGCATTGTGGCCTTTCTAAAAAATAGTCGATATATCAGTTAAGCCACTACAAACATGTTTCAATGCCTCATTTGTTTTAGAAGGAGGAATAAGATTAGATTTACATGATATTTTTTTAACATGGGCTCATTCTTTGCTGCAAATTTGGATACATTTGCTGGCTTTAGGGGTGCAAGACTCACGAAAGTGGAAAAACTTGTGAATAAAAATAATGCCTTTTTTAAAAACCTGAGAGAACATCTCCCAAGGAATCTCTTAATTCCTTCAGCATGATAAACATCAGCCACAAGTTGACCATAGAATTATACTGGAAGATCTAGAGATGACCATGTACAGGGTGAGGCAGCATAACTTCCTATTTTTCTTTTTCTTTTATTATTATTTTTTATTGTTTTTCACATAAATTAAAAAGGACAACAATAATACAGAACATCCATAAAAACAGAAAGAGAAGAAAAAAAAGGAGGGGGAATCGCACATACATGCAAAAATACATATTTAAAAAAACAAACAAAAAAAGAACATACAAGACATGACTTCTGTTCTTCTTACTTAACCTGACTCTAATTTAACTAATACCTCTTTCCCTCCCCCCCCCCCCCATTCAAATTTAGGGTTGAGGTAATCGGAGTATCAACAGTTTCTATCCCTCCTTTCCAAATCTATGTTTCCCATCCTTATAACTTTCTTTTTTTAAAAAAAACTTAATAAAACTCATTGTATGAATCAGAAAAAAATTATAATGTAGGCACATATCTAAAGTTTTGTTTTACTGTAGTTTTGAAGATCAAATTAGGTAGGTGATGTCCCCCATTCTCCATACAATGAGTAAACCGATTTCTGGCATTTGTCATGACTCTTGCCAGCATAGCAGGTGTTATGTTGGCAATTTCTTCCTGGATGTTGGTCTTCAAATCTTGTTGGGTCCTTGGACAGTTCACATAAACACCAGATTTCAAAAAACCCCATAGAAAAAAATCACAAGGTGCCAAATCTGGAGAGCAGGCCAGCCACTCCAAATCCGCTCGAAAAGTAGGCCTCAACAGCAAAAGCACACTCCTCACTGTTCTAACGCATGATGGTGATTGAACTGTGTCAGGACACAACTTTATACTCCCACCTCTCGAACGAGATCACTAGCGCTCTGCTACGTCTTCAACCGACTGAATGGCGCACATTTTAAAAAAGGAAGTTATGCTGCCTCACCCTGTATTAATGTGTGAAGGGAAGTCATAGGGAGTAGGGAGCAAGCTTGTTTTCTGCTGCCCTGGAAATTAGTACGTGGAGCAATGGCTTCAAACTACAGTAAAGGAGATTCCACCTGAACATTAGGAAGAACTTCCTGACAGTGAGAGCTGTTCAGCAGTGGAACTCTCTGCCCCGGAGTGTGATGGAGGCTCCTTCTTTGGAGGCTTTTAAGCAAGAGGCTGGATGGCCATCACTCAGGGGTGCTTTGAGTTCGATTTTCCTGTTTGGACTGGATGGCCCATGAGATCTCTTCCATGTCTATGATTCTATGAGAGGTGTTTTCTGTAGGACTATCTAGATCCTGCAGCATGACTTTATATTCAACTTCTAGAACACTGTGTAAATATTATTTATTAGTGCTCCCTTAGCTAAATGTTGGGGCGATGAAAAATTGATCAACAGTAAAAGGTTTCTGAATATCAGCTGTACTTCATAAAAAGGAAGATCAACTTGTTTAGCAAGCCTTGCAAATGCTGACTTATTATCAGTAAATGTTTTATTTTTGTACTTTAAATACAAGCAGACTCCAACTTACAAACAAGATAGGTTCTGTAGGTTTGTTCTTAAGTTGAATTTGTTTGTAAGTCAGAACAGGTACATTTTAAAAATCAATCTCAGGCCAGTTGGCTGAGGAGGAAGGGAGGGAGCTTGCTGACAGGCTCTCACATTCCTTGTCAGCAAAGGCTTTGGATAGGTAAGAAAGGCTCCCTTGCCCCAGCGTTGGGCGAGGAGGAAAGCATGCAAGCCTGTCAGCACACTTCCTACCTCTGCAGCCAACACCAGGGCGAGGGGACAAGGGAGGCTGGACGGAAGCCAAGGCTCCCCAGCCTCAGCTGGAGATGAGAGGTGAAAGAGTCTGTTGCCGGCCTCCTTCACCTTAGCTGGGGAGGCACAGCTAATTCCACTACTCCCTAGCTGGCCACCTCCTTGCCATTTGTATCTATGAGTTGTTTGTAAGTTGGATGTTTGTAACTTGGGGACTGCTTGTACCTATATATGTAAAAAAAAATCAAGCGAAAATGGGTTGAGAGTGGAATTTTTTAAAGAGTTGCTGTACTAGAGGACCTAGAGATTCCTAAAGAGAGCGTTTTATTTAAATCTGTAAATTTGGAGAGCAGACCGTAACTGTGGCAACAGGCTGCTAATTAAATTCCAGAATTTGACCATTTGGGAGCAAACCTTTGCTGAGTGTGCAACATATATGGGTTTTTTTCTTCGACTGCATAGGGTCCCTTGCACCCGCCTTTGCCGCAACACCAGCAGCACCCGCAGCTACCACAACAGCATCAGCACCAACAACCGCCGCCTCCGCACCCCCAGCATCAGCAGCATCCTCCGCCACCACAGCAGCATCACCAGCAGCATCAGTCCCACCAGCAGCAGCACCACCTCCTTGCTGTGCCTCCTCAGCCTCTGATTTCAGTTGCCCCGTCCCAGTTTAGGCCTCACATGCAAACTGCTCAGCAACAGTCAAACAGCAACCGGATGCAGTGCCAGCAACGGCAAGGTCTGGTAAAGGCCAGGCATGTAAGTGTCAATGAAAAGATTGCAGAAATGAGGATGTATTAGAAGATAAAAGTGCCTCTAAATTCATAGTATAAAACCAGTCATTATTTATCTGTCTTGTTATTATTCTCTTCTTTCTTGGGGTCATATGGAGTAATAGCATCAATATATGGAAGTCCTGGTTGCCTTAAATTGCCAGAAAAAGCCTGAGGGGTTGATATCTTCATAAGTTGCATTTCATCTTCATAAGTTGACCAAACACCATCTCTACATCCTTGGGTCTCAGAAAATGAAAACTCTTATATTATCCAGCCAGATGGTTTGGACACCCATGCATGGGACATAAGAATTCAATTCATGATGGTTGAGTTTTTTCTTCCCAAAATAACTAACACAGGGTTGGCAATACATGGCCTTTTTTGTAGCCTCACTACAAGCAAGGCAAGATATAATTTTGTTGGTAAACAAGATGGGCAGAGAGCATGTGGCATGTTTTGTGTAATTTATTGTGCTTCTGGAGGAGAAGAATTTAATTCCTTATTGAGGTTGGCCACCCCAATCTAGCACTAAAGTTTAAAAAAACCGCAACAAAGATACTTTAGAGCCATTGGGCCAAAACTCCCATTTGCCCTATATCAAGAACCCCACTGGATGACATTGCAAAGATGCAATGGTAGAGGAGTGATCCCAGTCTTCTACAGGTGACTCTTAGATTATTTGTTTAGATACAGATCAACAGAGAAGATAAACATTTTTTTCAAGTCCAGCAATCCTCATCAGTCAGTGCACTGTTTAACACAAACAGGGAATCTTATCTGGGAAGAAGGGGAAAGAAATCTGATTTTGGAACTCCCTCCAGCTCTCAGTCAGACAATGCCTTGAAGCCCTCCCTTGCATCACTGACTGAAACTGCTTTAGGACTAGTAGTAGTGATGAGTAGATAAGGCAAAAGGAACCTTGCTTTAAGGTTCATAGTCAAGACAAGGTAAATGGAGGAGATTATATAGCTGAAAGAATATATAGCTGAACGATTGTAGCATAAACTGATAGCAAGAGAGAAGCTTTCTGGTGTGGTTTCTGTCAAAGACATAGAAAGAAAACTGAGTAGGACTCCACAGGACTGTCGTATCATGAATGCTAAAGGATAGTTAGGGAAGGCCGTGTTTGAAGGTGATGTTAACAGCAATTGTCCATCTCTTGTTACATATCCTGTAATGTTATAGAGCATCTCTTGCTCTTTCCTTTCTTATCTGTTCCCTTGACTTTTCAAACCAGATAGCATTTCTGTTTCTCTCCTCCCATCCCTCTTTGATTCAGCTTTGCTTATTGAGAACCTTCTGCAGGTGAATGAGTTCATATCTTCACTCACTTCAGTAAAAATAATTTAGTGCTGGTAGAAAGCCAAGTTTCTGAGGACATCCAGCTGGTTTATAGTTATGCTCCTTCTTCTGGTCATCTTTTGAAATTACCCTCCTATTTGTAGTTTATTAAGAGCTGTGGTTATTGCAAGGTGCACAGCAAAGAGGAAGTACTTTTGAACATGGTAATAAAATAACAAAATCTTTACTTTAGGCTGCCTTTTAAAAACTAGAGTTTATTGATTTTTCCAGAATGCGCCAACACAAAATATTGCAAAGCGTCCAAATCAGCAGCTCCAGTCGCCTGCTCAGAGGAACAGTAACCTGCGTGAACTACCAATTGCACCTTTGCATGCAATCGAAGCTGTGAGCAACCACCGTACCTCAACGCCTGCTGCTCAAGTGAAACCCATTGCCAGCACCACCCCTGCAGTAAGGCCTGTTCCAGCCATGAAGAATGAGCAGGGAAAAACTGAGACAAAACCCAAAGTTGTTACTCCTGTAGCACAGCCTAAAGTGGAACCAAAATCTGAGCAAGAGGTAGGGGAATCCACATTTCTCTTCATTTTTATGGAAAGGAACCTTTTTGTTCTAGATATAAATGGTGGAAATTAGAATGGAACATGGCTATTTGTGGGTTCTAGTTTCTTTTATGCTTTCTTTCTGTTGATGTTTTTCTGACTACCTTATTTGCCAGTTAATTATGAATAATAGGCAAGAGAATTATGTCTTCTGAAAGCAGGTCTTGACTCCTACTGTTTAAAATATTGAGGTTCTTCATCTCATTGTTTGTGTGTTAATTCTTTTCTTATATATATGAAAAGAATTAAAGTATAGAATCTTCAATGACCCATAAATAAGTAGATCTGGGTTTTTGATGAAAATTTCTAGATTTCTCCATTTGTAAACTGAGTAATTGCCAGTAGAGGAAACCCAGTGTGCCATACAGGAATTTAATGTTTGACTTTTATATTTGGAATCTGCCCTGAGTCCCTGCAGGAAGATAGGGCAGAATATAAATAAAGAGGAAGAAGAAGAGGAAGAGGAGGAGGAGGAGGAGGAGGAGGAGGAGGAGGAGGATTATTATTATTATTATTATTATTATTAAAAATTGATTAGGAATAGATATGGGTTCATTCATTAATAATCAACTTATTATTATAGTGTTCAGTGAAAAATTAGATTTGATTTCCCTCTACTCAGTGATAATGATAACAATAAAAGTGTGATGGCATCCACTAATTCTTTATCCTTAAATTGTCTCAATCAAAATGGAGATTGTAGTCAAGAAATCAGAAGACTAGGCCTTGGAACAGTGGTTCGCGACCTTTGTTTCTAAAGATGTTTCTGACTTTAGCTGCTACAGTTCCTAACAGCTGGTCTGATGACTGGGATTTCTGGGAGTTGAAGTCCAAAACAATGAACTGCCAAAATGACCAATGAATGGGCTCTAGAAGAAATCAGCTAAGAAGTCTCCTTAACCTGTGAGTGCCCAGGTGTTTTGGCCTACAACTCCCAGAAATACCAGCCAGTTTATCAGCTCTTAGGATTTCTGGGAGTTGAAGGCCAAAATATCTGGGGACCCACAGGTTGAGAACCACTGCCTTAGAAGCTATATTTAAAAAAAATTAAACAGCTATTTGGGGAGTATGTGTAATGTAATGTGTTTCTAACCCCCCTCCCACTTAATGGGGCATTAACTTTCTTCCATTATTGCGTATTGGCTCCTTTCAGCTGTTTGCTCTAAATTGTTTGCTCTAAATGGGAATAATAATAATAATAATAATAATAATAATAATAATAATAATAATAAACTTTATACCCCGCCACCATCTCCCTAAAGGGACGGGGCGGCTAACATGAAGCCAAGCCCAAAAATTACAATAAGGCAAAGTAAATACATACAATGTACAATCACATCAAATAAAATGCTTAACATCAAATAAAGTGCTAAATGTTAACAAAAAATAATAGTAAAATAACCACAAAATATGAAATGGTAAAAAGATTAAACACAGTGGGCTGGACCAAATGCAAAGGATAAAATTATAAAACCCCTGGGTAAGATAGATAAATAGAGTATGTAATGGGAGACTCAGGTGGGCAAATAATGGAGTTAATCTTCACAGAGGGATAAGATAAAGTGCATCCAAAGGGTAGATTAGTACTGTGACGGACAAGGTATGGGGGTTTGTTGTTCATTCCCCAAAAGAACACTGAAAAAGCCAAGTCTTTAGACTTTTCCTAAAAACTGCTAGGGTGAGTGCTTGCCTGATCTCCCTGGGTAGCGAGTTCCAGAGCTAAGGGGCCACCACGGAGAAGGCCCTCTCCCTCGTCCCCACAAACTGCACTTGTGACGGAGGTGGGAGTGAGAGGAGGGCCTCCCCCGAAGATCGGAGAGATTGTGCAAGTTCGTAGAAGGAAATGCGATCACGAAGGTAGGCGGATCCCAAACTGTTCAGGGCTTTGTAGGTGATAACCTGCACCTTGAATTGGGACTGGAAAATAAACGGCAACCAATTGAGCTCCTTAAACAGGGGGGTAGACTGCTCCCTGTAATTCGCTTCAGTTAGCAGTCTGGCTGCCGAGTGTTGCACCAATTTCTGGACCATCTTCAAGGGCAGCCCCACGTAGAGTGCATTGCAGTAGTTCAATCTAGAGGTAACTAAGGCATGGACCACTGTGGCTAGATCAGACTTCATGAGGTACGGTAGCAGCTGGCGCACGAGTTTTAGTTGTGCAAAGGCCCTCCCAGCCACCGCCGACACCTGAGCATCAAGCATCAACGGTGAATTCAGGAGGACCCCCAAACTGCGGACCTGTGTCTTCAAGGGGAGTGCAACCCCTTTGAGCACAGGTTGCCACCCTATACCCCAATTCAACAGGAAGTAACTGTAAAAATGATCTATGGACATGATGCTGTTTTTCACCAGTTACTTTCCTAGTTTTCCTTTCTTTTTAAAGCATTTGCATACAGCAGTTGTGGCCAAAATGCAACTTGCTTGGTCATTTCATGTTTTGAACAAAAAAAATCCAAGTGAACTTAAAAAATCAGGGAGGATTGGAATAGACAATTGCAAATAAAGTATATAGAAGGTTTCCATGAGAGAACTAAGGATCGAAGCGATTACTATCACACAGTCTTTCCCACCCTTGTGTCCATTGGATGTTCTGGACTGTCGCACTCATCATCCCTGTCTGAAGATGATACTGAGATTTTAGTCCACTATAGGTGGAAGTTCTATTAAGCTGGAGAAGACTACTGTGTGGAGTTAGAATGTGTGTGTTGGGTTATAGCTTCTGTCAGTTTTGTCATTGGTTTTATATGTGTATCAATATATGTTTTTCAGTCTTGCTACAGTGCCTTTTTTCCTGTCTTTTGTAAAACTCATTTAGTACAGTAATAATACAACTAACAACTGCATTTTTTCAGAAGTATTTTAAAAATTCTTCCTCTTAGATACATTTAATAAGGAGGTGATAGAATGAAAAAATATGCTGTGAGTTGGCGACTTGCACGAAAGATCTAAACTATTATGTTGCATAAAATGGAGCAATTTCTTATCTTTTGTATTATCCATGGCAATACATATCAGAGGTTACTAAACGGGAGCAATCTTTGGAAGCAGCTTTTTTATGTTCTTGATTTTCCCTAGCTTCTGCCAGAGTTTTAGATCCTCTGGAAAGGTTACTTGACACACAAAGGGCATAATACTTTTCAGAAAAGCTTAAGGCCAGAATATTAAAGCCATTCCTGATATGACATTAATATTCCAACACAGCATTTGGCAACATTTTAATTCTGAAGAGAGTGCATGAGTTCAAGGTCAGAGAGATTGACTTGTGCTGTTCATTATAACCAATTATTGTGTGACAAATGAGTTTCTATCAGGCTGAAAATTCTGTAAGAAAAATCAATAGTTCTAATCAGGGCCTTTCAGGTCATTTACCATCCTACCTTTTGTTAGTTTGTCAGAAAAGAGCAAGATAAAACCTGTGTGACACTGGGCTGCCTCTGTATTGTTACTGGTTCCATTTTAAGCCATATTTTTAGATCTTGAATTATATTAATAGTTTAATTGGTTTCAGCAACTTTTGAATGAGTTCTGATTTAGACAGCTCCAGTTTCAGCATTTTGATTTTCTATTTTTCTAAAGTCCAAAGTGGAGACATATATTCTTTAACTCTTCCTAGCTCAGCTAATTAACAGCTAATAAACTTTTGTTGGGAGCTGCATCCTCAAAAGCATCGTTTCTCAGTTAATTTAAAATACTTCTTGGAGATATCCTGCTGTTCTGTCCCTTCCCTTCAAGAAGTAATAGGCATTTTGACCCATCCGGCATATTATTCCTGTTTTGTTTTTTATTCTGTAGCTTCCCGAAGAAGATGAAGAGACCCGACTTTACCGCTTGAAGATAGAGGAGCAAAAGCGTCTAAGAGAAGAGATCCTTAAACAAAAGGAGCTCAGGCGACAACTTCAGGCCGGTGCTCGAAAAAGAGAGTTGCTTGAAAGGCTGGCCCAGCAGCAGCCGCAGCAGCCGCAACAACAGCAGCAACAGCAGCAACAACAGCAGCCGCAGCCGGGTTCTTCAGTACAACATCAGGAGGAGGAGACATCACAGTCACCTGCCAATGGAAATCCACTGCTTCCCCTCCCTGGTGCACCACCCCGCCAAAATGTGAAATACAGGCTGATGGGTAAAAAACAAGACCCGTTAATTCCCAACCCACCCGCTGTTCAGCCTAAGCCCACAAATATTCTGCAGGCCGGAGATAACGCACAGTTTCAAGGACAGCAAATAAAAACAGTGAAGCAGCTCCGACAGACTAGGACGGTGCCTGAAAACGAACTCCCGTCCCCATATAAAGGGCTGCAAACCAGATCTGGTGGAGTGCACTTGATGAACCCATCTCAAATTGCGCGGGTGGCATCGGTACAAGGCCAACCTCAGGAGCTGAAACCTGGGGTGAAAAGGACTGTCATGCAGCGGGCAAACAGTGGTAGTGGAGATGGGCCCCATGTCGGCGCCAAAGTCAGGGTGATTAAGTTGTCAGGAGGGGTAAGTTACCAGGCTTGTCTGTCGGTTGTTCTCATGTGGTTTGTTTGTGGTCTGTGTCTGTCTTTTTGGCGTCATTGGCAAAGGCTCAGAGATAGCAACATTGAAAGAAATAGCTTTAGCAAACTTTACTTCCTTCCCAGGTATTTCCCTGTTATTTTTCAGCCGGAACGATGATATCCGCAACTACTTTAAAAAAATCACCCCTACTGATAGAATACACACACTTTTCCCATCAGTGGAATCCTGAAGGGTCTCCTTGAGCTGATGGCAGTGTGCCAGACGTTGACATGGTAAACAGAACCAACAGACAGAGCACAGATACCATGTGGAATGGAAGTACTCAATTCCCTGATCCAACTTTACATCTAAATGGAAACCTGTCTGATTTAACTGCAGTCTTAAAAGGGGAACTGAGGGTTGTAGTGGATGACAGACCAAGCATGAATAATCTGTAGTTATGTTCAGAAACAAAACGTGCTCCCAAATGGAGAAAGGATAACATTCACAAGGTGCACAATTTAACACAAGGAGAATGTCTTAGTTCAGTCCTCATCACAACATGAGAACTAGGTAAACGTTTGGGATGACACACCTGAGAAAAACATTAAATTGAAACCTAAAGAACAAATTGCATACAAGCCAGGAGGTGCTTTATGTTTCAAAGTAGTGAATAATAAATGAAAAGAATTCAGTTTGCACCAGATATTTGTAAGGAGAGCAGTAAGAACTGCATTTATCAGAAAATGAAAATGGACAAAATGTTGAGCAGTTATTCCTCTTAAATTTAAGATGAGGAAACAGGTTCAAGCTGAAAGTTGAAATCATTGTTGGCACCTTGAATTGTTAGGATAGGAATTGCCAGTAAGAAAGAGGTTAGCTGTACACAACAAAGAAATTTCCCACTGGCCCAGATGGTGATCATATTGCAACACATTGAAGAGTAGCTAGAAAGGCTTCGCATCAATGTTTTTCTACCTCACTCTCTATGGTAGTAGTTATGTCCTGTCTTGTATGTCAACAGACAACAAACAGCAATCAGTAGTATGCATTGACAGATAGTGAGGAGAAAAGAGATTGATAAAGACAAGGCAGAATGTAGCTGATATGTACATCATGCTGTGTGTGAACATATAGTCCTCCCAAGTGGAATTCTTTTCATAGCAAAAATGAATTTCATCCTACTCTTGGGAAAAATAATGCCAAACAATATTTGGGCTAAAATAGACTTTTTAAAATCCAGTTTTTACTGCTGGTTTTTCACTAAAGATCTGACCAGTTCCATGGAGTTGGACTTCAGTCTTTGCAGTTCATTTGGTCGTATCCTCTGTTCATTAGGGAACAACGTAGTTAGATAATTTAAACAGTGTGGATAATCCTACCTCTCAGTAATAATTATCACTACCTCCTTCCCCTAGTTGTGGTCAGAGCATTGGGCCTCAGAATGAGAAAGTGGTTCAGCATACAAGGAAGTAGTTTTAGGATACTTCTCATTAAACAGAGCTTAATAGAGGACAGTTCATTAGTTGAGTAAAAAAAAATCTAGAGAGGCTGTAGAATCTCTTTCTTTGGAAATTTTTGTGTAACAACTGGATACATATTTGAAGGATGCTTGATGGGTGAAGAATAAAACAGAGGCTTTATTCATGGCAGAGGCATGTATGTGAAACCAGATATTCTTTCAAAAACTTTTGCTGTAACATTTTCCACTGCTAAAGAGGCAAGTTGCTGTTTAGATGGCAGGTTGGTATGCCTCCTTGGCAGAACTTCAGCAAGACCTCTAGCTGTGTGTCTGGTCCAGGCCTTCCCACACACAGAGTTGCTTTGGACCAAGGCCAAAGTTTCCTGTCTTAGTGAATGGGATAGGAGGCCATTTATCTCATTACTCCTCGCAGGAATCATATACAAGAATTTTGACAAGTTGGTTTTATTCAGTATTAATAATAGTTACACTTCTCTCCCTTTCCACCTTGAAAATTCTAATACACATTTAATCCAGTGCAAATGATTTGAATTCCTCATTGCAGCAGGCTTGTTGCCAGGAACACCTCCCAAGGCCAGTGAGAGTCCTGCCAAGAGTGCCTGGCTTTTCTACTGTACCAGCAGTCAGCTTCTTTTCAACTTCAGTCAGAAAGGAGGCAAAGTGTGCTTCTCCTTGCCCCTATTAGAAACTAAGTGTACTTTTTGTTGTAGTGTACTTTCAAAGGGGTGCTGTGGGTTAAACCTCTGAGCTGCTGAATTTGCTGACTGAAAGGCTGGCAGTTCGAATCCAGGGAGCAGGGTGAACTCTTGCTGTTAGCCCCAGTTTCTGCCAACGTAGCAGTTCATAAACATGCAGATTTGAGTAGATCAATAGGTGGGAAGGTAATGGTGCTCCATGCAGTTATGTTGGCCAAATGACCTTTGAGGTGTCTACGGACAACGCCGGCTCTTCGGCTTAGAAATGGATATGAGCACCACCCCCTGAAGTCAGACTCGGTTAGACTTAATGTCAGGGGAAACCTTTACCTTTACTGTAAAGTTGTTTCCAACTATGATGATCCTAAGACAAATCCATTATAGGGTTTTCTTGGTGAGGTTTATATAGAGTAGATTTGCCTATGTCTTTCTCTGAGACAGAGACAGTGTAATTTACCAAGGTCACCCAGTGCATTTCCTTGGACCCCAGTTCCCCAGAATGATAGCCCAATACTCTCCACCAGCTGTATTTCTATACAACATTTAGAAGGTTAACTTCCTCTTAAGCATCCCTTATATCAACAAAGAAGGCTGGTAGCGTTTATATGCTAGACCTTCAGCTAGAAAACTTCCTGGTCATCTAGCACTTAAATACAGCAGGGTTGCAGCAAACAGAAAGAGTAATAAATGCCTCTAGTACCAGCAAACCTTAATTTATGTGCTGGACACACACCATACTACCTTGAAAATACACAGCTCTGTCTGATTTAGGAAGCTAGCAAGGGTTATACCTGATGAGAAACCTCCAGTGATATTCAGGTAGTGCTAGGTAGAAATCAAAACATCCAGATAAGAAAAGAACAATTTCTCATTGAAACTAACTTTTCTTTCCATAGTGGAATTTTTCAGCCCTTATAGTACAGATTAAGATACAGAATTTTTCAGCCTTATAGCACAGATTAAGATACTTGATTAAATGTTCAGTAGTTTGTCAAAAAGCTACAGCTATGTTACTTTATTCCACATCTTGCACACAGGAAAGTGAAATTTTTGACACCAGAGAACACAGTCTGGCTGATTTTGATAGTCTGAGAAGTAACTTTGTCAAAGCTCCATGTGAGGTTAAGATCCATTTTTTTGCATGTTTTGAGTCTTGTGCTGAGTTTCTCTGGCTCTCAGTCCCCTTTGAATTATGTGTGTGTTCTTTTGTGTCAACATTTTGAGTGGCCCATCCAAATCTGAACTGTTTGGTGTCATATATGTCATATTCTGTCTAAACAGTACATTGATTTTTCCAGTACTGCAACACTTCCTGCAAATGTTTAGATCTATCACTCCTTTGAAGAGCTTGATTTTGTTTGTTTGCTTGTTTGTTTATTGTTGACAAAAATAAGATGCTGGAATTATTGGAGAAATTTTCAGCACAAATGTACTGTTGCATTTAGAAATGCCAGGAATATTTGCTTGATAATGCAGTCTTACTGTTGTCTTCAAGCATGTGAATTGAAGGAAAGTAGCCAAAGAACTATCTTCACTAGAAATACATTCAATAATAATAGATTGGTTTTCAATAAAATTTATCATTTGGGGCTGTTTCATAATAAATGTTTTGTCAGAAAGCACTTGTGCAAGTTGGAGTTCTACAGGCAGATTGTCAAGTGTGACAGTTGGGTGCTCAGATTTGTTGCTTTGATGCTCACTGTGGGAATGTTTATCTTGCATGCATGATTTTAAGTAGCCTTTGGATAGCAGCCAATAGTGAAGACTTGAAAAGAATGATTTCTTGTGGAAGCATGCTATAGAATTGCACTGAAGGACCTAGAAAATGCTTAGAGAGAACACCTTTCTAGCATTTGTGGGTCCTACAGCACACAACTCTGTCAACTTTTGATGAAAGCATACCATTACATGACTTAGAAAATGCCTATTCAGACATGGGTAAGTGAAATCATGGACACTACTCCTACTGGTATGAGGGTAATACTTCATGTTTTTACAGTAATTTTCAGTTGGTTTGTTGGATGGCATCAAAAAACTCTCCATTTTTAAAAAAGTGCTCTTGAACAATGAAGTGTTATTGTCGGAGAGTGGCCTACTACCTTTTTCTTTTCAATTGGTGCCTGTTCTTTGCTTTCCTTTTCTTCTTTTACCCATTCCCCATGGAAGAGAATTTGTCAAGGAGCTCAGTAGGAACAATGGTGATCTTTTGGTTGCTATCAACATTGCTTCTTGGTGTGGTGACTCGAAAAGAAAGTGGTCTGATTAACCTGCTCAGCACCACCAAAACACTGGCTGATTTAGGCTAGGACATAAGGCTGTAGTTTTGCAGACTTCCTAAGATTAATCTCAGGTATTATGTCTGAATAAGCTGATCCAGGCAGGGTCTTGATCTCTTCTATAGATCTGTTCCTTTTCTGTGCATTTTAACTAACACTTCTATGCGATTAAATGTCTTTAAAGCTTTCTACCTTTGTACTTAACAGCCTAAAATTAATTCTAATCAAACCTTCCCCTTTTAAAATATCGGTGTCAAAGTCTGAAAAACGTCTATACAAAAGTTGCATATAATGCATATATGCATATTTACATTTTGGTATGCATAAAATAAACATATGTGTATCCACAAAAGCTTAAGAAAATTAGAATACACTGCTATTTTTGCTTCATGAATCATTGTCTCAACGCAAAATTCCTAGGCTAACTTTAATGACTCTTAACAATACATATCTAGCATTAATGTATTGTATCAGCCGAGTGTATTTCCCTTTTGAACCCGCTTGACTGTGTTTTAATCAAAGCAACGTATGGCTTCTGTTATCCAGGTTCTTTTTATTCTTAGTTAGATATTGTAAGAAAAAGTACATCAGAAATATAATTGTGTGCCTTGTCTGGCATACTGTACAATGGACACTCTCAGCCTCAGGGAGAAAATTTTAGAAGTTGTGGCGAACACTTCCACTATTTGTTGATTTGAAAAATATCTGCTCTCCATTTGCCTTGTCTCTTTTTTTTTTTTTATCTTTTCAACTTCAAGTGTGTTCTTAGTAGGAAGTCTTTGGTCAGGCCAGGACAGATCTTTAGACAAGTGACCATTGGGAGTGGTTTCTGTTTTATCTGGCTTGGCTGCTGTTTTCTTTGCTGTGTATTTCTGGCCTATTCTATTTGTCTCTTTAAGGACTGTTGTGTTTATCGTGTTGTGTGCATCACTTAGATGAATTTTGAGGAGGTCTCATCTGTGAAGGGAAAGACAAAGTGAGAATTTATATTTTTTGGCAGTAAAAGAAAAAGGTGATAATAAAAGTCTGCAGCAAAAAGTATCTACCATGTACTAGGCACAAAAGGTAATTCATGATTTGCTCCAGACCAACAGAAATAGTTCATGAACTGGCAAAGGCCCAAAAGGTTCAACACCCCCATCCCTATGATGCCATTCTTTTTCACTTTGCTTCCAAAAAGATCAAGGGAAGGTAAAAAGCAAATTCCAAGCAAATTAGTTGCTTAGATTTGTAGCTTCTCTCATATGGGCAGCAGGTTCCAGTTCCTTCTGTATGAATGTGCCTTCAAGTTGCCTGTTGATGTATGGTGACCCTGTGCATTTCATAGGACTTTCTTGAACTGGAAGAGCCAGATTGCCAATCAAAACATAAAGGTTTTGATAGACAGTCTCTCATTCCAGTACTAACCATGCCTGACCCTGCTGAGATTCCAAGAACAGATAGAATCTTATGCCCTTAAAGCAGTAGTTTCCAACCTTTGGTCCTCTGTTTATTTTGGACTTCAACTCCCAGAAATCTCAGCCAGCTTGCCAGCTTTTAGGAATTGTGGGAGCTGAAGTTCAAAACATCTGGAGGACCAAAGATTGGGGACACTTGCATTAGATTCCTTTCCCCTGCTTAGCTTCATTTTCTGTCCTACTGTTCCTTCCATGGTCTCCTTGCTATCTACATTTTCTGCTGTAAACCTTAAAGCCTAGGGGACTACTAATGCTATGTTCCTGCCAGTAGTCCAGTTGACATTTCGAGACTAAGCTAGGTCTTCACAGGGTAAGAAATTGTTCCCTTGCCCATCTTTGTCCTATCGCAACCCCTTAACCTCTAGTAGCTGTCAGATAATGTTGCCACTGTTGATCTGATCTCTTTTCTCTGCACTTCCGTGTCTTCAAAGTGTGGAAATCGCACCCCATTTTAGTCACATTAAACTGTGACACATACAAAGGCAAGGTGGCACAACAAAAAGAGATGCCATGTCAACAAAGGCCATCCATCAAGAGTGCTTTGCTTGTGTAATACTCCAAAGGCTGGATGATCTTTATGGTCTCTCCTAACTATGATTTTGCATTAAACTGTCATTGTAAGAGGAAAATGTAGATAAGGAAGTATCAAATTTTGAGGAGCCAAAAGTCCCCCCGCCGAGAGTTTATCCTTTCACCAAGGTATACTCCTAAGCTATATTCAAATTACTTGCCACTCAGCATGCACTGTAGTAGTCACTTGTGGACTTTGGTCTAACTTTCAAGGCCCTCTGGAAAGTTCAGGGTCACTACAGTAGTAATTTCTTCCTTTCCCCAAAGCCCACTAAATAGGACGGAAGGTAGGAAGGAGACGATCCACTGTCCACAATTAGCTTTCAGCTATTTCCACTGATTCATAGATTACTCTTGATGGAATGTGGCCCTGTCTTCTAAATAGACAGGCTACAGTTGGAGAGTGTGTATGCTTTGCTCTATTCTTTTAATATATACCTTTCATTTTAGTAGAGCAAGTGTCTCTGTTTCCCATGTCTAGCAACTGAAGAACTTGGGTGGGAGGCAAGAATCATGTTTACATTTTTATATGGGCTAACACATGGATTAGTCTTATCATATTTCACTTGCTGAAAATTCATTGTTGAAATAGGACGTTCTGTAATCTGATGAAGCAGGTTTGTAAATAATAATAATAATACTCCCTGTGCTTATTTGGTAAGAGTAGCTTCACCTGTTGGATGTTACCCATTGACTACTATAGAATGATATGATACTTTAATGTTAACTGTGTGATTAAATCATCTTATGTTGTTGTTGGGTGATTTCTCCTTAGCTAAAGACTCGACTCCCTTGCTCAGAGTGACATGTCTAGTCCTTTGCCATCTGAAAATCCAAATAATGGACCAAGAACACAACTGTTTGTCTCTGTGGAGAGCTGCACTATGGGTCTTTTGTATATGAAAAATCCAATTTGTTCTATGCAATTGTTGGATCTGTTGGTAGCTACTGTGCCCGCAAAGACTGAAGCAACAGTTGCCACAATAATTTTATTTTTTAAATTCCAGTATGCATGAGTTACTGGCATTGTATAATGGGTGAAGTGCATGGAAGATGTGGAGGCATGGTAAAAGAAAACATTGCTGCAGTCGGGTAGCAAGCATTGCTGAAAACAAAAGCTGTTCCAAAAGTGTGTCCATTTCACTTGATACAGGCTGTTCTTTAAGCCTTGATTATTGTATAGTTTTTTATTTGTTTTTTGCGTCTGTATTGCTCATTTCATGCAATAAAAATGTTTAAATGATTTGTATTTGATAGCCCTTTTATTGTGATCTATTGGATCATAACTTCAGTTTCATTATAGAGGAGGCAAGAGTTAATCAAAATAGGGATCTTTATTTCTGAAATATTCTGAACTTTTCTACAATAGGCAAGAAGAACAACTGTGGAGTTTCATTGCTGATCTACAAATATAGATCATTGGAATTACAGCAGTAAAAATCCTCCCTTTACTTTGTGCACAAAGTACTGAATTTTCAGTTGAAAAGTGCATGCTGTAAAATCTCTAGAGCAATTCAATGAAATTCTGAACCAATAATATATGAATTCTGGAACTTTGGAACATTTTGCTAATTGAACACTTCTGCAACCCTTACTTCAAGTTTTGAAATCTTACTCTTAATGCAGGCAGAATTTCCTTGATCCATTCCACCTGGCTTCAGAGTTTTTACTAGATATCTACATGCCTTCAAGGCAATTTGCACCCATTGGGAGTAGAAATATTTTAAATTAAAGCTTAAATTCTCAGCACCTGAATTTTAATCTACCCCCTAAACCTGTACTTCTCCAATACTCCTGTGAAAGCATGGCATAATCATCAGTGAATGTAAATTCAGTGGCAACATGTGCGTGGTTGGAACTATGCTTGCTCATAGAGCCCTACTACTTCGAATCAAAGACTTCATCCATCTAGTGAGAAGGGGAATTCAGCTTAGTTCTGATTTCAGTCTCAGCCTAACATTTTGTAATTACCTCCCAGCTTCCTCACTCACAACAGGTGTTGCTACTCATAACAGTGCTGTGTCTGTTGAATTGCCAAGGTACGTTTGATTCCCTGATACTATAAATATAAATTACATAAAATCTAGCACAAATTCTTTGCCTCTGCTTTATATCCCTGCCCATTATCTTCACTCCTTGAATCTGCCATACTCTGAAGGTCTGCTGCTCCCTGAAAGGACTTCCCTGAATGTCTTCCTGCTCCCCAGAACACCACCACTTGGAACACCTGAGTGATTCCATGTCTTTTTCCCTATGAGTTCCTCCCCAAACCTACCTTTTCCTTGACCCCTTACAAATACTACTAGTTTGCATCCTCTGCTGCAACAGTTGCATATGATTTTCCTACTTAGCATTGCTCCCCCCACTTTTTTAACTATGTGCCCCAATGGGCTGATTAGGGAAATTCTTTTGTACTCTATATAGTGCTGTAACAACTAGAAGAACATTTTTTTAAAAAAAAGCAACTCCTGTTACAAAAACGAGTTCATGGGTGCACTTGAATGTTTGTAGGATACTCATAGGGTTATTAATTTATTTACAATACTTTAGGTCCTCTCATAGTGGTGTTCAGGATACAATGAAGTACAATAAACAATAGCCCATGATAAAACAGAACATCCCATCCAGAAAATCCAATAAAAAGTGCACCTGTGCCAATTTTAGTCCAATAAAACTTAACTCAGGAGCAATCATAATTGGTTTTAGGGCTTTTCTCTGAGTTTCTGTGCTGAGGGGCCTAGGCAGGATCTACATTGCGCTATATCCCAGGATCCGATCCCAGATTATTTGCTTTGAATTTATTTGTATGAGTCTGCACTCCCAGATAATCTGGAATAAACAGAAAATCTTTTCATCTTGGGATATAGGTCAGTGTAATTCCAGCCCTGGTGAATCCAGTTGGGGTAGAAAAGTTCCTTTTCTTCTTGCCCACTGACATAGCAGCTCAGAGGAGTGATGAATGAGAAAGGCCTCTAGTACTGATGTTAAGGTGAACACAAACTTATATTTATGGAGGTGGTGCTTCAGGTTGGCCAGTTCACCCTGCAAGAACTATGGCTTTCCAAATGATGATGTTCATTTCTTTCATTTCATCCAACTTGGTTACTGTGTTTAATGGTTATGGGCAATGCTACAATCCAGCACCATTTGGTGTGCGTACCTCAGTGGCCTAGATTATTATGAAATTTTTAGGTACTCAAAACATAGCAGTAATTCCCTCATTACAGAAAAAGCCCAGTTTGGCAATATCTTATAGACTTGCAAATATAATAATCTTTGTACCCATATCCTATTTCTGGCTGAACTAGAAGAAGTCGAGGAAGACGTGAGGTACAAATGTGGAAAAGACGGACAGAAGAAGATGCATGTATTATGGATCAGAAAGATGGGTCCCTAGGATATATTGCCCATCTCTGATCTTCCACAAAAGTATTTAGATATGTTGAATACCAGGTTAGGGTTTATAAAAAACAGTATGTGGCTGAGCTTTCATCCTAAATCTATTACAATTTGTGTAAAATGTGGCAGAAGTATTGAGTGACAATAGAGAGAATGCTCACCCCCATCACCACCACCATTACTTCTTCTTGTAGTATTTTTTTCTATCTGCAAGTGTACAAAAGTTTTCAAAATGGTAGACTTTGCTAGAATTTTGAGATATGGCATTGGCATGAAGGATATGCCTTCAATTGCCATAGTGGTTTAAGAAGTTGCAATTCTACAGCCATATTAGAGATGAAAAAGAGGGCATCTCAATGATCTTCAGCCAATAAGTAATCTCAAGGAAGTTAGTTATGAAAGCCCTAAGACAGCACACCTTAGGGCCCTGTGTTATTTGCTTTCTGTTCCTGTATATGCATCATTTCACATACATTATAAATCTTGAAGGACAAAGAGAATACTGATTTTATCACCAATTCCCTGGCCAATCAAGACCCACATACTAAGCTAGGGGGCATTTTTGCTTATTTGTTTCTTTATGGAATGTGTGTGCTTGAACATCTAATATGCCTCTTTTTTCTTAATTTTTAAAAAGTGCATTATGGTGTTCAAACCTTAAAAGTCAAACCTTATTTGTCCTTGTTTTTCAATGTAAGTCAATAGTGTCTTCAAATAACATTTGAAGGTGATGTTTTCACATGAATTGCTGTCCTCCAAAAGTTATAGGAAATTTGTGAATGATCTATTGGAATAGCAGAGACAAAGAAAGGTATGGATGATTTGGTGGAAATAGCAAGGACACCTACGTTATGTAATCCTCTTGAGGAGGAGATGGAACAGGAGGTTGAAGATGTAAAAATTGGGGATTTGAGGTCAAGTGTTGAGGTGGAAGAAGAGGGTGAGGAAAACATACTGCCGGTTCCTATGTTTCAGGAACACCGAAGGGTGAAAGAAGAAAGGAGAAGGTCAGCTAGAATTACTGCAAGGACGCTGAGCAATCAGACCTCACTCTAGGAAAAGCTATGCTGGAAGCTGAGGGCATAAATCAGCAGTAAAGCAATTGGTCAATGCTGGCAGCAATCGTTCTACTTCGTGCTTCTGTGCTCCGGTTTCCTTGCTTGCAGCTCCACTGTCTTCAAAGTGCCCTGCAAAGACTTCTTGCAAAAGGCTCTTGTTTCATGTCTGATGTAAGACTTTTGCTTTGCTTTTGGGATTTACCTTCTGTTACTTTGCTGCTGTTTGTTACGTCACAGTATTATCATTTTACTGAAGTAAAGCTTTTTTAATTGCTTTCACCCTTGTTGTAAGGCTGTTTCTGAGGCAAAACAGGACAACTTGCTTCATTTGAAATGTCCTTACATTACCTTCATGCAATGAGAATCTCTGCACTTTGACTGTAGTTCTCCTTGCTGAGTATACACATCCTGGGGATGCCTGGCTTGAGAGCAGTACATGTGAAAAAGATCTTGGAGTCCTCATGGACAAGTTAAACATGAGCCAACAATGTGATGTGGAGGCAAAAAAAGTCAGTGGGATTTTGGCCTGCATCAATAGGAGCATACATAGTGTCTAGATCTAGGGAAGTAATGCTACCCCTCTATTCTGCTTTGGTTAGACCACACCTGGAATATTGTGTCCAATTCTGGGCATCACAATTCAAGAGAGATACTGACAAGCTGGAATGTATCCAGAGGAGGGCGACTAAAATGATCAAGGGTCTGGAGAACAAGCCTTATGAGGAGCGGCTTAAGGAGCTGGGCATGTTTAGCCTGAAGAAGAGAAGGCTGTAAGGAGACATGATAGCCATGTATAAATATGTGAGAGGAAGCCACAGGGAGGAGGGAGCAAGCTTGTTTTCTGCTTGCTTGGAGACTAGGACGCGGAACAATGGCTTCAAACTACAAGAGAGGAGATTCCATCTGAACATGAGGAAGAACTACCTGACTGTGAGAGCCATTCAGCAGTGGAACTCTCTGCCCCGGAGTGTGGTGGAGGCTCCTTCTTTGGAAGCTTTTAAACAGAGGCTGGATGGCCATCTGTCAGGGGTGATTTGGATGCAATATTCCTGCTTCTTGGCAGGGGGTTGGACTGGATGGCCCATGAGGTCTCTTCCAACTCTTTGATTCTATGATTCTATGATCCCTCATGCTATACAAATCAGCTAACAGTTACATAGGGCCCCTTGATGGCGCAGCGGGTTAAACCGCTGAGCTGCTTAACCGGCTGACTGAAAGGTTGGTGGTTCGAATCTGGGGAACGGGGTGAGCTCCTGCTTTTAGGCCCAGCTTCTGCCAACCTAGCAGTTTAACACATGCTTCTGCGGGAAGGTAATTGCGCTCCATGCAGTCATGCTGGCCACTTGACCTTGAGGTGTCTATGGACAACGCCGGCTCTTCGGCTTAGAAATGGAGATGTGCACCATTCCCCAGAGTCAGATATGACTAGACAATGTCAGGGGAAACTTTTACCTTTTTAACGGTTACATGGTTACACTGACATCTAAATCAAACATTATCAGAAGAAAGACGAGTTGCTGTGTATTTTCTTGTTTCTGTGATGATGTGGGAAAGATGATTTGTGAATCTTTCCCATGGGAAGATCAGCAGACCCAGGAAACCTCTGGGATTCATGAGTTTCCCCCAAGAGCATCTTCAGAGTCATACGGTCAAAAAATAAACCAGGATTTCATTAAAATTGATCAATATCCTCATCTATGTATTACATCTACACCCATTTTGGAAAAGAAGAGGAATGGTTAACTGAGACGGTCCTTAAAATTCAGACTATCACTGCCTCATGTAAAACTTAGTTAAGATTTCTCCTTCCTACACCATTCCCAAAAAGTGTTCCTTCTTTTTCTTAAAATTGAGTTTATCAAAATATACTGCATGTTTCACTGAGTGTATAATTACTTTTGTGTTGGTAAACAATATTAAGTAGGCTTGTTCTCTGAGTATGAGGGTCTTCCAAGTGCAGTGTCTTGGTGGTGGATATGTAGTTGTCTGTGGAGTCCTATTCTTGACCCGCATGTTCTTCCACAGTGAGTGCATACGTTTCCAGGTGGAAGGCATTCCTGACCAGGGTTGGCTTGACTCGCCTTCGTCTTGGCACGTTTCTCCTTTTCGCCCTCCATATGTGCCTCTTCAAATTCCACAGCACTGCTGATCACAGCTGACCTCTAGTTAGAGCTTCCAAGGGCCAGGGCTTTCCAGTTCTCGGTGTCCATGCCACAATTTTTAAGGTTAGCTTTAAGCCCATCTTTAACTCTCTTTTCCTGTCCACCAACATTACGTTTCCCGTAATGTTGGGAGCATAGTTACTGCTTTGCGAGACAGTAAACAGGCATTCAGACAACATAGCCAGTCCAGCGGAGTTGATGACGTAGAAGCATCGCTTCAGTGCTGGTGGTCTTTGCTTCTTCCAGCACGCTGACATTTGTCCGCCTGTCTTCCCAAAAGATTAAGCTGACAAAAAAGAGATGGAATAAAATCAATGTTAAATTTAGTTATAGAAGGGGGCAGCTTCACTTGTATCTCACATGTGGTTGTCTGTTTCTTTCTTTTATTCCATGTTTTAACAAAATGCTAATCCTGTCCATTCCCAGTATTGTAAACAATATAATTAGATACACTTGTCAAAAGGTGTTTTTTGAGAATATATGTCCATTCTCATGGCCTTGATTAAAAGCAAAGTCTATGCTGAGTTTCCCCCCAAATAAGACACTGCCTTATATTTATTTTACCTCAAGAAGACACATTATGGCTTATTTTCAGGGAATTTTTTTAATTAACTACGGTACAGCAATCTGTATTTATGGGATGATCTCTTTGGTCTCAGTAGCAGACTGATTTGCTGAAGCTTTTCCCCTACCCCCTGGTGTTTGTGTGGGGTGAGAGAGACCCACAGACTGTCGCTGATAGGTTCTGGGTTAGAGAGACCCACAGTGCTGAGTAAAACGGCAGCCACAGCTTTACTTCTTTCCCCTGAGGACACACAATACCTAAAATACCTCTGTTCCTTACTTCACAGAGGAGACTTTCATTTTCACTCCCTTTATGTCTCAACTTGCAACACGCACAGAATGACCGGAACCGGATGGGTAGCCAACCTTGTACACTGCATAGCCACGCCTATCACTATGTCTTATCTCCAGGATATGGCTTACATTGTGCAAATGCTTAGAAATTCTGCTATCGTTTATATTATTTTTTTGTCTTATTTTCGGGAAAACAGGGTAGCAGAAAGGACAACTTCTGAAAAGTTTGTTTGTTGCATTTTGTTGTAAAAGGAATGATAATACTGGGTTGTTGTAGGTTTTTCAGGCTGTATGGCCATGTTTTAGAAGCATTCTCTCCTGACATTTTGCCTGCATCTATGGCAGGCATCCACAGAGGTTGTGAGGTTGGTTGGAAACTAGGAAAATTGGGTTCATATATCTGTGGAAAGTACAGGATGGGAGAAAGAACTCTTGTCTGTTGGAGCTAGGTGTGAATGTTTCAATTGGCCACCTTGATTAGCATTTGATGGCCTGACAGATTTTAGGAGTGCCTTGTTACTGCCTGGGGAAATTCTTTGTTGAGAGGTGATTAGCTGTTCCTGATTGTTTCTTCTATGGAGTTCCCCTGTGTTTGAGTAGTTTTGTGCTTTATTTACTGTTATAATTTTAGAGCTTTTAAATACTGGTAGCCAGATTTTGTTCATTTTTATTGTTTCTTCCTTTCTGTTGAATTGTCCACATGCTTGTGGATTTTAGTGGCTTCTCTGTGTAGCCTGACATGGTGGTTGTTAGAGTGGTCCAGCATTTCTGTGTTTTCAAATAATATTCTGTGTCCATCAGGTGCTCTGCCATGGCTGGCTTCTCTGGTTGAAGTAGTCTGCAGTGCCTTTCATGTTCCATGATTTGTGTTTGGGCGCTGAAGATGCCTGCCATAGATGCAGGCGAAACATCAGGAGAGAATGCTTGTAGAACATGGCCATACAGTCCAAAAAACCTACAACAACCCAGTGATTCCAGCCATGAAAGCTTTCAACAATACTATGATAATACTATACAGATTGTTTTGGTACCTTTGGCGTAAACCAGGGGCCCACAAACTTTTTAAACCAAGGGCCACGTCACAGTCCCTCAAACTGTTGGAGGGCCGGATTATACAGTGAAAAAAACATGAATGAATTCCTATGCACACTGCACATATCTTATTTGTAGTGCAAAAAACACTTAAAAACAATACAATTAAAATGAAGAACAATTTTAACAAATATAAACTTATTAGTATTTCAATGGGAAGTGTGGGCCTGCTTTTGGCTGATGAGATAGGATTGTTGTTATTGTGTGCTTTCAAGTCATTTCAGACTTAGGTTGACCCTGAGCGCGGGCCGGGTAAATGAGCTTGGAGGGCCGTATCCAGCCCCTGGGCCTTAGTTTGAGGACCCCTGGTGTAAACGATGCATGGCATCATATTTAGTTCAGTTTCACCCAATATTATGATCTGAGTGGCTTGTTAGCTGGCTGCATCCCTGCAATGTGCCACTTTGCAGATCAACCCAAGTTTATTTCCCCTAAATGTTTTATCCAGCGTGCACATCCCCCTCACTGTTGGGTGATTTCCTTTTTTGGAATTAACTTCAGAAAAGATTACATGGATAAACACAGCATTGTCGTCGTTAATAGAAACCTGTGCATTGAGGTCTATGGGTTGCAAGATCAGTAACAGTGGCGCTGACAGTGAAGTATGGCCTTATCAAAGGGAGAATTCATAAGAGGCGGCCCTGGGACACTCCGCCGCTGTCCTTCTGTGTATCCTGACAATGTTATCTGTCCTCTCAGTACGGAGTATCAAATGTCTGTCATGAGTATAGAAATTAATTTAATGTCACCTGAAGACATGCAATTAATCTTTTGGAGGTTTTCATAATACCTTTACAGAAAGAGTTGCCAGTTTGGCGGATTTGGATTTTGGGGTTTAGTCGAAGATAAGGAAAATTAATTTTTCATCAGGGTTAATGCAAGCTAGCAGGGCCACAAAGGCTGAGAGAGATGGTTGGGGAATTTGTCAAGTGTTGTCACTCTGGAATAATGCTGCTTAACGTCTGATCGGTGTAATCAAGAGTTGAGATTTCTATAGAAGGGGATTAATCAATTTGCTCACTACAGGATGCACGTTGGTGATATCGCTCATTCGAGGCGCTTTAAGAATTAAAATAAGATTTGATCTGTCAAATTGCAAGGAGCTCTGACAGTATCAAAGGGGCAAGGGTTTCTTTTATCAGAACATCCTCAAAGCATTGGTTATAAATAAATTTGTCCTGCTAATATTGGCGGCAAACAAACCTCATCGTCATTGTGAAACTGTCAGGACATCCGCCGTTCTGACACTTCTTAGATCTTACTTATTAAAACATGTAACTTTGTTTATGAATACGGCAGGTCTTCTTAAGGTTTTTGGTTGGGATTAGATTATATTTCTACAAATAGACCATTGAACTGGAGACAGCTGGGTTCCACTCTTCGTTGTGTTTTGAATGTCTTACCTTTTTAACCATGAGACCTTTCGGGCTGCAGGGAAATCACATCAATGCACATTTGAGTGCAACATCTCTAGCTTGTGCACCACTGAAAATGAGTAAGGATTTGGTTCTTTAGGATGAAGTATTTGTGATAAAATATAATCAGCACAATAACGAGTTTCCAGCTTGATGGGTTATTAGAATCCACATTCAGATAATGTGGGATTTTCTGCCTTGATATTCTGGGATATAGGGCTGTTTGGAAGGTCCCTTAGTATATGACAGATATTAACCTTTCAGGGGGTTTATGAAATGTGATCATTTATTGATCATGTCAGAAGCAAATTGAGTTATAATGTATTTTTTAAAAACACAAACAAAGTTAAAAACTTGGCATTATACTAGATTTCCTGTGACCAAAAACTGGCCACTTGGTGCCCTTCCACATAGCTCTATATCCCAGAATATCAAGGCAGGAAATCCTGCAATATCTGCTTTGAACTGGGTTATCTATGTCCACACTCAGATATTGTGGGATTTTCTGCCTTGATCTTCTGGGATAAAAGGCTGTGTGGAAGGGCCCTTGAAGTGGCTCTGGTCTCGCTGGGAGAAAGTCCTCCATTGTGCATGTGGCGGGCCCAGACTGCATTGTAGCAAGTGGTCTGGTTTGCTCTCCTCCACACTTGCATGTTGCGGATTTTACTTTGTATCCCCTTTGCTTAAGATTGACTCCACATCTCGTGGTGCCAGAGCACAGTCTGTTCAGTGCTTTCCAAGTCGTTCAGTCTTCTGTGTACCTAGGAGGGAGTACACATCCAGTATCATCCACTGATTTAGGTTCCGGGTTTTTGCCTGCCACTTTTGGACTCTCACTTGCTGAGATGTTCCTGAGAGTATCTCTGCTGAACTTAGGAAGCTATTTCTTGATTTAAAGCATTGACTTGCTGGCTGATATCCAAACGGGATGGGCCGGAGATGTCAATGCCTTGGTCCTTTCATTACTGTCTGCTACTTCCTGACGGATATCAGGTGGTACAATACCAGAAGCAACTTGCAGTATGAAATGTAATGATCTAAATTCAAATGGAATTCGTTTGAGAGACCTTCAAGTGTCTGTTGACTTAATGGTGACCGCATGAATTTCATAAGGTTTTCTTAGGTAAGAAGTGGTTTTGACAGTTGCTTCCTCTTAAATATGTATTAAATGGTGGCCTACTGTCCATGTACTACCTAGGGCTGTAGGCTATACTTTATTGTTGAGGTTACAACTCTGGCAAATTTACCAAACCATTGCTTATGCATTGTTAATAGATCAATTCATAGAATTGCTGAACTAGCAAATGAGTGCCGAACTGCTCTGACTGTTCTGCTGTCACATCCTTGAAGCAATTAATGGCATTGTCATGACATGGAGAGGTTGCACGAGACAAGGCTCGAGTAAAATTTGGTTCTAATGGTTATCAGTCCGACATCGGTATTAAATGTGTGCTATCATGTTGCCATATGTTTTAGACATGACTGCGTCAGAATGGACAAGTTTGGTACATGGTCTCGTGGCAGGTCACAGGATCAAGGGGTATAGTAAGGGGTGAGGGTTAGAATACTTTTGGGAATTTCAAAAAATCCTAAAATAGACTAAAACACAGTATGGCCCGCCCATATCTGTGAGGGATAGGTTCTGAGACCCACTGTGGATAGGAGAGAATGCCTCTAGAACATGGCCATATAGCCCGAGAAAACCTACAACAACCCAGTGATTCCATGAAAGCCTTCAACAATCCACTGTGGATATCTGAAGCTGTGGATAATAGCCAAACCCTATATTTTGACTGTCCTTGCATGAGAAGCTTTCCCTTGAATCACATTGGGGAACTTAGTGAGGCACCCAAACACTTGAGGGAGGGACATTTTTGAAGCAGGGATAAGTAAAACTGTGGATATTGAATCCATAGATAAGTAGGTCATTATATGTACTCTTGGTCTTTAGATTTAAATGTCATTATTACCCAAAAAATCCCCCAATAGTTATTGACAAATTACACCAGCATACTTAACAACACTCATTTGGAAAGATTAATTTAATAACTAAAGATACAGTTTTCCCCAGTCATTCCCAAATAAAACCCCACACTTATACATGATTATTAAATCTATATTTCAATAGATTTAATATAGAAATGTACTTAAATTGACTTTAATGCAGTATTTACTATTGATTGTTCTGTTGTCTATAGTGCTTGGATTGTCAATATCACACTCAGTAGCCTTTCTTCCCCATTGATTATAGTAAATGTATCAGAATACAATATTCATGCTTTTGAAAAAATATTTGTAGAAAGTAGCAGAATAACATTCCCGTCAGGAAGCCCATTAGAAGAGTTCATTAATATTTTTGATTGATCTGTTATCATGATGAGACAAGTGCATATACTGCACATTATGGTACAGTGGTGAGAGCAGTAGACAAGGGTTCCAGTCACCAGGAATCCATGAATATTGCAGGATACCTTTGGCCTGATCGCTCTCTTTGTTTTTGCTGCTGTTTACTGATGTCAAGTTGACTTCAACCTATGGCGACTCAATGAATGAGTTAGATTAAGTGGGAATAACAGTGGGGCTCCATTTTGAGCTGAATCTTTGTATTGGTGTTGGCTAGAGCAGGCAGGGGCAAACTTCGGCCCTCCAGGTGTTTTGGACTTCAACTCCCACAATTCCTAACAGCCTAGGAATTGTGGAAGTTGAAGTCCAAAACGCCTGGAAGGCTGAAGTTTGCCCCGTCTGCTCTAAACAGCTGTTGCAAGAATCAATTATTGTGTTATGCAGACTTTGAATTGTGTGCTGTATCTTTCCCCGCAGGGCGGTGAGAACGTTGGCTTTCCTCACTTGGAAGGGCCTCCCCTCCGACTCCAGCAGCTCCCGGAACAGAGGCATCAGCCAGTCCGGAAAGTCACCCTGACGAAGGGGACAGTGCAGCAGCCGCACCAGCTTCATCCTCACCCTCATCCTCACCTTCATCCTCATCAGCTGGCGCAGATCCATTCTACACTTCCTCCTGGGCTGAAAAACATCCCAGGGATACATCAGGCAAAAAAGGTGTGTA
Organism: Anolis sagrei; assembly: GCF_037176765.1. Classification (NCBI taxonomy): domain Eukaryota; kingdom Metazoa; phylum Chordata; class Lepidosauria; order Squamata; family Anolidae; genus Anolis; species Anolis sagrei. The sequence goes on along the minus strand of NC_090026.1, from coordinate 119,912,987 downwards.
TGGGTGCAGTCTCTTTATGGCCAGACATAATTTTCCATGGTTAATCTGGCTCTGGTTTTGTTTGTGTTTAAAGAAAGCTTATATTACAAGACTTTGATTTAGTGGTGGCGTGGCACATACTCATAATTCTAGGACCTTATTGTTTTTCTGCCAAACTTGGCTAAGCAACACTAGACACATTCCTGTCTGTGTGATAAAAGATAATAATACCAAATTTCTTAAATTTTCAGAGACCATTGATTGTAAGATGGCCTCTGATAATAATATCATTTCCAATTTTAAGACACATCCAATTTTTGAGTGCATTTATTTATTTATTTCACATATTTGTATCCTGCCCTTCTCACCCTGAAAGGGGACTCAGGGCAGCGATTTGATACATATAAATATAAAACCATACAATTAAACATTAATTATTAAAACATCAATTAAAATCATGTAATCCAAATCATAGTCTTAAGGCCTGTCAAATTGTCAATCCCATTAATCCATTATCCTTATTGCACTAGGACTCACAGCCACATCTTAAGCTTCTTCCTGAAAGACAGGAGGGAGGGAGCTCACCTGATTTCATTGGGAAGGGAGTTTCATAGATGAGGGGCCACCACTAAGAAGGCCCTATTCTTGTCCCCAACAATCGTGCTTGTGAAGGTGGTGGGATCAAGAGCAGGGCCTCCCCAGATGATCTTAACTTCTGAGGTGGGCCGTAGAGGGAGATACGTTCAGACAGGTAAGCCTGGCTTGAACCATCTAGGGCTTTATAAGCTGAAAGCAGCACTTTGAATTGTGCTTGGTAGCAGACTGACAACTAGTGGAGCTGATGTAACAGGGGGGGTTGTACCCCACTCCAGTAAGCTATCTGGCTGCTGCCCGTTGGACCATTTGAAACTTCCGAATAGTCTTCAAAAGTAACCCCACACTACCAACACATCCCCTTAAAATGGAGAAAAAAGGAGAAAAAACCAACAAGAAGAACTCCCTTACTGAAGAGATAGGGGCAAAAGATATCCTGAAAGAAATTTGGAAACTCCAAGCAGAAGTTCAAAATCAAAAAGAGCTACTAAAGGAAGAAATGAATGAAATGAAAAAGGAAATGAAAGAAGAAATAAAGACACTAATAAAAGAAGAAATGAAAAATATGGGAGAAGACATTGAGAAACTTAAACAGGACAACAAAGACCTACTAAGACTAAATAGAGAAATGAGAACGGAACAAGGGATTATGAAAAAGAAAATAGACAATCTGGAAGGAAGGGTGACCTCAACTGAACTGCAACAGGAACTTCTAGAAGCTAAGGAGAAGGAACATCAGCTCAGATTTAGAAATATAAAGGAGGATGAAGAAGAAAACATCAAAGAAATCATTACTGAGATTATAGCAAAAATTACAAAAAAATCGGGATCAACACTAGAAATGAACCTGGATAGAGTATTCAGAATACAAACACAATATGCTAAAAAATTCAAGACCACCAGAGACGTTATAGTTTGCTGCACTAAAAAATCATTGAGGGACGAAATTTTGAGGGAACACACTAAGGAACCAATAATGTACAAAGGGAATAAAATAGTAATATTAAAAGAAATACCCCCCTCAGCCCTGGAAAAGAGAAGAAAATATTATTTTTTAACAGACGAACTAAAAAAGAGACACATAAAATTCAAATGGGAACGGAGGGAGGGTATAATGGTTACATGGAGAGAAACCAAACACTGGCTTACCTCAGAAGCTAAGGCAAGAGCATTTTGGGAAAAATTAACCAAAGCAGATGAAAATAAAGAGGAAGGAAGTAACAGGGAAAAGGGAAAGAATAAAACATCGCAATTAGAAATGCCAGAAATGGGAGTAGAATCAATAAAACCAGCTGACGAGAGCGAGGAAGAAGAATACGAAAACAGGAGGAAGAGAGCCAGAGAAAAATCACCCAAAGAATACCCTCCCCAATCACTTGACGCAAGGAAAGACAAAGATATAGAGGATAAAAATTTAAATATGAAAAATGATGGATTGTAAAATTAAAGTGTACAGTAACAATGTCAATGGTCTTAATTTACCTAATAAAAGAAAGAAAATTTTTCACCAACTAAAAAAAGGAAATTATGGTATCATTTCATTACAAGAAACTCACATTACAAAAAAACACTGTGACCTTCTAGAACAAAAAAAATTGGGCAAAATGTTCCAAACTGCAGGCGTACATAAAAGGAATGGAATTGTAATGTACATAAATGAAAAATTGCCTTCAAGGCTTCTATTCAAAGACCAGGAGGGGAGAATACTCGGAGTAAAAGTAGAAATAGAAGGCAGAGACATTCTAATATGCTCCATATACGCCCCAAACACATCTAAAGATAATTTCATTAACAAACTAAAAAGATACATAGAGGAACAGGAATACAAAGACCTCCTGGTACTAGGAGATTTTAATGGGGTGTTAGATCCATTAAATGACAAATCTTCTAACAAGCCATCAAGAAACTCAAAAAAATCAGGAGCCCTACCCAAAAAATTTAAAAACCTATGAGATGATCTAGAATTAAAGGACATATGGAGATACCAACATGATGGAGAAAGGGACTTCACCTTCTTTTCCCACAGGCATAAAACCTGGACCCGTATTGACATGGTATGGGGAACCAAATCAATACTACCAAACATATCGAAAAGCAAAATACTACCAATGATAAATTCTGACCACTCTCCGATAGAAATAATAATAAACATGGATCAGAAGGGAAACAGCACATTCATCTGGAGGCTGAGGGACGACCTCATAAAAGATCCTACCCATATAGAGAAAACAAACCTTGCAATAAAAGAATATTTCGAATTCAATTTGGACAAGGGAACGCCTACAGAAATAGTATGGGATGCTAAAAAGGCCTGCCTAAGGGGACACTTCCTTGAAATAGGTACTAGAATGAAAAAAATTAAAAAGGAAAAATGCGAAAAACTCCTCAAAGAAATAGTCAAAAGCGAGAAATTAGTTAAGGAAGACCCAAGTAACAAAAAAGCCCTACACCAATTAGAACTTCTAAAAAAACAAATGAACACCCTACAACTAGATGAAATAGAAAAGAAACTTAAATTTGCCAAACAATATCATTTTGAAAACGCCAATAAGATCGGAAAGTGGCTAATAAGAAGAATAAATATTAAAAAACAAAAAAGACAGATAACAAAAATAAACGAGAATGGCAAAAGTTACTTCCAAACCACGGATATCATGGAACAGTTTGTAAAATACTACAGGGAACTGTATAAAGACGAGAAGGTACCAGAAGAAAAAATATCGCTATATTTAGGCAAACAAGATATACAACGTATAACAGAAGAACAGAGAGAAAGTTTAAATAAGACCATCACCCAAGAAGAAATTAGAACAACAATTAAAAACATGCCTCCCGACAAAGCACCAGGGCCCGATGGATTCACCATCAAATATTATAAGACCTTCCAGGAAACGTTAATACCCTATCTGCAGAGAGTAATGAATAATACACTGGAAGAGGGGAAACTCCCCGACTCATGGAAAACAGCCTCAATATCGCTAATACACAAAGAAACTACAGATAGCACATCGGTCAGGAACTACAGACCCATTTCACTACTCAACGTAGACTATAAAATATTCACGGGAGTATTAGCGAACAGACTGAAGAATTTACTGAGCAACAGAATAACGGAAGACCAAGCAGGGTTCCTACCCAAACGCCAACTAAGGGATAACATCAGAACAGTAATAAACATCATAGACTACTGCGAAAAATCAAAACAGAAAGAAGTGGGTTTAATGTTTCTAGATGCAGAAAAGGCTTTCAACCGGGTTAACTGGAATTTCATAAGAGCATTACTAAGGGAGATGGACATCGGACACCAGTTTACAAAAGCGATAGGGGCAATATACAATGAGCAGACTGCAAAAATAGTGGTTAATGGTCATCAATCAGCAGACATTCCTATAAAGAAAGGGACTAGACAGGGATGCCCGCTTTCGCCACTGATTTTCATACTAACCCTGGAAATATTACTAAACAACATAAGACAGGACAAAGAACTACCAGGGTTAAAAATAAGAGGCCACCCCTTTAAACTCCGCGCTTTCGCAGACGATGTAGTGTGTTTTGTTGTAGACCCCATCAACAACACAAATAAATGGTTAACAGCAATCGAGAAATACGGGGAAGTGGCGGGGTTAAAACTGAATAGAGAAAAAACCCAGATCATCGTCAAAAATATGAGCAAGGAGAATCAAGAGAAGCTGCAAGAACAGACAAAGATAAAAATCAGCACAAAAGTAAAATACCTAGGGATAGTAATTACACCCAACAACAATCACCTCATCAAAAACAACTATGAGAAGAAATGGTCTGATATCCAAAACAAGCTGCTGAAATGGTCACAACTCAACCTATCACTACTAGGCAAGATAGCAGTGATAAAAATGAATGTTCTACCCGACATTCTTTTTGTATTCCAAGCGCTCCCAATTTTGAAAACAAAGACACTACTGAATAAATGGCAAAAAGCAATCATCAAATTTATATGGAGCAACAAGAAACACAGAATAAAAGCAATCCACCTAATAGACGATAAAAGAAGAGGGGGACTAGCTCTTCCCGAACTCCAACTGTACTACGACGCCGCAGCATTAAGCTGGGTGAGAGATTGGGCAACACTGAAAAAAGAAAAGATCCTGGCGGTGGAAGGCTTCGACATAAATCAGGGGTGGCATGCCTACCTCTGGAGAAATAAGGATAAAAAGGAAAAACTTTTTAAAAATCACCCCATAAGAGCCGCATTAATTAATACCTGGAACAAATATAAAGATAAACTTTACCAGAAAACACCAATGTGGTTCTCTCCTACAGAAGCAAACCACAAAAGAGAAATACCCAGGAACATATGGCTCCCATATAAACAACTAATAAACATCAAGGGACAGGAAACCGTACTCAAAACCAGAGAAGAATTAAACGAGGTGGACCCCTCAATCTCATGGTTTCATTACCACCAGATTGTAGAAAACTTTAAGATAGACAAAATAATCGGTTTCGAAACAAAGGCCTCTTTTTGGGACAACATATTAACAACAGATACAAAACTTATAAGAAAAATATACAACCAGCTACTAAAGTGGGCTACCGAAACAGAACAAATTAAGACCAACATGATATTATGGGCAAGAGATCTAGGCCATTCAATATCCCTCATTGACTGGGAAAAAATCTGGAAAAGCAAAATCAAGTATACATACTCAACAGACCTAAAGGAAAGTTGGTATAAGATCTTCTATAGGTGGTATTTAACACCCGAAATCTTGGCCAAAATTAATAAGAATAAGAAAAATGAGCGCTGTTGGAAATGTGAAAAAGAAAAAGGTACATTCCTACATATGTGGTGGGAATGTAAAGGGATTAAAAAATACTGGACACAAATTCACAAAGCAATTGAAAAAATTTTAGAGACAAAATTTGAAATAGGACCAGAACTACTTTTATTGGGACTGCACAACCTCAAACTAGAAAAGAATGAGGATAAAATAATTTTTTACCTGACAGCAGCCGCTAGGATGGTCCTAGCCAGACAATGGAAAAATAAAGAACTACCAACACTGGAACACTGGAACCAGAAAATACTGGATATAATTAACATGGATATCTTGACACAGAGAATCACTCGAAACCACAACAAACCTCAGAAAACTAACTGGAAATCAGTACTAAAATTCATACAGGAAGAGAACAAGGGAATGTATTTAATAGAGATATAATAATTACAAAAACAACAACAACAATAATTTAAAGAAAATAATCCTTTTATTAGTATTTCTTTATCCAAGAAGGAAATAATAATAATAATAAAAAAAGGGGAATAATCACCCTTAGCAATTAAGAAGATCAACATCCACACTAACTTCAAAGCGAATATTAAAAAAAAAAAAGCCATATACAAATTGAACATTTGTACTAAGTACAACAGATGGGAAAAGCATATGAAAGCTAAACTTAATAGTTCATAAGTAAAAAAATTGTACCATACTGGATAAACCTGGAAGTTTCAACCCGCACCCTTGTCTTCCCCCACCCACTTGTCCCCCTCCCTTTTTTCCCCCTATGTGACATCCCCTTCCCCTCCCATTCCTTTTTCCCCACCCACAATCTTCCCCCTTTTGGTCTGTATGTACAATAGTCTAATGTCTGTCGAAAAATGTCTATTCGTTCTCTGTATGTCTATTGTCTATTTTATAATGCAAAATCAATAAAAATTTATTTAAAAAAAAAAAAGTAACCCCACATAGAGTGCATTGCAGTAATCTTTTCGGGATGTAACCAGAGCGTGGACCACTATGGCCACATCTGACTTCCCAAGGTACGGGCGCAACTGGCACTCAAATTTTAATTGTGCAAAAGCTCCCCTGGCCACCGCTGAAACCTGGGGTTCTAGGCTCAGCAATGGGTCCAGGAGAACCCCCAAGCTGCAAACTTGAGCCTTCAGGGGAAGTGTAACCCCATCCAGCACAGGCTGTAACCCTATACCCTGTTCAGCCTTACGACTGACCAGGAGTAGCTCAGTCTTGTCTAACCAGGAGTAGCTCAGTCTTGTCTGGATTCAATCTCAATTTGTTCGACCTCATCTAGGCTGTCACAGCTGCCAAGCAGCGGTTCAGGATCTGAACAGCTTCTTTAGTAGCAGGTGGAAAAGAGTAATAGAGTTGAACATCATCAGTGAACAGATGTTTATATGGGGGTTAAAGTGTGTCTTAGAATGGAAGAAATACATTATGTGTTGACTGTGCTTGTTGAGAGAGATACTTGGAGGAACATGGACTCATCCATTCTGCAAACCCATAGTAAACACATTGCCATTCTGTACAGCAGCACTCTTTCCAGACTTGGAACACTTGTTTTACTGACCACAAGTCTCAGAGTCCACAATCCCATGTGGCCAGAGCAGAATCATCTTTCTATTGGTCTCCAGTAGTCATTCATGGCCTAGTTTCATTGTGGGGAGGACTGACTTGGGTTGGTCCCACAGGTGAAAGTCAAGAGCCCAGGGCACCAAATGATACTACCAAGTCTCAGTCTCTAGGGCAGAAAAGGGATAGGACCTTTCTGATGCTGGTCCTTTTCCCTAGGAATTTTGTTGGAATTTCCCTGTATTTCCCCATGTATAAGAAACAGCCTGCCTTGGAGATGTTTGGCTGTCAGTCCAACAAATGAGCTAATGTGCAAGCCTTTAAAATCTTGCCAGCAGCGACGCGACACCGTTTAATCAGCTCTTGCTTTCATCATCTCCTTCTAAGTGAATTGCTAACTTTGGTGTTAATCTGTCAGGTTCGGTTAAGAGGAAGCGTGCAAATCAAAGATGCAACCTTACTTTTGTTGTTGGCAGGTCATTCCTCATGGGAGAGGCCGAGGCCTGGCAGGCCAGATGGGCCGAGGACGCTTGATGCCAAATAAACAGAACCTGCGAGTGGTAGAGTGCAAGCCTCAGCCCTGCGTTGTGTCAGTTGAAGGGCTTTCTTCGTCAACCACCGATGTCCAACTGAAAAACCTGCTGATGTCGGTAGGACCCATTCAGGTAGATCACCCTGGGCTTATGTTTCTTGTGCCAGGAATATTTCATTCTATAAAGCCTACTGCCTCTGAGAAAAGACATACCAGAGGGCAGGGGCATTTAGCGGTTAATGATATGTATTTGAAGATGCTCCCTCTTGCCCCCCAGTGTGTCTGAAAGGAAGCGAATTCTAGATCAAAGAAAAGGTTTGAGCAGCAACAGAGTACGGCAGGATAAAAAACAGTCCATCTTGTTGTATTTTGGCCATCTCACTTATTCTGGTAGGCTATAAAGAAAATACCATGCTCACAAAAGCACAGTGATAACAGTTTTTTAAATCAATTGTTTTGTGGAATGTCGAGTTCTGTACTTACTGTATTTACTCGAGTATAAGCTGACCTGAATGTAAGCTGAGGCACATAATTTTACCACAAAAGCTGGGAAAACTTACTGACTTGAGTATAAGCCGAGGGTGGGAGCTGCAGCAGCTGCTGGCAAATTTCACAATAAAAATAGATAGCAATACAATTACATTAATTGAGTCATCAGTAGGTTAAATGTTTTTGAATATTTAATATGTATTCCAAAGGAAAACAGTAAACTAGCTTTGCAATTGGAAAAGTAGGGTCACCAAAAACAATATGGTATCAACAATAACATCATAATAATAATTATAATTATAATTATAATAATACCTTCATTTGTATCCTGCTCAATGTCCCCATGGGGACTCAGGCTGGCTTCCAACATAGTAACAGGTAAACATTCAATGCCTATATAAACAATGCAGAGCTAGATATATATATAATTATAAATACTAATTTCACATATGTATTTCCCCCTGAAACATTTGCAAATCCTCTCTCTATATAAATGTGCATTTTCCTCCTACAGTATTTGCAAGCCTTATATATCTATGTTCGCACACACATACAGACATCTCTCTCTATATAGATAATTATATCTGTATAGGATTTGTAAAGACTTGCAAACATGTGAGGGGAAAATTCTTACATAAAATTATACACGCCCACACATGCAGAGATTACAGATCTATAGGTACCTCTATTTATTATCTATCTAGGATTTGCAAAGGCTTGCAAACAAGTTTTTTTAAGGGGAAAGGTAGTATATAAAAATGTATACATATAGATACAGATATATAGGTACATGGAAATCTCTAGATACCTATATGTATATAGGATTTGCAAAGATCTGCAAACATATGAGGGGAAAACTTCCAAGGTAACAAAATGCACATATAAAGTTAATACATTTAGATACACACAAAAAAGCCAGGAAATTGGGTGGGTTTGAAAGAGAGCCATACAAACAAGGATGACATGAAATATATCTCCTTCCCCTCCTTCCCTCCCCTTTGCCTGGAAAAGAAAACACACTGTTATGGGAGGAAGAGAAATATATCATATATTGCAAGCAATGGCCTCCAGACTCTGCTGCCAGGCTTGACCCCATTATAAGCGGAGGGCAGCTTTTTCAGCTCATAAAAAGGGCTGAAAAACTCTGCTTATCTTCGAGTATATATGGTACCTGAAAAAGGTGGAAACTGATTATTTCATATCTAGAGCTTTATACTCTTCAATCTTCATTTTGGGAATTAGTCTAATTGGAGGCCTGAAGACCACTACATTGGCTGGATTTTTCAATTTTGCTTTCTTCCTGTATCTATTAAAATTGTATATCATTCAGCTTTCTGAAAAGTTCTGGAGAACCTGAAAGCACTTGTGATATGTGGAGGGTGCAAACCTCATTTTTTTCTCATACTTATGGGTCAGGGCTGTGTTTCTATGAGCGGAAATTGACATTTTGAAAGATTTGTTTGGCTTTGGTTCACTCAGGGAGTTCAGAAATCATGGTTAGATTCAAAGTACTTCATCATCACCCAAAGAAGTAAACATCCAAGCTGTGTTTTCAATTTATTACAGCAGGTCTAATCTACTAAATCAGTTTCACCAAGCAGGAAGCAGGATTAGACATTGTTCTGCAGTCAAATAATGATGGAGGTGGAATCCTGTTGCTTTGTTCCAGAGGACACCTATGGAATCAGTCAACACATAGGTTATAGAGCTTAATATGGGATCTTTTAGTTAGAAGTTGCCCAGTTGGCCATGAAATGCCATTTGGGGTTACCATATTATTTAAAGGGATGAATGCATTGATACTGGATACCCATCCCGCTCCACTTTTATTATGATCATCTTGGGAGACTTCAGAGAAAGAAATACTTGGAAATCTTTTCCCCACCTTTTCCGTCTATTTCTAGGTGAGGATGTCAATTAAAACCTGTTTCAAGTGCATTTTCAGTTTCCGCAGAGCATTTGCCTTCTCTCTCCATATGCAAATCATGCAGTGAAAATATCCACTTGCTTTGCTGTCTTGTTCATGTATTCCACACTAAACAGTTGCTCACTTATAGATATTATCTGCGCAGGGACTGAAAAAGGGGCAGTCGCACGACTCAGTTCTCAGAGCTTAGGATGAATGGAGCAGATCTCTTTATCAGGTTCCATTGAAAAGACTTGGGTGTTAGACAAGACAAAACAAGGCCACAGCCTTGTCCAGGCTCAATCAGTTGGGCTGTTAAATTCCCTTTCTTTTGGGATCTTCTTTTCTAGAGGTACTCTTCCAGGAGCTGTGCGGATGGATTATATTTCCTTCCTTCCCTGTTCAGATGTGGCCCGCTTATGTTTCACTCAGCATGAATATCCGAATATGTAGCACTCTTCTTCCCAGTATCCAGGGTTTTCCTTCTTGTCTGTGATCGAATGGTGCTGGCTAGAAGAGACCAGTAGAACTCTGGATAAATTCTCTTGCCCATTGTTTTACCAATAACTGTTTTACCAGGTTGTTAAGGAATTTTGCCCCAAATCACATTAGCTAGGGGGAATTCCGATAATGTCTCCCGAAGTATCAAGCAACCTGCCTTTTTTGTTATTGTTTATTCATTCAGTCGCTTCCAATTTTTCGTCACCTCATGGACTAGCCCATGCCAGAGCTTCCTGTCAGCCGTGCCCCCCCACCCCCACCCCCAGCTCCTTCAAGGTCAAGCCAGTCACTTCAAGGATAACATCCATCCATATTGTCCTTGGTCGGTCTCTCTTCTTTTTTCCTTCCATTTCCCCCAGTATCATTGTCTTCTCCAAGCTTCCCTGTCTTCTCATGATGTGGCACTTTCTTCTTTCACCTTGATTGGAAGGTTCTTCATCTCCTTGCTTTCAGCCATCAAAGCGGTATCATCTGCATATCTAAGGTTGTTAATGTTTCATCCAGCAATTTTAACTCCAGCCTTGGCTTTGTCAAGCCCTGCATGATGCATGATGTGTTCTGCATACAAGTTGAATAGGTCGGGTGAGAGTATACATCCCTGCCATATTCCTTTCCCAATCTTGAACTAGTCTGTTGTTCCATGGTCAGTTCTTACTATTGCTACTTGGCTGTTATACAGAGTCCTCAGGAGATAGACAAGATGATTTGGTATGTCCATACCATCAAGAACTTGCCACAATTTATTATGATCCACACAGTCAAAGCCTTTAGAATAGTCAATAAAACAGAAATAGATGTTTTTCTGAAACTCCCTGCCTTTCTCCATTATTATTTATTTATTTATTTATTAATTATTATTATTATTATTCCATTTTATCTCTCCTGCAGGAGACTCAAAGTGGCCTTCTGCCCATTTTCAGGGTTAGAGGTGAAAGTTGCTTGGGAAAACGTTAGGCCTTTCTTTAATCATGCTGTCGTGAGACAAAATGTCTCTATCTGTTCCCATTGTTTGTGGTGGAGCAGGGAAGTGATGTGTTGAACTAGCAACTCGCCCAGTTGGCTTGGTGCCTTTTGAAATGCTCTACAAAGCTCCCTTGAGCCTTGCAAGCTTTGTATTCGAATCTCTGCCACCAGAACCATCTCCGATTTCCTCTGCAACCCTTGGGGGTTAACAGAAAGAAGGAAAAGGATGACCCTATCTATTGTTTGGTTTTGACCACTGATAGATTACTCTCAAGGGAATGAATCCTACCCCACTCTAGAATCTTGTATGCATAATTTAGCAGTAAGGTTGTTTGAATAGCTCACGGAGCATCAAATGGTAACAGATTTATCATTGGGATGTTATTTAAAATTGTATTAATGTTGCTAAAATTTTAAAACATGTTGGTAGAAATTGAGATGTCTGATATCTAAGAAAAATATATTGAGTATGCATCGTGATGGAAGCTAACGAACTGATGTGAATTCACTACAATGGAAAACAATTCTACATTATAAAAGTGAATTGCAACCATGTCTACATTCTGAGTCCTTGGTTCTCTCAACATTTTGGTTTCCAGCTTCCATAAGCCTAACTTTTCTGCACGGAGAGTGGTCAGGGGTTCTGGGAGTTGAAGTCCAAAAATATCTAGAAGAACATTTGTTCCAAGAACATGGTTTCATTCTAGGGATCTGGAGAGGTCATCTGGTCCTGCTCTTAGAAACACGTATGATGTAACCTTTGCTCATTACTATCAGCCTTTCGGAGTGGTGTAGCCTCATAGGTTGCTATTTTGCACCAACCCATCCAGTAAGCTCTGTCCTAAACTCCACCGCCTTTAAACATATGTAACAGCATGATTTAACTGGCACTATCTAATCAATTTTTATGGGGGGCCCGGTGGCGCAGTGGGTTAAACCCCTGTGCCGGCAGGACTGAAGATCGACAGGTCACAGGTTCGAATCTGGGGAGAGGCAGATGAACTCTCTCTATCAGCTGCAGCTCCTCTTGCAGGGACATGAGAGAAGCCTCCCACAAGGATGATAAAAACATCAATTCATCCAGGCGTCCCCTGGGCAACGTTCATGCAGACGGCCAATTCTCTCACACCAGAAGTGACTTGCAGTTTCTCAAGTCGCTCCTGACACGACAAAAAAAATCATTTTTATGGGGCCACAATGGTGCAGTAGGCTAAACCGCTACGCTGTAGAACTTGCTGACCGGAAGGTCAGTGGTTTGAATCCGCAGACAGAGTGAGGTCCCTGCTGTTAGGCCCAGCTTCTGCCAGCCTAGCAGTTTGAAAACATGCAAATATGAGTAGATAAATAGGTACTGCTTCTGTGGGAAGGTAACTGCGCTCCATGCAATCATACCAGCCACATGACCTTTTATTCAGCTTAGAAAGGGAAATGAGCACCACCCCTCAGAGTCGGACTCAACTTAATGTCAAGGGGAAACCTTTACCTTTACTATCTAATCAATTTGTAGTCAATGAATTGTAATAGTATCCCGAGTTAAGCCTGGTTATTGTGTTCCTGTGTGTGTCTGCATATAAAAAAACATTTTTAAACCTTTGGTTATGTTCTAAGTGTACTTTTCAAACTGATTCCTCTTTGTGGCTTTGGAAGACAGAGGAAAATGATCATTGGCCCCTTTCAGTGCATCAATTTTAGTGTTTTCAGAGTAACGGCACAACCTAGTGCTCACTGAAAATAATGTCAAAGATCTGCTGTAATTTATCATACCTCAAGCAGTAAAGTTAGGAATAGATAGATTAGCTAACTACAAGGTTTACTACTTGTTATAAGTTTATTGCTTACAAGTAAAAAAATCATTTGAAACAAAATATTTGTTGCAGGGAGTTTGCTAGCCTATCAGCCACGTCTGACAGCTCCCCTTCTCCTGAGAATAGGCGGGTTAGGTCCCGGGCTACCACCATAAAACAAATATTGCTTTCCAATGAATCATTGCCCTTTTTTCACTTAGCAATGCATATAAAAGCCTAGTTACATATTTATATTATCATTTATTATAATATATGAAAAGAGGCAAAAGTAAGTTATGTAACACTTGTGAAATGCTAGAATATAATTTTGAGTCAAAGTTAGAGTTGTGCTTCATTTCACTAGTATCAGAAGCCAGACTCACTGTGAAAATGTGGTTCAGATATGCAGACTTAATGCTATTTTATATGTTTTCCTAGCACCTGCTTTTGGAACCTCCAAATCAGCAGTTGGTAAAGTAAGTTTTTGGATAATTGCAGGATCACCTTACTAGGAATGGTATATCTCAGTTAACAAAGAAATTCCTGGGACCAGAGGTAGAAATAACATGGAAAGAATGGGTTCCTGTACCACAAAAAAGCAGACCAATTACACATGTTTCAGCAAACATTTTATTCAAAACTAACAATATTTGCATGTGAGATGAAACAACCAAGTTGTATAGATAAACAAAAAATATTTTAATGTTCTAGAGAATGTTTGCAGTCAGTGTACCCAAGGATTTTAGCCAGCCTCCGCTTTTCATTTTGGTGTCCAAATTTAATAATCTATGCTTTAAAAACACACACACTGGAGAGAACTGGGGAGGCAGACTTATCTTCTGTCCCCTTTTCTCCATGTTCAGGTGCTCACACATGTTCAGTAAAAGATTTTGGGAAATTTTGCTGTTTAACTAGCTGGATTACAATAAAAATGGCTGGAATAGAATTCCATTCATTCACTGCATTGTTAATAGCAGACCTGCTGCTGCAGCCCAACACAAATGTCCACATTTCTCAAGACCTCTTTTACTATCTTCACTCTGTTGATACCAAACAGAAGGGGGGGGGGGGGGAATCTCGGCAGCCATTGAATGCCTTTGTGAAAAGGAGCTTCACTGTCAGAGGCTTTGGTAACTGAGGTATACCAGCATAATTTATTTTTCTCTGTCTTGTTTCATCATGTAAAGACTCTAGTGTTGTTGATTTACACCCTTTGGATTGGCATTCTAACAGACATCATGTTGCAATCCAGAGTCCCCTGGGCAGGGCAACCCTTCTTAAAAGTCACATTGGCTTTAAATCCAAGTGTGAGTTCCAATTAGAATAGACTAGCTGATTATATGGAATTTGAGAAGTCAGCCATTAAATACCTTTCATTAATTCAGTAAATACAGGCAGTCCCAGAGTTGCAAACATCTAACTTACAAATTATTCATAGTTAGGAACGGGGAGTGAGACAACAGAAAGTGAGAGAAATCGACCCCTCGAAAGGGAAATTCACTCCTGGAAGAGTTATCAAGGGAAAAAGGGGTCTCCAATGAAACTTTCTCGCTAATCATTGTTTCCACAAGAAGCCAAATTTTTCAAAATCCAATTATCACAAGGACAGAAAGTGAAGTGAAATCATCTGAACAGAGAGGCCATAGACAACAAAACAAACTCCCCAGGGGTGTCAACCATTCCCTATGCTATTCAAGGATAGATAGATAGATAGATAGATAGATAGATAGATAGATAGATAGACAGACAGACAGACAGACAGACAGACAGACAGACAGACAGAATCATAGAGTTGGAAGAGACTTCATGGCCCATCCAGTCCAACCCCCTGCCAAGGAGCAGGAAAATGACATTCAAAGCATCCCTGGCAGATGGCCATTCAGCCTCTGTTTAAAAGCATCCAAAGAAGGAGCCTCCACCAAACTCCAGGACAGAGAGTTCCACTGCTAAACAACTCTCCTCACAGTGAAGAAGTTCTTCCTAATGTTCAGGTGGAATCTCCTTTCCTGTAGTTTGAAGCCATTGTTCTGCATCCTAGTCTCCAGGGAAGCAGAAAACAAGCTTAGGTAGATAGATATCTGGAGTTCCACTTAAAAATGTAACTCCAGATATCTTACAAACAAATTCAACTTAAGAACAAACCTACAGAACCTATCTGAGGACTGCCTGTAATTAGTACCAAGGATAGCGTAGTACAAGCTGGAGCTGGAAGAATGATTTTGATAGCCTCTTTTTATTGAAGTGTTTAGTACTGTGATTCTCAACCTGTGGGTCCCCAGATGTTTTGGCCTTCAACTCCTAACAGGCTGGGATTTCTGGGAGTTGAAGGCCAAAACACCTGGGGACCCAAGAGGTTGAAAACCACTGGTTTAGTAGAAACTGGGTTTGCAGAAGAGATCTAGATCTGGGTGATATGGCCCATTTCTCTTGAGAGGAATAGCTTTTATTCTCCGTCATCCTCCAGTGGCCCCAGTAAATGGAACATGAACTTCCCAGTTCTTAGAGTTGAGACAGAGCCTCCCAACATATTTATGTGTATATAGTCTCTTGGGATTCTGTGGACTACCAATGCTTTTGGTGGTGGGGTGCACAAAAATGGGTGAGAGCACTCTGATTCTGCTTTTCTTGCAGTTCCTCTCATTTCAAATCAGGGCCCAAGGTTTGTCTGTGCTGAGCCCTGTTTGGGAAATGAAAGGCAGCATCTAATGAAATGAAAGGCAGCATCTAATGTTGGTCCTGTGAACTCAAAGAGTCTGATGGACATTGTCTCAAGAAATGGTGCAGTACCTAAATGCAGCTTCTTCTTTTCCCCCTCTCAATTGGCAGCCACAGGAGGTTGGAGGCTAAGGAATTGGGAGACTTTCCTGCAGTATTTGAGAGAGAGACAACTGACTTGATTGTGAGAATCACCTATTAGCAGCTCAGGAGAGGGACAGACAGCACCCATTGACAGAGGAGGAATTGCTACGTATTGCTGGTGTGGAGTGCCTTCCTACAGTCACATGTCTCGTATATAGACTTAAATGGAAATTCTTCATGATCGATGACTGTTCTGTGGGAGGTGAAATCTCAGCATAGATAATTTAGTTCTATGGACATAGATTATGTATTTAATTTTATTATAATTTGGTGTGCTAACACCAGTCATTGGCTTGAGTTTGTAATGTAAGGCCTGGTTCAGTTAAGAATGCTCTTGTTGAGGGAAAAGATGCAGACTCCCACAAGGCAGGGGAGATCTGATCAAATACCCAAAGTTTAGAAACATTACTTTTTTGGACTACAGTGTCCAGAATTCCTCAGCCAACTTGGCTATGGTTGTTTGGGGAATTCCCACCATGTTCAGAAGTTTTTTTTTTAACATTTCCAAGCTCTGAAATGCCTTGCGCACTGAGAGTAGAATTTCAGAGCATTTTCAGTTTAATTACTAATGTCACAACTTGGTTTGGTGTCATTTTCTTAGATATTAAGAACCATTTGCTGTAAAAGTACTAGGACTGGAATATATGTTTACTTCTTAAATTCTCTTCAAAAGTTCTTTGTTAAAGCATTTCCTTTTACAAAGGTTCGTTTGTAACAGAAATAAATCTGTACTGTTAATTTTGTTAAAACTTTTTTTATTAAAAATATTTTTTAAAACTCTTTAAATCGTGATTGCTAAACTAAAGGGAAATCCAGTCTGTTCAGTACTGAATAAATACTTTTCAAGTTGAATTCTAATATCTAACATAAAGGCAAACTCTTTTCTTTCCTTTGTTTGCACAATTTACTACTTTAAACAAGACATTTCAAAAAACAACCTGATGAAATGAAGTTTTCAGTTATCTTTGCAGTAACCCATTTTGGGTACAGCCATGTTCTGTTTGTTGATAGTGTCTGAGTCTACCTCACATTTTGCATATTATCCACGGGATCACTCATGTGAAAGTGTTGCTCTCAATAAAAATAGTTCAAACTAACTGTGGTTCCTATTGTGGATATAACAGTAACATGATTAGTTAAAATAGAAAGAAATGCTTCTGATGTCTTCTTTATGACTACTCAACTTTATAATGTATTTAATCTGCCAGCTCAGGTAACTGCAAACAATCATCCTCTACTATTCTTTTTCTTGATATTTTTTCTCTACCGAACATATTAATTGGAATGAAGATTCGTTTAATTGTCTTAACAGCTTGTACTTGAATTAACTGTTTATGTTTGTCCATATATTCCCCTGTATACATTGGGGAAAAATGTCAAAAAACGACCCAAACTTTTCGGTAATGTACATACATGGTCATTGCAACTTCTCTATCCAGTGCAATGCTTGCTCAAAAAAAATCATGGCAACAGGAGCCCTTTTAGGGTTTCCCAACTGCAGGAGAGAGGTCTGAGGGCGCTATTTTCAGGCTTTCTTGACCATTTGAGTGTCCCAGGACTTTCTCCATGCTGGGAAAGCCTGGAGGAACAATGGCCGCCTCTGCTCTCTTTCTGGAGGCTCTTTTGGGTCTTCCCCACCTTGATGAAGAGAGAAGAAGGGATGGATGCTTCTTAAAACATCCCTGAGTACAGAGTAAGCTTCAAGATGTTTGTTTGTTCTGGGAGAGCCAGAAGGAAGTAATGGCCACTGCTGATCTCTCTCCAGCTGGTCTATTGAAGCTACCTTGCTGTGACTGAGAGAGCAGAAGGGGTGACACTCCTTTCTGCATGAAATAAGCTCCAATAAGACAGGAGACTCTGCAGGAAGCAGCAGTACTCTCTGCTCTTTCTTTGCCAGTTCTTGGAGCAAGGCGGTGGAGGACAGCATGGAAGCCCCAAAGTTCTGCCATCACCACCATCTTTACACCCAGGCTTTGGCAACCGGAGAGTGTAGAAAGAATTGATGCTTTTTGTAAAATGGAGAAAGACCATTTTGGATGTCTGGGTGGGAAAATAGCAGCAACAGCCCTTTCACCTCTCCACGGAAACATTTTGAGGAACACAATGTCTTGGGAAGAGAGGGAAAATTGTTAAGAGTGGAAACATCACACTGGCAACGAAGGTCCGCATAGTAACCTATAGATGTGAAAGCAGGACCATAAGGAAGACAGAGTGAAGGAAGATAAACACTTTTGAACTGTGGTGTTGGAGGAAAATTCTGAGAGCGCCTTGGAATGCAAGAAGATCCAACCAGGAAATAATGCCCGACCACTCACTGGAAGGAAGGATATTACAGGCAAAGATGAAGTACTTTGCCCACATAATGAGAAGACAGGAAAGATTGGAGAAGATAATGATCCTGGGGAAAGTGGAAGGAAAAAAGGAAGAAGGGGCAACCAACGGCAAGATGGATAGATGGTGCCTTTGAAGTGACTGGCTCGACCTTGAAAGAGCTGGGGTGGCAAAGGCTGACAGGAAGCTCTGGTGTGGGCACAAAGAGTCGGAAGCGACTGAATAAATAAACAATGCTAAGTGCCAAACTCTTTCTTTTAACTTATTCACGCATCATATCAAACCCATAATTTCAGGCCCCAAACCTGCCTCCAGCTTAGATGAGGTCATTTTATACCCAAGTATATATAGTTTCTATTTTTTAAAATTGAATTGTCGCTTCTATGTTATTGTCCCATCATCTGCCATTAAATCGACATGCAGGTGGATTTCTAATGATACTGTAAGTGGTGGTAGATCAAAGATGTCCAGGTCTCCAATGGATTATTTAAACACAAAGTTGCAATGTATGTAACCCAGTGGTTCTCAACCTGTGAGTCCCCAGGTGTTTTGGCCTACAACTCCCAGAAATCCCAGCCAGTTTACCAGCTATTAGGATTTCTGGGAGTTGAAGGCCAAAACATCTGGGGACCCACAGGTTGAGAACCACTGATATAAACCTATCCTTCCATTGAAATTAGTGATTGGGAATGCACAAATCAGCTTTGCAGAACAGGGCTTTTCTTATCTTAGTATAAACCTTTGTGCAATACACTGAAATGACATGAAATGATTAATATTACTAGTGAAGGAAAAATGTGCTTCTTTACCAAAAGAAATGAAGATCTATAAGCCCTAAGACAAACAGAACTTGGGGCAATCCTTGTATACAAATATTTGTGTTATTTCTTCCCAGTGTCTTATAAGGCATAGTGCACTTCTTGCATAAGTATATCACAAACTCATTTTGTCTTGGCTCATGGTCTTGCATTTCCAAATTTTATGTATTGATTTTAGAAAAAATGATTTTTTAGCGGGGGAAAGTTCATGAAAACAAAAATAGTTACGCAACAGTTGAAGGATTGAGTTGAATTAAGATACTTTCACGCTTTGAATAGAAATCAATTGAGACTGGTTTAGTTGTGACTGCCTTAAGTCCCATTGATTTCAGTGGGTCTAATTGAGATATTGGTCTCAATTGCTTAAACTGTTGAACTTGATGACCGAAACACCGTTCGAATCCAGGGAGCAGGGTGAGCACCCGCTGTTAGCCCTAGCTTTTGCCAACCTAGCAGTTCAATAACCTGCAAATGTGAGTAGATAAATAAATACTGCTTCTGCAAGAAGCTAATGGAGCTCCATGCAGTCATGCTGGCCACATGACCTTGGAGGCGTCTATGGACAATGCCGGCTCTTCAGCTTAGACATGGAAATGAGCACCACCCTCCAGAGTCAGACACGACTAGACTTAATGTCAGGGGAAACTTTTACCTTTGTATCCCAATGTATTACAATATTTGAAGGAAATTTTGAAACAGTATCATTATGTATCCTCCAAAGAAACAGAAAGTTGCCATAGTGTATTTCATCTGCAGCTTTGATTCAAGATATGGATTATACAAGAGTAATTGCATGACTTGTCTTACAGAATGGAGCTCAGAATGCAAAACTTATCCCATATGGCATAGAGGATGGCAAACACATCTCTAGAAAAACTGACATAAATGTATGGAGAGTTAGTAATCATGCTGAAACGCATGCAACACGGTACCTTGGCTGTGGATTACACTATTTAACAAAATTTGAAAAATGTTCTGTTCCTAGTTTGAAGAGTTATTTCCTGCTTCATTATGCGATTCTTACTTTGAAAGGAGTTCTTATACCCCAGAAACTTTATTTTTGTGACTGCCACAAATAATGTTGAATTGGTTGAGATTCTGTGAGATATTCATTGAAAAACTATAGCAAAATGTTCTTCAGGAAGTCCCTCCTCTAAAAACAAAGTTTTTGCAGTTTTCCACGTTTTTTTATGATAGAAGCAATTAGGAAATGGCATTTATATCCCAGGAACAAAAATCGTGTTAAATAGTGTTTGTGTGTTTCTGTTGGCTGGAGAATGTGAGAAGAACTTTATTTTAACACTGCCTCTGGGCAAGTACTCAACAAATTTCATGGTTTTTAGCTTCATCATTGAATTCACAGAGACCAACAGATACCTGCAATTTATTTAGCCCATGTAATAAAAACCTCCAGATCACAGGGCCTTGAAAAATATTTTGTTTTTGTTGCATGACATGATACGTTTCTAATATTCTCAAGAGAGTCCCCTGGTGACACAGTGGGTTAAGCCGCTGAGCTGCTGAACTTGCTGACCAAAAGGTCAGCGGTTGGTTCGAATCTGGGGAGTGGAGTGAGCTCCCGCTGTTAGCCCCAGCTTTTGCCAATATAGCAGTTTGAAAAATATGTAAATGTGAGTAGATCAATAGATACCATTTCTGTGGGAAGGTAACTGCATTCCATGCAGTCATGCTGGCCACATGACCTTGGAGGTGTCTATGGACAACACTGGCTCTCTGGCTTAGAAATGGAGATGAGCACACACACCCCTCCCCAGAGTCGGACACAATTAGACTTAATGTCAGGGAAAACCTTTACCTTTACCTTAATATTCTCAAGAAACCAGCAAGGTGCAATAATTTAATAAGCTTTCGAACTTTGCATTCATATTGTTTGGTTTGCAAGTTGCCTGGGACATCCAGCATTGTAAATCATCTCTTCATGTGAGAGAGGTTGATCATATTCTGAGCCTGAACTGGTTCTCCATATCAGCCTGATACCTCCTTGCAAAGAGGAGAAACGATTCCAAACTCGGATACTCTTTCAAATGTGAACAAAATGTCAACATTGACTGGTCTCCTTCTGCTGGTTGGCAGATACATTTTCCTATGTGTGTTTCAAATGTTTTTATACAGTTTTATATTGCTACTGTTTTAAATAAGAAAGTGGATCTAATTTTTAAAGTGTTTTAATTAGCAGTGTGTTCTTTAACCTGTTATTTCTTTTAGTTTGTACTGTGAGCTGACCTGGGACTCGTAGTGAGAGAAGGACCAGGATATAAATGAAAACGACAAATAGATCTGAGCAATCTTTTGTTTCTTTTTATCTTTGCAGAGTTTACAGATGCTTCCTCAGCAACGAAAGGCTATCGCAAAGTTTAAAGAACCATCTGATGCTTTAAAATTTCAACAAAGGTTTCACAGGTAAATATCAATCTAAGTAATGTCATTAAAATTCTAGACTTGTTTATCAGCTATAAGAAGATAACTGTTCAAGTTACGTCTAGTTGAGGCACAACAGTCTTCTGATAAACTATGATTTACCAACTTGATGCCAAGCTATGACCCATGCTTAAGCACCTCACTTTCTCCTTTTGTTTTCTTGGCTGTGACATTGATATCTTGGCTTCTTAAACTGTGATTCCCTATTACATATGAATTGGGACACTGGTGTTTTGAGTATCAAACCACATTCAGATCCTGGTTCCTAAGCAGCATTTAAACCAGGCATGGGCAAACTTCAGCCCTTAGGTGTTTTGGACTTCAACTCCCACAATTCCTAATTTATTTCTTTGGGGAGGGAGTTGCAGAGGAGGGGGCGATCACGGAGGAGGTCCTCCCTCTTGTTCCCACCAGCCCTAGTTGAGATGGGGGTGGGACCAAGAGCAGGTCCTGCTCTGATAACCGCAGTGCCCGAGTTGGTTTGAAGAAAGCCTTATTAAGTGCAGTTCTTCTTCAGACAAACCATGTTTCATCAGACTTTTGTTTCCTGCTCAAAAGTGTTATCAAAGGAGCCTCCTTGTCACATTTATGGTATACGTTTTGGTGTAATTTTTAGTTAACATGTTCTTTCACCATTGCATCTTAACCTTATTCCAGGCATATGATAGATTTGTCCCACATCAACGTGGCCCTGATAGTGGAGTGACGTGCTGAACATGACTGATCCACACGTTTCCAGAAGCACGATATGGAGGAAGTCATGAAAGTGGGATCTCTCCCTGTGGTCCCCATTGCCAGCTTTGCAGTGTCCCTTTCAGACTTCAGACTGCCCTGAACAGCAACGCTGCAACGGAGGCTGAGCGTTCAAGGATCGAGAACAGAGAGATTTTCTCTTGGCTTTCTTTTAACTGTGTTGAACACAGAACCTGCTGGTCCTGAGCACGAACCTTTCACGCAGGTGTCTTTCTTTCAGAAGAGGCACCACGTGATCACACTGACTCAGACGAAAAGAACACTAACTTGGAATTTTAAAAAAATCTTTCTTCATGGCAAAGAATATTTGATAATGGTTGCTCTTATCTTCCATGTGAGGTGTTGAAATGAGAACGCACCCGTACCTCCCTTTTGTAGCCAAGCAGATAGGTGCACATGATGTAGAATAAAACTTGGGCGACATAATTTATTGGTAGTTTTTCAGAGCTATTTCTCGAAAGCACTTCCTCCCTGTGGGTTGAGTGCTGCTCTTTGCAACACGAAAGTCCTGTAAACTCTCATGACATTGTTTTACAGGAATTATTGTGTTGTTTTGACACAACAAGCATTGATAGCCACCCAGAGACTCTGAAAGGCAAAGCTTTAAGCATTCTGCTAAATCTTAGATTGTTTTCTGGAGCAATTGTAAGATTGACCAAGGTGGGATAGGATTAAGAACCTGTAAATATTCAGGTTTGTTATAACCCTAGTGAGTATTACAGAAGGGGCATCCATTCCTGACATTCTGCTATAATCCATTCACTATGGCATATTTCTTTTGGATTTAGTGTTCTCCATACATGGCAGCAAAAACTGCATAATGGCAGGAGCTGTTTAGTAGTATTCTAGCGCTATCCCTCCAAGTTAAAATTAAGGTTTTTCTACCATGAAACTAGGAGCTGGTTTTTTTTTAATTATTATTTTAATTATGTGCAGACTTGAAGGAAACTTCATTTTATCCTAAGTGAAATCTGGTCCCATGTTCTGCTGCTCTCTTCCAGAGTCAGGCCTTTGTTTGTTTAGCGGAAACTCCTTGATAACCAGCTTGATCTGGATTATGGAGAGGGTGTTCTCTAATTTTTTCTAGGAACACATTTCAATGCTAAGAATACAGATAAGGACCAGTGATTTTAGAACCAGATTGCAATTGTCTTTTTTAAACCAATGTAAATAGTGTCTAAAATGCCGAAGCAGGTGGAAGAATATTGTTCTTTAAGGCCTGCATTTTTATGCGGGATCAAGAGGTGGCCATGTTTGCATTTCGGCTATTTAAAACCAAACTCGGTAAAGAGTTTTATGTGGTTTTAAAACTGCATTGCCAATGAAGGCAAAGCTACGGGCATAACGACGTTTTAACTATTGTGTTATGTCTGTTAAAGACAGAATGCCTTAGTTGTCCTGCTAGAAATATTATAAGAGTCGCTTAAGGGATGTGTTGGTGTATCAATATGGTCATTTTAAATATGTTTTTAACGAATGGCTAGTAAACACACCATCTTAAAAGAATCCCTGGTGTGAATTGTCTACTGAACAAAGGTCATTGTTTATATGCTTATCTTGATCTCTGGATTTTTATTTGGCTTTAATTTAAGTTTTCCTATACTCGGGATTACAGTGTTCTCTCACTTATTGTGGGTGTTACGTTCCAGGACCACCCGCAAAAAGTGAAAATCTGCGAAGTAGGGATGGCATATATTGCATTCCAAGAGTGAGGCAGAAGCGAGGAGAGATTTTTTTCCCCCTAACTATATGGAAGGGGCTATAAGGCGATGATTTACATACTGCTATGTATCTTCTCTCCTTTTTAATGATTGGCTGCCTTTCTCCTGAGGGGGAGTGTGAAACCCCCTTCCACACTCCATTGCTGCCAGAGGCAAAAGCCCACAAAACAGCAAGTCCGCAAAAAGTGAACCACGAAGTAGCAAGTGAACACTATTTCAGCAACTTACAGGCATCAGGTACAGAAAGTTAGAACCATGGAGATGACTGTATTGAGCTCCAAGGCAATTCCGGTCCTTAAGGACATGCTTAACCCTTTCTTATGTGGTTTCTTTTCAAAACCATTTGTAGAAGCTGGGCCTTTATCCTGCAGTTCAAGTGTCGCTTCCCCATAATGAATAAGTTTGATAGGAAAACAGCCTTTGGAACATTGCTAGATTGAAGACAGGCTTCGAAATAAGCAAAGCTTTCTTGATTTGGTTGGTTTCAAAACCAAGTCGCTTTCTGAAAGAGTGTTTTTAGTGGTCTCTAAAATATTGAGACGACAATATTGGGGCACGCTTGACTGACAGGACTTTGGATAGATCATGTCTGAGCATTTAACGGAAATGTGATGTTTCTATCCTTTCAAATAGAAAACAGTCCGTGGCATATTTAAACTAGTGAGATGTGCATATGTATGGTTGAAATCTAAGAATGTTGTATCTGGCTCCCATCTGTTAAAAGTGATAGGGTGAGCCTACTTCTTACATAACTGTGCATGTGTGCACATAGGCATCGTGTCTGCTCGCCATTGGGATACTGGAACCAGTTTGCATTGATAGTGGGGAACGAAAGGGCCCAGTTTCCCCTAATTATTTACGTCTGGAATAGAGAAAAAGATGCTCCAAAACTGAGTGGCAGGCACCAAACCTCCTTCGGGTTCAGTTCCTAAGAGCTTTTAATATCCGAAATGATACATGTTGACTTAGATCAGAGTTTGTTGACAGGGTGTTTCTTCTTCCACAAAAGACAGTCAAGAGAGGAGCCCCTGCCCTTTGAACCACATTTCACTGCCAGTTACCACTCAATTTTTGTTGAAGATCTGTTGCAACCATTATCTTGTTCTTTCTTTATCATGTGTTTAAAATACGATGCAAATTGCCAGAATGGCATTTACTGTATTATGTAAATACGGGACTTTTAAAACAACCTTTAAATGAAGCTATTCGCTTGCTTACAATTCAGCTGCATCAAAGCTTACTGGGTGGGGTGGGGAGGATGTTGAATGGTAACAGTTCCATAAATGTTCAATTTTTTTGTGTAACTCTCCAGTTTTTTTTATAAAGATGCTAGTAAGTCAATACATGTATCCTGACCTGTGTATTATTTGTTCATAAAGCTTCAGAAGCTGAAACTTGGTATGGATATTTAGCCAGTGAATGCTGGACGTGAAACATATTTTTTATTCTTTTTAAAATATTTTTTGCCTCTTAGATAAACATTTATTTCATTTTGCATCATTTCCTACTTTACTTTAACTTTGGTGTCCTTTCTAAAGGAAAACAGCAGCTAACCTTATGTGCAATACCAGAGTATTCATCATGCTAAGACAAAAGGGCAGTAGAGTATCTGTTGCTTTGGGTGTTTGCTTTAATATTTAAGTTCAGTAAGGAACCTTTTGGGGGGCTTGGACATGGTTTGGTCATCTCATGAGATACACAGATCAGCAGGATAAGACTTGTGATAATGATAGTAGTTTTCTTTCTACTCGCAGTTTAGGCCATAGTTTAGGCTTTCTACTCATGGTTTAGACCATGGTTGGGCTTTCTACTCATGGTTTAGATCATGGTTCAGGCTTTCTACTCATGGTTTAGGCTTGCTACTCATGGTTTAGACCATGGTTTAGGCTTGCTATTCATGGTTTAGTCTTTTCTACTCATGGTTTAGGCCATTACAAGGATTTGTGGCCCTTCTATATCAGTGTTATTTGGTATGTCCTTCAAACTACCAAAAGCTTGTTGAATATTGATAATGAAGAAAAGGTATTTGACTGAAGTGAGTTTATAAATATCAGAAATGCCATTTAACATATGTTTGTAATAACAGTAAATGCAATTAAACTGGGTGGCAAAGACAATATTGGTATTCCTGCACCTACAATCACACCGGAGCGGTTGGATGAGGGCAACATCCTATGGACCAAAAAAGAGATAGACATTTATTTAGCCTATAAATTGCAGCTTGTGGATGCTAGAATGGATGTCACCAAATCCATGGCAAGAACTAAGACACTAAGGAAGAGGATTTGGCTGGGTTCATACGATTGTTTGTATGGAGAGCAGTCAACGTAAAGTGACATTTCCCCTTCATTCTCCTTTGGTTTCTGCTACCTTCAAAACAAAGTGTCCTCTGTGGTGGAATCAAGTGATGGCCATTTTCTTCTTCTCATTGAGATATTTCATGTGGTTCCATCATTGGTTCATTAACAAGGGACACAAACGCAACACCACCAAAGCAATGAAGGGGTACTCTCACCTTGTGATGGTTACTTTCCATATGGCAATTGATACAACAAACTTAGTTGTATAGTGACCCCTAGCTTTTATTTCCCAGAGTGGACCACAATAACTAGTTTTACAAAGGTCCAGCCTTTGGGAGTGAGATTAACAGTTACCCATAGATATAGACTCAGATATTAGTTCAGTAGCACTTTATTGGGTATATTATGCTGCCACTCCAATTTGCACAATTATATCCATATCTGGATAGCTTTTACTGCCAGCACTTTACACTCTATATTAGCAGATGTTAGAAAACTGTAATAAGGTGTGTGTTATTATATCTTGATTTTCCAAGATAGGGTCCAATAGCAATTCTCCTTTCTGTTTTGGTACCTTCCACATTTCGTTATGCGTGTTTTTAACTCGGAAGTTAAGCAATTATTGATCGTAGATACTTGATCAAAGTTTCTCACTATTAGCTTTATTTTTCAGCCGCCACTTTGGATAAATGAAGTGTTGAAGAACTCATAAGTGGCCCTGGGAAGTACAATTAGATTTTAAAGGAGTGTAAGCCAAAGGATCCCTCTGGACTCTCGCCTTGTTAAGACTTGCCTGGAGAATATTGCAATAGGATTGCAGTTACTTACTAAGATTCATTTTATAGCATCAGGACTATAAAAGAGTATTGCAAAAATATTAAATCCTAAGGATTTTTGGTGTAAGGTTTTTTTGGTAACCTATTTTTAGCCTATGACATAAAAAGCCTGGGGAGGGCTTGTATACAGATCATCTATTCATATTGAATCTCATGTATACCAGGTTCTGGTATCAATATGGTTGGGAAGGATCTTTTCAGGTTCCGTGCTTATCTTACGAAGCAGGTTGTTGCTGTTTCGCAATATGTGGGAATTTGGTGAGAAGGTCAATTCTTTTCAAAGCAGAAAAAAAACTAAACTAGTTTCTGTGCTGATCTATAAGATGGGATGTGAGCCTTGCAAAGAGAAAGCAGTGGGTTAACAGGCACTCTTTTCGTAGAAGGTATTCTGTTAAATATGGTGTAGAATGCACTGGTAAACAGTACATTTTAATGAAATGTCAGGTGTCTTGTTTTAAAAAGTGAAAATGTATAGAGATTTTGTGTTGGCGAAGGTTTTCACAGCCAAAATCATTGGGTTGCTATGAGTTTTCCGGGCTGTATGGCCATGTTCCAGAAGCATTCTCTTGATGTTTCACTCACATCTATGGCAGGCAGCCTCAGAGGTTGTGAAGTCTGTTGGAAACTAGGCAAGTGAGGTTTATATATCTGTGGAATAATGCCCAGGGTGGGAGAAAGAACTCTTGTCTGCTGGAGGCAAGTGTGAATGTTGCAAATGGCTACCTTGATAGCATTGAATGGCCTTGCAGCTTCAAAGCCTAGTGTCTGCTGCCTGGGGAAATCCTATGTTGGATTATTAGCATATTATTTAAGAACACAGGCATGCTGGACCACTCTTAACACCCACCATGACAGACTACACAGAGAAGCCATTCAAGTGTGTGGACAATTTCAACAGAAAGGAGGGAACCATGAAAATGAACGAAATATGGCTACTAGTATTTAAAAACTCTAAAATCAGGACAGTAAAGAAAGCAACACTCAAAAAACAGGGGGATTCCAGACAGGAAACTATCAGGGCCAGCTAACACCTCCCAACAAAGGACCCACCCAGCAGCAGCCAGGCTTTGAAGCTACAAGGCCATTGAATGCTAATCAAGGTGGCAATTTGGAACATTCACACTTGCCTCAAGCAGACAAGAGTTCTTTCTCCTATCCTGGACATTATTCCACAGATATATAAACCCCATTTTCCTAGTTTCCAACAGATCTCATAACTTCTGAGGATGCCTGCCATAGATGTGGGCGAAATGTCAGGAGGGAATGCTTCTGGAACATAGCCATACATCCCAGAAAACTCACAGCAACCCTATAGAGATTTTATATATTCATTTGGATAAATCGTTGTTAGCTGTAAAACTGTCTAGGCATGTTTACGCGATCATATGTGTCCATTTTATCTTACCTTTTACCCCCTTGTAGCAGTCTCTCTCTTTTTACAAATTAACATAGTACTTGCCTATCCATAACAGACATTTTTCCTTACAGGTGTGTGAGAATGGGCAGCTGATCTCTAGACCCTCTTTCATAAGCTTGACCAGAAACTAATATATTTATTTTTACAGGTTGAATAGATTTGTAAACGCATTTGTTTCCAGTGGTGGGCCTTCATGCTGTCCTATATTAATTCAACCTTCTATTTTATTTAACACCTATTTTACTTAACTTTTTGTCTCAAGATTGTCAAACGCTTAATAGTCCTAGGAGATGAAAAAGGGACTTCTGAGGCTGTGATAGAGAAGCTATACCCCGAAAAAACCTACAACAACCGAGATAGAGAAGCTTATCCGAAACCACCCCCTTTGCTAAGTGCCATAGGGCTGTCATTTTCAGTATTCAAATGCTAGGGAACTTAGTTACTCTTTTGTATTGCAACTCCTAGAAACCCAGTGACCTTTTTTTTTTCATGTCAGGAGCGACTTGAGAAACTGCAAGTCACTTCTGGTGTGAGAGAATTGGCTGTCTGCAAGGACATTGCCCAGGGGGCGCCCAGATGTTTTGCCATCCTGTGGGAGGCTTCTCCAATGTCCCTGCATGGGAAGCTGGAGCTGACAGACGGGAGCTCACCCCACTCCCCAGATTTGAACCACCAACCTTTCAGTCAGTAGTCCTGCTGGCATAAGGGATTAACCCATTGCACTATCGAGGGCAGTTATCATGCCATCTGTAGACTTCTGCATATTTTCAAGGTCTGCATCATAGTCTCCTATATATCTCTTTAACAGGATTTTAAGCAAAGGCTGGATGGCCATCTGTCAGAGGTGCTTTGAACACATTTTTTCTGCTTCTTGGTAGGGGGTTGGACTGGATGGCCCATGAGGTCTCTTCCAACTCTGTTATTCTAGGATAATTGCACCCATCTTTGTTCTTGCATAGCTCTGCACTACTTCTCAGGAGAAGACCATTGGAGAAGTATGGGTTGATCCTATCAAGCTTTCCTCTGGTCCCACAAGCAGATGTCCATGCCAGGTCTTGACACTGGTGAAGTGCATGAGTGTTGGGATACATGGCTAGTATCCTATTAACTCAACCACTCACTTCCCTGACAAACCAGGATCTAAAGAGCAGGAAAACTTCATCCTGCTGCTGTTAGTCATTTGTTAATTCGTTGGATTTGTATTTCTCCCAGAGTGGGATCCAAGGTGGCTCCCGAAACAATTAAAAGTCTCAATGTTAAGCCAATTGAAAGCAGATAAAGCAGTATAAACACATTTTTAAACACATGCAAGTCAAGAGAGAATAACAGTCGCATAAAAATCTCTCCAACTGAACCTGTGATGATCCTGAGATTGAGAGAAAGCTTTTCCCTATAGATCAGGCATGAGCAAACTTTGGCCTTCCAGGTGTTTTGGACTCCAACTCCTACAATTCCTAACAACTCCTACAATTCCTAACAGCCGGTAGGAATTGTTGTCCAATTCTAGTAGGCTGTTAGGAATTGTGGGAGTTGAAGTCCAAAACATCTGGAGGGCCAAAGTTTGCCCATGCCTGCTGTAGATCTTAGGGTTCTGGCTAGTTCATATCAGGACATGGTGTTTCATAGGTCATGACCAGGAATTGTCCCAGGAAGGAAACCAATAGCTAGTGCAGCTGTTTTAGCAAGCCATATAAATGGCCCCAGGCAATATTCTGGCTGCAGCGTTCTGGATGCAGTGACTTTTCCCCATCGTGGTCCCTGTGAATTGCACATATAGTTTCTGCGCCATTGCTATTTTAGAACCAAGCAAGGTGTTTTCCTACACCCCTTTGGACAACAATTTGAGTATATGCAAACATTTAAAGTACAACTAACACTTTTTTTACAGGTTTCTTTCTCCCACTTTTTAGGAATGTTGTGCCTCCTAAAGAACCGGAATACTTCATTCTTAACCATATTGTTTATGTTGATATGTTAGCCATACAGGAAAGCGACCTTCATCGCAGTCCCAGGAGAACGTAGCACGACTAATCCTTTTTTTCCTCCTCCTTTTAGCAGGCTCTCCTAGGTCTCACTGAATTCAGGGACAGTAATAGCTCTGTAAATACAACTCATGTAGCAGAAGTGCCAACCATTTGTGTCTGTTATAACTGTTACTCAGTTGTGATCCTTCCTAATCTGTAACCTCGTGACGTAGCTCTATATATCGCGAGTACGATCAGAAATGCCGCTCAAATCTGTAGCGTCTTGATCAGGACTGTGAAACATGGTGTTTTTGTGGGATAGGAGAAAGAGACGGCTGCGCCCTTTTACTGACTCAATTGGGGGATTGCTTCTCATCTCATGTTTTTGACAGCATCTGCTACCGACATTACTTTACCCTGCATTTTCTTAAATGTATGCGTACGTTTTTACATCCGATTCCTTCTTCCTTGCCTTAGAATTTTTCTCTTACGGAGTTTGTTGATGCAGTACGAATGTGCAAATGTTTTCACAGAGCTCATAAAGATGTAATAAACGTGTGATATCAGATCTCATCTGTATGCCTTTAAACGTATTTCACTGTGATGCACGTAAACGTCTTTGCTGTAATTCAAAATAAAAATAACGTTAATTACCGCACCTTCTTCTGTGTTTTTATTTGATGCTTTTCCAATCAGTTTTTAAAATCTCACTGCCTTCACAAGGATGTCTCATCCAGGCACCAAAGGCTCTGATGTTGCACTCCAAGACAGGAAAAGCCCTCTGACTGTAAACACCACACTGTTGATTGGAAAACAATCCTTTTATTGAAGATAATTAAAAAGCAGCAAGTAAAAAAACACTTTAAAGGAATAGGTAAATCCAATTAGGTAAGAAGATAAGCAGGAGCAAAAGTAGTCCAGGGTAAGGTTCAGCAAAGTCCATAAAAACAAAGCCTACACTTCTCTAATATAACTCAGGAACAGAGGCAGCCCAAGGTAATTTTCAACGGTAAGCAAACAGTATTTTGCCCCCCCCCCCAACCAATCACTGATATATATTTTCTGTTCGTCGTGGGAGTTCTGTGTGCCATATTTGGTTCAAGTCCATCATTGGTGGAGTTCAGAATGCTCTTTGATTGTAGGTGAACGATACATCCCAGTAACTACAACTCGCATATGTCAAGGTCTATTTTCCCCCAAGAGCGCCCCTGGGCAAAATCAACTATACTGCAAATGCTTACTTTGCGTAATGGGTTAGGCCGCCCCTGCTTAGGAAAACAGGAAACATTACTCCAAGGCATGAGTAGGCATTCATACATTCCAAGAGTCTAAACCATGAACAAGAAATATTTAGACAAGAATCTTCCAAGCAAAGCTTCCATGAAACAAAGGACGAGAAGTACACTTTATTCCAACGATGCTTCATCTGACTATATTTCCCATACTTGGAACTTTTATCCTCTCGTTAAGCTATTCCAGCACTCAGGAATTGGTTTCATTTTACCCGAGATCCCCTTATCTTTTTCTGTCAGAGCCCGGCAGAATGCCGAAGGCACTGTTTGGCCTGTCTGTTTTGACTAATTTCCTCTCGCCTATCTATTTACTCATTAAGTGTTGCAGCTGGTCCAGATACCCACTTGTTTTCAAGCCCCAAATCCTGGGAATCCTCTGAAAGCAATTCAGGGCGTACACTATCATCCCAACACTCTTCAGGGACATTCTCATAGGAAACTACACTATGCACAGGGGTCTCCTGGTCCTTCTCTACATCAGTTTCATTTACCAAACCATTGCCATCTTGAAATTCATTGGCCTCGCTTCCCACGTCCAAAGCACCCTGATCCTGAAACACAATCGCAGGCTGAACTCCAACACTGGAATCATCTTCCCTCCTAGTTCCCTCCTATTCCTTAAAATAATAATATAGTGGTCCCTCACTACTTCACGGTTCGCTTTTTGTGGACTGTTTCGTGGTTTTTCAATATGGACTTAAGAACGTTTGTCTGTATGAGAGGCTGCCTTTGCGGATAAAGCCGGAGCTGAAGATTACATGAACAACACGTTCAAGAAAGGTTATGTAGTATATAAGTGTGTGAGGAGGGTTTATAAAGACTTAAAATAGTGTATAACTACTAAAATAATGTATCATATTAAAATAAATATAGCATCCCTACTTTCTGGATTTTCACTTTTTGTGGGTGGTCCTGGAACGTAACACCCGCGATAAGTGAGGGAACACTACTACACTTTATTTATATTCTGCTCTGTCTCACTGAGGGGACTCAAAGCGGATTACAACATACACAGATAGGCAAATGTTCAGTGCCTTTAATACAGTGAAATAACAATGACACACAAAGACACAGAACAAAGGTAAAGACTTCCCCTTTCATATCCAACATCAGGTGGTGCTCGGCCATGGGGAGGTGCTCTTTTTCCATTAACAAACTGAGAATCTGTTGTCCATAGACACCTCCTGGTTGTACTGCCAGCAAGGCTGCATGGCTGCCTTTTATTACCTTCCCGCTGAACTGGTACCTATTGATCTCAAATTTGCATGCTTTCAAATTGTTAGGTTGGCAGGAGCTAGAGCTAACAGTGGGAGCTCACTACAATCTGCAGCTTCAAACTGCCAACCTTTAGGTCAGCAGATTCAACCTGTTGCGGCACTGTAGCCTCTAAGGCATAGATCTTCCGCTTTATTCCAGTAGGCTTTCATGAAATAGCTTCCTGTTTTATGGGAAGAGCTTTTAATAATATGATGTTTATTGTTGTCATTTGCCATCAAGTTGATTTCCCTTTACAATGACGCTATGAATGAGTCCTCCATCAGTAGCTGTGCTCATATCTTGTCATTTCAGGTCAACTGTAACCTTCTTGATTGAAACAATCCACTGGTCTCCATCTTATTATTTATTTATTTGCAGTATTTCTACCCCGTCCTTCTCAACTCCAAAGGGGACTCAGAGCAGCCACACAAAGGCAACAGTTCAATGCCATTTTAGATTCACGTAAAATATTAATCGTAGTGCTGAGCCAAAGCAAATGGGGGAAACTGCTTTAGGAGCTGTACGTGGCGCTCGTATTTGAGGGACGTCACCTCAAATTTAATGCTATTAAATCCTGGAATTTGTATTTTGGTGAAGTATCACCATTCTTGGGCACAGAAGGCTCAAGACCATGTAAAATTACAACCCCCATGACACAGCATTGAACCAGGCCAGTTACAGTGGATTCATTCCACAGCATAGATGCATCCAAGGTTTTCTTTTCCATTGCTGCCAAAAAGCAGGAAAATCGCATTCAAAGCACCCCCAACAGATGGCCATCCAGCCTCTGTTTAAAAACCTCCTGAGAAGGAGCTTCCACCACACTCCGGGGCAGAGAGTTCCACTGCTGAATGGCTCTCACAGTCAGGATGTTCTTCCTCATGTTCAGATGGAATCTCCTTTCTTGTAGTTTGAAGCCATTGTTCCGCATCCTAGTCTCCAGGAAAGCAGAAAACAAGCTTGCTCCCTCCTCCCTATGACTTCCTCTTACATACTTATACATGGCTATCATGTCTCCTCTCAGCCTTCTCTTCTTCAGGCTAAATATGCCCAGCTCTTTAAGCCGCTCCTCCTCATAGGGTTGTTCTCCAGACCCTTGATCATTTTAAAGGAGTTCTAAGCAGGGAGCAACTGTAATGCACACTTTTTTGGGTCACGTGACAAAAGGAACATTTTGCTGCTGTGCATTACATTTTTTTGGTTTCAGGGTTTTGAAAATTGAGGTGCACATTAGAATCAATATGTTCTTGGTTGGACCATGGTGGTTACCTGAAACCATGGATACAACTGAACACCATTAAATTGCCTGACTTCCAGTCCTATCATACTATAGAGTTGCATTGGAGGACCCAGGGACTCTAAGAATTGACTCGTTCTTCCAATGCAACTCTGGGGAAGCATAACATAGACTTGCACTGGAGGACCTTGCAGATTCCTGGAGAAACCATTTTCCTCAGCAGGGAAGTGCAGTTGTTGACATGGTCTTGCTGTAACCTTATATAACTAACGGTTCCCTTTCTGCTCTTTGTGGATGTCATCAAGTTCACATAAAATTTGCTGCTCAGGGTATTACTATTGTGCACCACTAATAAGAGTATATATTCCTCTTTTGTATTGTGAAAGGCTTTCATGGCCGGAATCACTGGGTTGTTGTGAGTTTTCCGGGCTGTGTGGCCATGTTCCAGAAGCATTCCCTCCTGACGTTTCACCTGCATCTCTGGCAGGCATCCTCAGAGGTTGTGGTTGTTTCAGTGTGCCTTCCCAGAATAAGGAAACTCCCAGCAATATGTCCCTAAATGCACTTTATTAGTGATCTAGGATTGTCTGCACGCTCTATCCCTCTCCAAAATTTCTATCCTGTTTATATGTCACCTGGTCACGCCCAGCATTATTTTTTAATTTTTTAATCAGTATATTTGGCCCTGCCATAGCTTTTTAAACATCGTTGTGTTACTGTTCATGCTTATTGCTATTTTCTGTTTATGAGTTCTATTTATTGTTTGTATTACTGTTGCTATTGTTTTTATTGTTGTATTGTGGGTTCGTCCTTATGTAAGCCGTACCGAGTCCCTTGGGGAGATGGTAGCGGGGTACAAATAAAGTTTTGTTGTTGTTGTTGTTGTTGTTGTTGTTGTTGTTGTTGTTGTTGTTGTGAGGTCTGTTGGAAACTAGGCAAGTGAAGTTTATATATCTGTGGAAAGTCCAGGGTGGGAGAAAGAAGTCATTTATGTTTGAGGTAGGTGTGAATGTTGCAATTGGCCACCTTGATTAGCATTGAATGGCCTAGCAGTTTCAAGGTCTCGTTTCTTACTGTTGGGAGATGATTAGCTGGCCCTGATTGCTTCTTGTCTGGATTTCTCCTGTTATGAGTGTTATTCTTTATTTACTGTTACACCAGCTCCACTGGCTGCCAATTAGCTTCCGAGCACAATTCAAAGTGCTGGTATTAACCTATAAAGCCCTAAACGACTCCGGCCCTGTTTACCTCTCCGAACGTATTCTCCCCTATGAACCATCAAGATTATTAAGATCGTCTGGAGAGGCCCTGCTCTCGGTCCCACCGGCCTCGCAAGCACATCTGGTGGGGACGAGGGACAGGGCCTTCTCGGTGGTGGTCCCTCGACTCTGGAACTCTGGAGATCAGAACCGCCCCTTCTATCCTGACATTTAGGAAACAGGTGAAGACGTGGTTATGGAGATAGGCCTTCGACGAGTGAGCCAACACTCTGAGATATGGATGGAGGATGATGAACAACGATTTTAGTGTGATGACTGACCATCGTAGTTATTGAATGCAATTGCTATTTTAATTGTTTTACTGTAATATGAATTATGATGTTTTATTGACTGTATGTAATATTATGGTTGGAAACCGGTCTGAGTCCCTTAAGAGAGGTGAGAAGGTCGGTATACAAAACTTTTAAATAAATAAATAATAAATAACTTTATGTTTTTAAATACTGATAGCCAGATTTGGTTCATTTTCATGATTTCTTCCTTTATGTTGAAGTTGTCCACATGCTTGTGGATTTCAATGACTTTTCTGTGTAGTCTGACATGGTAGTTGTTAGAGTTGTTCAACATTTCTGTGTTCTCAAATGATATGTTGTGTCCAGGTTCCTTTTTTCCCCTTTCTTCCCTTTTTTCATTGCTGTATCACAGTTTCTCCACTAGATGGTGATATTGTTACATCAAAATTAGGTTTTCTGAAATGAACCTTATAATGTTAGGTTAAAAAGCACAATGTTTTTCTTGAATCCAGCTGTTGACTTAGGGCAATCCCATCAGTTGCACAGTGTTCCCTTCTTAGATAAAGAAAACAGAGGTGTCTTGCCATTGCCTTGCTCTCAAATATAGCCTCCGGCACCCCATGTTCCTTGGCAGTCCCCAACTCTAACCAGGTGTGAACCTGCTTATCTTCCAAGGTCAGATGGGATCTGCTGCCTTCGGAGTATTTAGGCAGCTACTTGGTCCCTTAATGTCTTCACAAAATGTATTCTGAAGAAACAGGCGCCTCTGAATCTCTTCACAGCCAGGTGGAGGCTTTCTCTTCCAATCTTGCAGTAGACCAAGAGGAGTTCAAACCTCAACCCTTCACAAGAGGACCTGTCATATGAAGCAAAGGACTCTCATCTGTGCACACTGTCCTTCAAAGCTCTTTAATCAGCAAGGAATACTTAAGAGGTGATTTTGCCAATTCCTTCCTTGAAAATATAGCCTATGGCTAGCACTTGGAATAAATTGGTGGTCTTCCATCTAAGTACTAACCAGAGCTAGCCCTGTTTGGCTTTGAAGACCAGACAAGACCTGGTCAGAAATCACTTGAAACCATATGACATGAAGCTGCTTTCCTCAATATTGTCAGAAAAAAATGGGAAAAAATGAATACAATACAACTAATGATGAGCAGAGTGGTTTGAGTATTGTTCTAAGATCAGGGTTCACGGGGTGTCTGCGCCCTACACCACTGGAGAAATTACACTGCTTAGCCGGTATTGCACCACCTGACATCCACCGGGAAGTAGCAGCCAATAGTGAAAGGACCAAGGCAGAGACATCTCCAGCTCATCCCCTGTTTGGGTATCAGCCAGCACATCAACGACTAAAATCAAGACATAGTTTTCTAAGATCTACAGAGACACTCACAGGAAAACCTCAGCAAGCGAGAGTCCAAAAGTGGCAGGCTCAAACCCAGAACCTCAACCAATGGCTGATACCAAAAGAGAGACTCCCCCCTGGGCACACAGAGGACTGGGCAGCTTGGAAGGCGCTGAACAGACTGCACTCTGGCACCACAAGATGCAGAGCCAACCTCAAGAAATGGGGCTACAAAGTGGAATCCACGACATGTGAGTGTGGAGAAGAGCAAACCACTGACCACCTGCTGCAATGCAACCTGAGCCCTGCCACATGCACCATGGAGGACCTTCTTGCAGCAACACCAGAAGCACTCCAAGTGGCCAGATACTGGTCAAAGGATATTTAATCAACTGCCAAACCCACAAATTTTGTATTTTGTCTGTTTGTTTGCTTTGTTCTGTTAGAAATGTAATATAAATGACTGGTTGCCCTAACATGACAAATAAAATAAATAAATAAGGGTTCAAATTCTCAATTGGCCATAGAAACCACCTGGGTGACCATAGGTAGGTCACACTCTCTGAGCCTCAGAGGAAGGCAAAAACAAAGGCAAACCTCCTCTGATGCCAAGAATACCCTCTGATTGGGTTGACATAAGTAAGATTTTTTTCCCATGTCAGTTACAACTTGAGAAACTGCAAGTTGCTTCTGATGTGAGAGTATTGGCTGTCTGCAAGGATGTTGTCCAGGGGATGCCTGGATGTTTTACCATCTTGTGGGAGGCTTCTCTCATGTCCCCACATGGGAAGCTGGAACTGACAGATGGGAGTTCACCCCACTCTACGGATTGGAATAGCTGCCAGCACAACAGTTTAATCCAGTGTTTCTCAACCTGGGGGTCGGGACTCGGGGGGGGGGGATAATGAGGGAGGTGTCAGAGGGTTGCCAAAGACCATCAAAAACATAGTATTTTATGTTGGTCAAGGGGGTTCTGTGTGAGAAGTCTGGCCCAATTTTATCATTGGTGAGATTCAGAACACTTTTTGATTGTATGTGAACAATAAATCCCAGCAACTACAACTCCCAAATGTCAAGGTCTATTTTCCCCAAACTCCATCAGTGTTCACATTTGGGCATATTGAGTTTTTGTGCCAAGGTTGGTCCAGATCCATCACTGTTTGAATCCACAGTGCTCTCTGGATGTAGGTGAACTACAACTCCAAAACTCAAGGTCAATGCCCACCAAACCCTTCCAGTATTTTCTGTTGGTCATGGGAGTTCTTGTGCCAAGTTTGGTTCAATTTCATTGTTGGTGGAGTTTAGAATGTGCTTTGATTGTAGGTGAACTATAAATTCCAGCAACTACAACTCCTAAATGACAAAATCAACCCCCCAACCTCTTGAACCCACCAGTATTCAAATTTTGGCATATCGGGTATTTGTGCCAAATTTGGTCCAGTGAATGAAAATACATCCTGCATATCAGATATTTACATTATGATTCATAACAGTAGCAAAATTAGAGTTATGAAGTAGTTATGAAAATAATTTTATGGTTGGGGGTCAGCACAACATGAGGAACTGTATTAAGGGGTTGTGGCATTGGGAAGGTTGAGAAACACTGGTTTAACCCATTGCACCACTGCGGTCTTCAAGTAAGAGATGACTTTTTCTTTTGTCATGTTAGGAGTGGCTTGAGAAACTGCAAGTCGCTTCTGGTGTGAGAGAATTGGCCGTCTGCAAGGACGTTATCTAGGGGGCGCCAGGATGTTTTTGATGTTTTTAAAATCCTTGTGGGAGGCTTCTTTCATGTCCCCACATGAGGAGCTGGAGCTGATTCATATCCGTAGCAAAATGACAGTTTTGAAGTAGCAATGAAAATAATTTTATGGTTGGGGGTCAGCACGTGAGGAACTGTATTAAGGGGTCGTGGCATAGGGAAGGTTGAGAAACACTGGTTTAACCATTGCGCCACTGGGGGCTTCAAGTAAGAGATGACTTTTCCTTTTGTCATGTCAGGAGCGACTTGAGAAACTGCAAGTTGCTTCTGGTGTGAGAGAATTGGCCATCTGAAAGGAAATTGTGTAGAGGACCCCAGGATGTTTTTGATGTTTTTAACATTCTTGTGGGAGGCTTCTTTCAAGTCCCCACATGAGGAGCTGGAGCTGGAGCTGATAGAGGGAGCTCATCCGCGTTCTCCCCGGATTCGAATC
The DNA here is from genome assembly GCF_037176765.1 of Anolis sagrei. Lineage (NCBI taxonomy): Eukaryota > Metazoa > Chordata > Lepidosauria > Squamata > Anolidae > Anolis > Anolis sagrei. The sequence continues at coordinate 119,873,612 of NC_090026.1, read as the reverse complement.
TGCGACCTGTTGGTCTTCAGTTCTGCCAAGAGATGACTCCAAGAGATGACTTGAATGCACACAACAAGCAATAAAGTTTCAAAAGTGTTTTTTTACTACAAAGAGGCAATGTTGCAAAGTTATTTCCACTGTAGGAAAATACAGCCAACAGCATCTTCCTGCTGCAGGTGGTCAGGTTGCCATCTTCAACACCAATGAACAAAACATGTGACCACCACCATAAGCACCACAAGTACCTTGGGTCAAATCGTCCCAGTCCCCTTGATCTATTTTCGGACACAACCTGAAGTCACATCCTTTTGGGGTGAGACAGCAGATACCCAGGCCTAGTAAATGCTGTGAAAACATGACATCAGCCTCCCTCCTTCCGCTCTTTTCTTTTCCTTCGGTTTTGCCCATATGTCCCCTTTAATCAATGCCATCTTGAAGGAGAAATCATTTTCCTTCCTGGGAGAGAAGTGGGGGCTGCGACATCACCTTTCATCAGCCAAACCCTCAATCACTGCGCTTCGAACAGCGGGTGGTTGGAAACCCTCGTTTTCTGCCCAAGATGCATTTTTCAGGGCCCTCCGCCACTTCTCTGACCCCCCCCCCCCCCGCCCGCCACCGCCTCCTGCCACCTCATCCTCAGCCATTTAAGATATTTATTTTGATTTCCCCAGATTTATGGCAGAAGTGGTCAGGAGCGCCTGAAAAATTAGAACAGCTAAAAGGCCATCATGGTTGTAAATGAGGCGGAGTGATTATAGACCGGCAGCTGCTTCAGGTGCCCTGATTGAACCTAATTGCCAAGAAATAATTACCTCCTCTCAAAAAGGCACAATGGCCTCTCCTGCTGAATGCGGTTGATGATGAAGGAGCCTCGGAGGGGGCCTCTCTCTAAGACACTCGGGTTGCTTCGGACTATTAGGCCCTCTCTCTCCAGTGGACTTGAACGAGGGGCTTGCAGGGACCCCTGGGCACATAAACAATCCAGGGTGAAGGACTGTTGCAGATCCCCATCCAGAAAAATGAAAACATCTCACTTCTACGTTTCCTGGGACATCTGTCAAACAAAACGTCTGTCAAACAAAGCATCCTCACCTCACTACCTCTGAGGACGCTTGCCATAGATGCAGGCGAAACATCAGGAGAGAATGCCTCTAGAACATGGCCATATAGCCCGAAAAAATCTACAACAACCCAAAACATTGAAGGTTTTCATGGCTGGAATCACGGGATCGTTGTAGATTTTTCAGGCTGTATGGCCATGTTCCTGACGTTTCTCTTGTGGATGACATCTTCACCATTTGGAGTCAAGGAGAAGAAGAATTAAATAGGTTCCTGCACCACCTTAACAGCATCCTCCCAAACATCCAATTTACCATGGAAAAAGAAAATGAAGGAAAACTGCCATTTCTAGATGTCCTTGTCATCTGCAAACCCAATCAATGATTGGGTCACACATGTTACAGAAAACCTACACACACTGATAGATATCTACATAAAAGCTCCAACCATCACCCAAGTCAAAAAAGAAGCACCATTAAAGCCCAGGCAGACTGTGCAAAAAGAATTTGCAAACACCACCTTCTCCAAGATGAACTGAACTACCTAAATTGGGCTTTACAGGCCAATGGAGACCCCATTGCAGACATCAGAAGAGCTGCAAGACCAAGATCAAGCCACAAGAGTAAAGACAAAGATACACCCAGAGGAAAAATGTTCTTTCCATATATCATGGGAACTACTGACAGCATAGGGATGCTGATGAGGAAACATAACCTACAAACTATCTACAGACCCGCTAAGAAAATCCAACAAATACTACATTCAGGAAAGGACAAGAGGAACCCTCTCATCTCTGCAGGAGTCTACCATATACCATGCAGCTGTGAACAGGTCTATATATGGACCACCAAAAGCAGCAGCATTGCCCAGGTATGACTTAAGGTACATGAAAGGCACTGCAAACTAATTCAACCAGAGAAGTCAGCCATAGCAGAGCACCCGATGAACCAACCTGGACACAGCATATTATCTGAGAACACAGAAATGCTGGACCACTCTCACAACCACCATGACAGACTACCCAAATATGTGGGCAATTTCAATAGAAAGGAGTTGACCATGAAAATTGATAAAATCTGGCTACCAGTATTAAAAACCTCTAAAATCAGAACAGCAAATAAAGGGCAACACTCAGAAAACAGGGGAATTCCAGACAGGAAGCAATCAGGGCCAGCTAACACCTCCTAACAAATTATTTCCCCAGGCAGGAAGCAGCCAGGCTTTGAAGCTGCAAGGCTATTCAGTACTAATCAAGGTCACCAAGTGCAAAATTCACACCTGCCTCAAATGGATAAGAGTTCTTTTTTTCCACTCTGGACCTTTAACAGATATATAAACCCCACTTGACTAGTTTCTAACAAACCCCTCAAAAGCTCTGAGGATGTCTGGCATAAATGTGGATGTATTCCAGGCTGTATGGCCATGTTCCAGAAGTGTTCCCTCCTGATGTTTCACAGACATCCTCACAACATCCTGAGGGTGCCTGCCATAGATGAGAATGCTTCTGGAACATGGTCATACAGCCATACAACTCACAGCAACCCAGTGTGACCAAAAGACAATTCCCCACTCCCTCTCTTTTCTTCCTATTCCCAAATGGGACAAGATGGATTGAATCGATTCTCATAGGAAAGGGGCTTGCAAGTATGAAATGGACATGTTTGGAGCGGAAAATAAGATAGAACATGTCCAGAGAAGGATGACTAAAATGGTCAAAGGTTTAGAAGGAGTGTCTCAAGGAGCTGGATATGTTTTACCTGAAGAAGGGGACATGAGAGCTATGCTTAAATATCTGAAAAGATGCCACATTGAGGAAGGGGGGAAACTTGTTTTTTGCTGCTTAGGAGACTAGGACACGGAGCAATAGATTTGCATTGCAGGAAAAGAGGTAGGACAGGTGGGGGTGGGCTATAGCACAGCTGCAATAAGATCTACCAACCAAAAGGTTGCCAGTTTGAAGCCCGGGTCAGAGTGGGCACCCAACTGTCAGCCCAGCTCACTGTTTACCTAAGCAGCTTGAAAACAGCTTAGAGCTCTAATTAGAGAAATTAGGTACCGCTAAAAAAGTGGGGAAGGTATTTTACAACACCATAAAAAAAAGAAAAAGACCAGAAAATGCCGGTGACCAAAAGGAAGGAGGAAGTCCTGATGGCTCTTTGTCATAGAGGATGAAGCGACAGCACCCCCTTGTGGCTGAATTTGAGCAAAACCTCCAAAGGTGCCAAAAGCTGGACATCGACACAACATGCCTTCTTTCTGTCTGTCTGTCCTGACTGTCCAAACAGCATTGAATGTTTGCCACATATGTGTACTGTGATCCTCCCTGAGTCCCTTTAGGGAGATATGGTGGAATATAAAGTGTTGCTGTTGTTGTTGTTGTTGTTGTTGTTGTTTTACCTCAGCATTAGAAATAACTTCCTGATGGTAAGAACTGTCTGGCAATGAAATACTCTGTCTTGGAGTCTGGTGGAGTCTCCTTCTCTGGAGGTTTCACAGCAGAGGCTCAATGGCCAACTCTCAGGAATGCTTTGTTTATGTGTTCCTTCATGACTGTTTTTAATTTGCTTTAGGTTGTGTATTGTTATGTTGTGTTTTGAGGCCTTGGCCTTTGTAAGCCGCATCGAGTCCTTCGGGAGATGCTAGCAGGGTACAAATAAAGTTAATAATAAAAAATAATAAATAATGACAGGAAGTGGACTGGGTGGCCCAAATGGCCTTTTCCTGTGCTAAGACTCTATGAAATGCTCCTGAAAAATCCTTAGCATAGGGTTTCTATAAGTCTGGATTTGCTTGAAGATAGGTACAATAAGCAACAATGAATCACATTTAACCAGAGACATCACACTGGCAACAAAGATCCACATAGTCAAAGCAATGGTATTCCCCGTAGTCACCTACGGATGTGAGAGCTGGACCATAGGGAAGGCTGAGCGAAGGAAGAGAGATGCTTTTGAACTGTGGTGCTGGAGGAAAGTGCTGCCTTGGACCGCCAGAAGATCCAACCAGTCCATACTTCAAGAAATACAGCCTGACTGCTCATTGGAGGGAAGAATAGTAGAGGCCAAGATGAAGTACTTTGGCCACATCAGGAAGGAAAGCTTAGAGAATACAATGATTCTGGGGAAAATGGAAGGAAAAAGGAAGAGGGGCCGACCAAGGGCAAGATGGATAGATGGGATCCTTGAAGTTACTAGATTGACCTTGAAGGAGCTGGGGGTGGTGACAACCAACAGGGAGCTCTGCCGTGGACTGGTCCATGAAGCCACGAAGAGTCGGAAACGACTGAACGAATGAACAACAACAACAACCATGTTTTCATCATGTTGTACCATGTTTTGATCATGCCTCAGTACATAACTTTCTGAATATTGGAACAAACATGGAATATAAAACAAAGTAACCAAATGAGGGAGTAAAAATGCTTAAAGATAATCCAGTTTTTATTACATCACAAAAGTGAGTTCAGTTCAGGTTCATTTCTATTCCTGCAGAGATGCTGTTGTACCACCAGAGGGCGCATGCATTCCACTTAAAGGAGGAGGATAGTGTATGTGTATTCCTTTAGGTAACTATGTGCAGACTTTGTGTTATGCAAAAATCTACCTGCTTTTCCTCCCTTATTCCTCTACCCTTTCAGTTTTCAGCATACTATCTGGTTTGAATAAATGTATAGGATATTTAAAAGCAAGTTCACTGTTTGATGATATTTTGTTTGGTCTTAATAAAGAAATGAAATTGGACCTGATCTTGGAAACTTAACTGGCCTGTTTAGTACTTGGGAAGGGGACTACTAAGTCATACCAGGTGCTGTAGGATATATTTTCCAAGAAGGCAATGTCAAAGCACATCTGAGTATTTCTTGCTTAAGAAAACCCAATAGAAGTAATAGTATTGCTATATGTCAACAGGTAATTTGAAGGTGTGATATAGTGGGTGAGTGTTGGGCTACATGGAATATAAAACAAAGTAACCAAATGAGGGAGTAAAAATGCTTAAAGATAGTCCAGTGTTGGGCTACATGCGTATGAACCATCAAGACAGTTAAGATCTTTTGGTGGGGCCCTGCTCTCGGTCCGCCACTTTCGCAATCGCGGCTGGTGGGAACGAAAGACAGGGCCTTTTCTGTGGTGGCCCCCTCGGCTATGGAACTCTCTCCTGATTGAGATCAGATCTGCCCCTTCCCTCCTGTCCTTCAGGAGGCTGGTGAAATCCTGGCTATGGAAGGAAGCATTCCCAGAGTAATGGTTGAAAGCGGCTACAGAACAAAATTATCGACTACACATACAGACTGAGTTGGACATGATTTTATCTTGGCGATTTGGCTTATTTGTAATTTTAATCAAAATGTATTTTAACTCGTTATTATATGATGTTTTTAGATTGTACTATTAGCATTTAATCCTTGCTGTAAGCCAGTCTGAGTCCCTCTATGGAGGTTGAGAAGATTGGGATATAAAAGTTTTAAATAAATAATAATAAATAAACTCTGGGAGACCAGAACCTGGATTCCTGTTTGGCTATGGAAACTCAATAATTGATATTAGGCAACTCACACTCTCTCAGCCTCAGAGCAAAGCAAGGGCAAACCACCTCTGAACAAGTCTTGCTGAGAAAACTCTGTCATTGCTCAGCCTTGGAAAAACCACCTTTCCAATTTCTCATCCTCAAAGGATGGCAATGAGAAACCTCCTCTGAATCAGTCTGGCTGAGAAATCTTAAAATAGGGTCTTTGTAAGTCAAAGTTCATTGAAGACACCACAATTCTACTATAGGAAGGAGTAAGGATAGGGTTTAGGAGCCCCTGGTGGCGCAACGGGTTAAAGCGCTGGGCTGCTGAGCTTGTTGACCAAAAGGTCGCAGGTTCGATTCTGGGGAGTGGCGTGAGCTTCCGCTGTCATCCCTAGCTTCTGCCAAACTAGCAGTTCAAAAACATGCAAATGTGAGTAGATCAATAGATACCGCTCCAGCGGGAAGGTAAAGGCGCTCCATGCAGTCATGCCAGCCACATGACCTTGGAGATGTCTATGGACAACACTGGCTCTTCGGCTTAGAAATGGAGATAAGCACCACACCCCAAAGTCAGACATGAGTGGACTTAATGTCAGGGGACAACCTTTACCTTTAAGAATAGGGTTTAGGGTCACCTCAGGGTTGCCACATGTAGGAAATGACCTAAAGGAACACAACAGTAACAACAACTCACAGTATTAGTGTGCCGCAAGTCATACAAAGTGGAGCCCACAACATGTGAGTGTAGAGGAGAGCAAACCACAGGCCACTTACTACAATGCAGTCTGAGCTCCACCACATGCACAATGGAGGATCTTCTTACAGCGACATTAGAGGCACTCCGAGTAGCCAACTTCTAGTCTAAGGACATTTAGCATAATGACAAGTTTTTTACTTTGTGTTTTAAAATACATTTAACTGTACCTTCAATTCACTTCTGGCATGATAAATAAATAAATAAATAAATACAGTATTAGTAGAATACATAGCAGTAACCATCAGCAAACACTGCTCAGTTTTGCTCCTCGTGGAAGACTGAAGCCTCTTTCCACCATCTAGATTCGTGCAAATCATGTCATCTTGTATTAAACATAAGGGTTAAGGATAAATGGGTCAGCAGGAGATCTGGAATTAGATGCTGACCTGAATGTGTATTTCCTGAACACCAGGCAGGTATGTAGAGAGAGGCAGAGGAAGGAGAAAGGGGAGGAAATTGTGGCTTTGAGCCAAGTGATGATTCTGGAGTGGAGCCTAAAGACAAGTGTGTAATAAGTGAGTGCCAGTGGATGTGGGTGGGTAGAGTTGGAAGAGAGAGCTCACAAATGGTTGCCTGTACCAACCAAAGGAGAGAAGTACAAACTGAGCCTTATTGACATTTGCTCTGAGAGCTAGTTCTCATTATTTTGTCCATTTCTGCCATGTATATGAGCAGCTCAGTCAAGTCCCGGATATACAAGCTCAGCATACAATAACAACAAGAATGGTAGTTGTGCACTTAAATCCAGGGTTGTGTTTCTGAGATCCTTAATTTTCTGGGTTTCTTTCTAGTCCTGAGTCAGACAATCAGCTATTTCCTCTGATCATATAGTTCAGGCATGGGCAAACTTTCTCACTTGAGGCCCCATGCTAGCACTTCCTGCTAAGAAGAAGGAAAGGAATGAGGAAGGAAAGAGAGAAGGAAGGAAGGACAAAAGGGAGGATGGGAAGGATGGAAAGAGAAAAGGGGAGAGGGGGAAGGAGGGAGAAAAGAGGGAAGGAAGGAAGGATGAAAGGGAGGATGGGAAGAGAAAAGGGGAGAGAAGGAAGGTCTATGGACCTTAATAAATATTGTTGTAGTTTCAAGATAAAAGGTAAGGAAGGAAGAATGAAAGGGTGGAAAGGAAGGATGGAAGGGAGGAAGGGAAGGAGAAAGAGGGAAGAAAGGAGGAAGGAACGAGAGAAGGAAGGAAAGAAAGAAAGAAAGAAAGAAAGAAAGAAAGAAAGAAAGAAGGAAGGAAGGAAGGAAGGAAGGAAGGAAGGAAGGAAGGAAGGAAGGAAGGAAGGAAGAGGTGGAAGGGAAGGAGAAAGAGGGAAGGAAGGAGGAAGGAAAGAAATAATGAAGGAAGGATGAAAGGGAGGAAGGGAAGGAGAAAGAGGGAGGAAATGAGGAAGGATAGAAAGAATGAAGGAAGGACAAAAGGGTGGAAGGAGAATGAGGGAGGGAAGGAGGAAGGAAAGAGAGAAGGAAGGAAGGATAGGATGGTGAGAGAAAAGAGGGGCTGAGAAAAGAGCCCAAGGGGCCGCATCCACCCCCCACCCACCCCCGGCCTGGGTTTGCCCATAACTGATATAACTGAGCTCTTGTCTTCAGTTGCTGTATTCTTTCTTTCTTTACAAGAGATCCCCAAGATACTTTTTGTGGCCTGTTTGTCAAAGCACCCAAAAGAAACTCCATTTACTTAGAATATTTCAATACTAAAGCAAAGAAATAACTAGCAAAGTATTTCCAAACATGAAATTTGCTTCCTCATCACCATAAGCATCAGACATGTGCCTGGTTGTGACTATAATGCATGCTTCATCTAATCAAGGATGGTTGGGGGTCTCCTTCTCTGCGGACACTCTGTCCATGGTGCTGAAATTATTTCGAGATGTTGAGATGTCCATTCCAAATTCTTGGAAGTTTGGAAATAAAATCCAGAGTAGATGTATTGCACCTCTACCATGGATGCCACTGGCTGTGACCACCTTGAATTGGTTCATGGAGAAAATGAGGGTATTCCCTACTGGCTTTTTAGGTATATGCCTGCAAGACTTATGGCATCCCAATGGACTTCACGGGGTTTTCTTAGGCAAGGAATACTCAGAGGTGTTTTTGTCAGTTTCTACCTCTAAAATATAATCTATAGCACAGATATATACACACACACACACACACACACACACATGGGCCCTCCAGGTGTTTTGGACTTCAACTCCCACAATTCCTAACCGCCAGTAGATGGTTAGGAATTGTGAGGAGTTGAAGTCCAAAACATCTGGAGAGCCAAAGTTTGCCCATTCCTGCTATAGCACCTGGGATTTGTATTTAGACCATTGCACTGCTGTAAATCCTATCCTGATACTGGCTTCTTCCTTTTCAGTCACCCACTTGTCTGTCTCTCTCATTCAGCATTCCTCACTTGAGTTCACTACTTAAAGGACTGATTTGGTTAATTGTTGTATATGAACTAATCCATATTCATCTGTGTATGAGTAGTCATTAGCTGCGGGTGGAGGACTGCTTGCATAAACTGATTTTTTTGTCACCCAAACAGGCATTTAAAAAGTCTGTTTCCTTCCGAATTTTGCTGGTAAGAAACATGGTGTATAAATCTGAACAAAGTTTTAGGGTTTCATGTTTCATTTTAAACATTAGCTTTTCATTGAGAGGATGAATTCAATTAGTTGACTAAGGGTGACACCATTTCATTTATGCCCATATAGGTCCATGTGAAGGGGCTAGAAAAGGAAGAGATACATAGGCTGCCTAATTGTTTCAGAAGTTTGTTCTCAATGCACATGCATTTTTGGGTTGTGTGTGCAAGTGTGGCATCATGGTTGGTCTAAGTTTCAGTTTTTTACTTGCTGTGATGCCAGACAATTTTCATTCTTTTGCTCCAAATGTGCTCCAGGACATTGCAGTGAGATTTAAAGTAAGGTTATTCCTATATCATATGTGCCAAACTCAAGGTCTGTGGGCCAAATCCGGCCTGTCGTGTCATTTTATGTGGCCCTCCAGATGCTGGACTCCAATTCCTATATCCCTCATGACTAGAGCTGATGAGAGTTGTGATACAGTAACCTCTAAAAGGTTGCCATTTGCTCTGTTCAGACAGAATACTGGGATTTGAATCTAAATACTTGTGGATCTGATGTCTGATTTTAAATATCCTTGATCCTTTCCCCAACTTCAATGCCCAAAGTGCACTTGGGTTGCAATTCCCATGCAATCCGCATGGCAGATAATCAAAAGTGATGGGAGATGTCATTCCATAACATCTAAGAACCCAGACAAAAGAGCACTGACCAGTATGTAAACAAATTATCGTTGTCTTTCAGTATCCATGGAACCTCCATCTATGGATTAAATGGCCTTTTGAAGACAACCATAAGGTTGATGTGGCCCTCAATGAAAATGGGTTTGACATCCCAGCCTTATAATTTCCTCTCCTGAGCTCTTTGGATGAAAACGTGATCTCCTATATGACTTCCAGACTTGGTCAGCCTGGTTTCTTTTCTCTGATCATCAAGATGTGGAGAAGGAATCTCAGAGTGAGAGCACTGTCTTGAAAAAGTGGTAGATCTTTTCACTTCATTTGTTAGCCTTGATTTTCCTATTTGATTGACATATCCTACAATTGATCTTCTATGCACCAGGGGATCCTGTTTATAACATCACCCTTGGTATATCTCCATGTTTTGACCCCTAGGACATCACAAGGGGTTGCCTCTACGTCTCCGGATTTGGCTCTGAAATCTCAGGACTTGCAATAGACCGAAGTAGACAACCCTCAAAGACCATATTTTGTATTATTTAGTAGTGATTTAGTGTTAGGTCCCCATCCCTTGCTTGTCCAGCACCTCCACTGTATCCCCAAGGGATCATTTGATCAAGGTTGGTGGGTCACGTCTTGACATAACATCAAGATTTGACTCCTGGGAGGGTTATTCAGCTGCCATTGCTGATAACACGAAAGTTTTAAGTCGCCTGTTTGCAGAGACTTTCAGAAGGGAAGGATCAATCACTCCGAGTTTTTATAGACCGTGGCACACACCCCTAAATGTACATAATCTACAGATGTATTAACTACATTCCAGTAACAGAGACTTTACAACCTTAATGATATTGACACAACGTTGGGTGGATGGATAGAGAAGGACTTTAACAAGCCCAAAGAAGGCCATCGCTTTATGCAGAGGATTGTTCTTACTTAGCTCCCCACCTAAAGGTGGGTTTATAAGGCTGGGATTATTGACACACTCTGAGAAAAAGCAGAATGGGACACGTAGACTTAGACAGGAATTCAGCGACTGGCTGTCTTTCAATGTGATCAGAGGCCAAAGTTCATTTTTAGTGCAAAGTGGGAATGAACCAGAGACTCTTCCATTATGTGTTTTCAGACCCAAATTATGCCATTGCCTTACAAGTGTATCTTCTACCAAAACCTTCATCATCTCCCACCAACACAATATGTTGGATTTTGTATGCGTGTGTGTCAGGAGTGACTTGAGAAACTTCAAGTTACTTTTGGTGTGAGAGAACTGGCCATCTGCAAGGATGTTGCTCAGGGGATGCTCAGATGTTTTGATGTTTTACCATCCTTGTGGGAAGCTTTTCTCATGTCCCTGCATGGGGAGCTGGAGCTGACAGAGGGAGCTCATCTGCACTCTCCCCAGATTTGAACCTGCGACCTGTCAGTCTTCAATCCTGCTGGCACAAGGGTTTAACCCATTGCGCCACTGGGGGCTCTCAATATGTTGGATGGGAGCAAAGTAACTACCAATTCCTTGAGATTAGATGTCAATAACATACTCTCCAAAGGTACAAGAGTATGTCCACACTGTAAAATTAACACAGTTTGATACCATTTCAACTGCCATGGCTCAATGCAATAGAATCCTGACAGCTGTAATTGGTAAGACACAGAGAAAGCTAAAATCCTTGTAAAACTACAACTCCCAGGATCACATCAGTCAGACTGTATTAATTATACAGTGTAGATGCACTCCCAGTCTTGGGAAAAAAAGCCAACTCAATATCTTTGCGTCCTAAGATACTCAGACTTGGTTTGCTTCCACATTCCCTCAAACCAAAATGCATAGTATCCCTTGCTGTCTCCTTTATTTTGGCACCTAAGGCCAAAAGTCACGCTCAACTCTTTTCCAAAATAGGGTAATTTGAATAGATAGTTGCTTTCCCCACAAGCCGCCACAACTACCTCACTGTTATGTGGTATAGTGGGTCTTGCTGGATAGATATCAATCTTAATCATATGCCTCCATAATTTGGGGAAAATATTTCCCAAAAGGCAGAGAAAAGATATATAACAGTGAGGACTCTCACAGGCAGGCATTTTGGGAATAAGGTGTCCTCAAAGTTTTAGAAGAATGTAGAGCTACCCAACTCTACATAAAATAAGATCATGGGGATCATATGAAGAAATCTATACAGTATAAATACTAGATAGATAGATAGATAGATAGATAGATAGATAGATAGATGATAGATAGATAGATAAATAGATAGATCGATAGATCGATAGAGAGACTGTTTGGCCCAGGCATGGGCCAACTTCAGCCCTCCAGATGTTTTGGACTTCAACTCCCACAATTCCTAACCGCCTATCGGCGGTTAGGAATTGTGGGAGTTGAAGTCCAAAACATCTGGAGGGCTGAAGTTGGCCATGCCTGCCCTGGCCTATTAGCACTAAAACACTTAGTTGATGAGAGATTGAAGATTCAAACTTAGGCCTTATCTACACTGCTATATTATTGTGTTTTGAACTTCATTATATGGTAGTCTAGATAAGGCCATAGTTATAGTTACTGTGTTGCCATACTAAAAACAATGGTGCTTGGGCTTGTTGTAGTGGTCTTATGTCCCATTTATTTCAATGGGTCAAATCTTTGGAAAATTCGAGACGAAACTGGCAATGTCAACATAGTGAGGTGGCTTCTCAATGCACCCATTCACGCTATAGAATTAAGAAGGCCATCTACATTGCCGAATTAATGTAGTTTATATGACTTTAGCTGCCATTGCTCAATGGTATTTTATGCTGGGAGGTGTAGTTTTACAAGGCTCTTTGGTAAGGAAAGTGGAGCGACAGCACTCCCCTGTGGCCAGAACTGAGCACAGCCTCCAAGATGCCGAAGATGGGAAAGCCTATCTATACCTCTATGTACAGTTGTCTGTCTTGAATGTTTGTGTTTTGTGATCTGCTCTGAGTCCCTTTTGGAGTGAGAAGGGCAGAATATAAATACCTTAAATAAATAAATAAATGAAAATAAATTTGGGTTGTTGTAGGTTTTTTGGGCTGTATAGCCATGTTCTAGAAGCATTCTTTCCTGATGTTTCACCTGCATCTGTGGCAAGCATTCTCACAACCTCTGAGGATGCTTGCCACGGATGCAGGCAAAACATCAGGAGAGAATGCTTCTAAAACATGGCCATACAGCTCAAAAAACCCACAACAATCCAGTGATTCTGGCTATGAAAGCCTTCGACAATACATTGAAAATAAATTTACCTTTTCTGCCAAAGAGTGCTGGTTCCTCACCTAGGTACAACTCAGGATTCTATAGTATTGATCCATGGCAACGAAAGTGGTGTCACAATGCAGTAATCCTACAGTGCAGATGCACCCAGAGCGTTGCTATTCTAAATAATTGCCATGTATCCTATTGAATTTGTTAGACTGATAAGGCATTGATATACTTTGGTTGATGACTATAAATGTCCCAGTGGTGCAATGGGTTAAACACTTGTCCTGCTGAACCACTGACCTGAAGTTTGGTAGTTCAAATCTGTAGGACAGGGTGAGCTCCTGCTGCTAGCCTTAGCTCCTGCCAACCTAGCAGTTTGAAAACATGCAAATGCGAGTTGATCAATAGTTACCGCTGTAGTGGGAAAAGGCAAAAAGACACTCCAAGCAGTCATGCCGGCCATACAACAAGGAGGCTCCTCAATTTGGAAATGGAGAAAGAGAACTTCCCCCAAGGCCAGAGATGAACACCGCCTCTAGAGCTGGAAATGAAAGGAGAAGCCTTTGCCTTTGCCTGTGTGTTTGTGTCTCATTGTATGTCATTGTAATAAGGCACTGAATGTCTGCTGTGTTTGATTATAAACTGTAATCTGCTATGAGTCCCTTTGGGGAGAAGGGCAAAATGTAAATAAAGTATCATTATATTATATTATATTATATTATTTACAGTATTTATATTCTGCTCTTCTGACCCCAAAGGGGACTCAGGGTGGATCACAAGGCACACATGCACGGCAAACATTCAGTGCTGATTTTAGACATACAAGATAGACAGACAGATAGAGGTATTTCGGTATTTTCCAACTTTGGCGCCTGGAGGTTATGCTCGATTCCGGCTATGGGGGGTGGGGGTACTATCACTTCATCCACTATGATGCCAAGCCCTTTTGATCATAGTATTTCCTCCTTGTTCTTTGACCTCCAGCATTTTATGGTGTTGTAAAATACCTCCCCGCTTTAAGCGGTGCCTAATTTCTCTACTCACAACTCAGCTATTTTCAAACTGCTTAGATAGAATTAAGCTAGGCTTAACAGTCGGGTGCTCAGTCCGATTTGGGCTTCGAACTTGCCACCTTTCGGTCGGCAGTGATCTATTGCTGCTGGCGATTAACCATTTGTGCTACAGCCCGGCCCAATAAATGAATATATATTAATTTGCCAACCAGGATTCCATGGGATGGGAACATGGCAGTGGAAGTGGAATAATAGCACTATAGTTCTACAGTGTGAATGGGCCACAGGAGTCCGCTTTGCCTCCAGAGTGAAATGCCATTTTTTTCCACTGATATTTTTTTGCAAAATGTGAAGGTAATGAAAATTGTAAACTGATATGGTGTACCTCTGTTTCCTTTATAGTACCCCCCTTAATTGACACTCCTCCCAAATAAGTCACATTTCAACAGCTTTGGCCAGTCAATAAAACATAGCATGACATGACGATCCATGTTTCCTACCTAAACAGCTATTTCAAAAGAAAAACAATGTGATGCACCAGGAATTCTTTGTTATTATATACTAACCAGAGTGTGCATGGCACATTTTATTTCTATAAAACTATTAAAACTATTACAAAATATTCAAAAATACATTTTAGTAAATTGACAGCGGTTATTTATCAGTTTATTAATCCAAAACATCCTTTCCCCCCTTCACTGCTCTGTACAAACTAGTCTCCATTGTCACATAATAGCCAACATGTGCGCTTTTTAAAAAATATTTTCTCATAAATTTCTTCTTCTTGGTTTGGAAGGTAAAAATAAGAGAGCTTCTTCTCCCTACAGCTTTGCAAATGGGTGAGATGGAGGTGGTGTAACAGTCTTGAGTTTCCAAGGAACGGACAAAAGGGCCGGGAGTGATTCCCACACAAAGCAAAAATGTTTCGGAGACAACAGAAACAATACAGGAGATGACACTACATTTTGATACTATTTAAATTAAAATAATATATTCTTGTAATTTACACTATTTAAAAAAATGAAATGTGACTTGTTAAGTATTGATCTCTCTCTCTCTCGCAAAAAAAAATTGAATTTACAATTCTGTGTATAAAAATATAATTTATGGATTCCCCCCTCCCTCTTCCACATGGTCTTCTGTTTGTTCCAAGACTCGCTGCTGGGAGAAAAAAGGCAAAGCAATGTGATCAATGGGAAGAATGACAGGAGGGCTACTTTTGGAAAGTCAGGACACACAACATGACACATAGAAAAATAGAACTCTGTGCAGTTTTGCTTGGCCTCGCAAAATAATTTTTTTCTTCTCCCTGTGAGTGTACAGTTCACATGATAATAAATTATCAAAGAAACAATTTAAGGCTCTTGAAGGTTGGGTTCATATTCTTTAAAACATTTCAAAATACCGAAGAAAATAAATATCCAGGAGATGAGGACAACAAAAACAAAAAACAAAAACGATGAAACAGACTGAAAAAATAAAAAATAGAAATCAAATAAAAATATATATATTTATATTTATAAACTAAAACGGCGACGACGACAGCAACATAAAACTTCCTCAGGTCTTCCTGTACCTTAAAAAGTCTACTTTGGACTGTCCTACTATTATTATCGATTCAAAGTCTTGTCCTTTTCTTTCTTCATCTTTCGTCCCCTCCCCTCCCCGGTTGGATTTGTTTTATTCTTACGATGGGTCAAAGCGGAGTTTATCGTGCCACTTCCCTCAGCTGGCCATGCCCAAGGGATGCATCATCTCAGAATCCAACAGCCAAAGACCAAGATGGTAGAGGAGATGGGAATACCAATGGACGCCACCTGGAGCATCCTCCGGCGCTGTAGCCGGAAAGAGGGCAGGGGATGAGAGGCCAGCGGGGTACAGCATGGCCAGGAGAGCATGTGCCACCCGGAAAGGGGCAAATGCCCAGTGGGCCCAGCTATGCTCTTCAATGACGGCATAACAGGAAGCCAGCACCTGGTTGATGAGGATGGTGCCCTGAGCAGTGAGTGGAGCGTACGCCCCCGAGGCCTCTTCCTTCAGGGACACTCGGTGCACGGCGGCTGGCAAAAGTGTCCTCCCCCCATGGCCCAGCACATAGATGCGTTGTCCCGGCTGCACCCGGCTGGCAAAAATGGGCTGGGGTTGGGAATGGTTGTTCTGTGTCGAGGCCACAAAGAGTAGGTGGGCGGCCGTCAGCAGCAGGCGCGTCCGGGGGCTCCGGGTCTCGATCACGTAGAAGAGCTTGCGGATGGGAGGCTCCTCCTGGTCCAAGAAGGCAAGGAAGTCACTGTAGAGCAGGCGGCCCTGAAGATCTGCAGCCAGCACCCGGTCGCCAGGATGGAGGTCTCTGACCAGTTTGGTGCCTCCTTGCTCCAAGTTAACCCAAGCGGTGCCTGGAAAGCAGCCACCCGACTTGGCGGCCACTGAGTTCTCTGAATGGGAGAAAGGGAGAGGAAAAGAAGTGGCATCAGAACACAACAAACAACAGGAAACACAGTATCTGGAGAATCATTGAGCATTTATGGGTGATGAACAGAGCTGGAACCTGCAAGGACAAGACATATTTCATATGTTGGCTCCACACTGGATCCCTCATGATTTCTGCCACATCATACTGTGGCATTATGGCATCCTGTTGTGCATTTACCCACCTGCAACCCAACTCAACCAGTCATATAAGAAGCAGGTTAAAGTATGGTGCCATCACCAAATCATATTGGATCATACTAGACTTTACAAGAAAGGAGAATCTCTAGTGAGCACTTTATTATATAAGTAAGGTAAAGGTAAAGGCTTCCTTTGACATTAAATCTAGTTGTGTCCAACTCTGGGGGGTGGGGTGGTTCCCATCTCCATTTCTAATCTGAAGAGCCGGCATTGTCCATAGACACCTCCAAGGTCATGTGACCAGCATGACTGCATGGAGCACTGTTACCTTCCTGCAGAAGTGGTACCTATTGATCTACTCACATTTGCATGTTTTTGAACTACTAGGTTGGCAGAAGCTGGAGCTAACAGCAGGAGCTCATCTCGCTCTCTAGAATCGAACTGCCAACCTTTCATTCAGCAAGTACAGCAGCTCAGCAGTTTAACCCGCTGCACCACCAAGGGGCCCATTATAAAAGTATGTGTTGTTTAATATCAACCCATGCAATGTGTGGCATTCCAGGTGTTGGGCCCTAAATCCCATCAGTCGCAGTATAGTGGGGGTTAATGGGAGTTGTGGCCCCACAATACTTGAAGGGCTACATGCTACCCACTCCTCATTTAGAGGAAGTGTGGATAGAACTTTTTGTTGTGCTCCGTTGTCAATTTGCTGAAATTTAAATTAAATGTGCAGGAATCCTAATTTTCCATTGTTCAGCACTAACAAAACATCCCTTCCTTTTTATATTGTCTCTGACCCATAGCACCACTTGTAGATCATGTCAGTATAGTTTATCAAGTCGCTTCTGACATGATTAAAAAAATGTCAGTCTATGAGATGCATGAGGATGACTGGTTCATCATACAATCATTTCACACCATTAATTATTGTACCGTGATTTCAACTTGGCTACATCCTATAGCAACTTGGGGCTTAGAGTTTTGAGGAGCTAAAGTTTTCTAGTTGACAATTATAAATCTGCTTCCTAAACTCCAGATTCCAGGATCCCACAGCACAGAATCATGGCAGTTAACATTGAATCATACTGCTGTGATTATGTAGTGTGAGCAAGGGGTACTTGTGGATCCCATTCTCATCTCTGGCTATCTGCCCAAGTCTCTGTGCAGATGCTGCTCAGCAATGGGTCTCTTACAGATGTTGAGATGCACCAGACAAATGAACAAAGTAGATCCCAGAAAATCATATGTTGGCACAACTCTCTTCTGGTGTGTAGCTACTCAAAGTGGGACTTGAGGACCATTGTGACTCTGTCTCAAGACTTGGCAAATTTCCAGAAAAGAAAACAACATTTGTCGTCAGTGGATAACAACTACATTGCTAGTCCCTGAAACATTAGGAAGGGAAATTCCTCCTGGTCCCACACAAGAAACATTGTATTAGAATATTGCTGGAAAGAAGATGTCTGCTTTTAGATGATTCCTCCCAGAATTTATTCCAGGAAGAGAAAAGGAAGCTCTGCTCTAGAAAAGTAATTTTAAGGCTTGTTCAGATCCAGTAGGAACAGCACTTAATCCCAAAGTGCACCCTGCCAGAGAAATGTCACTTGAAGATCTAATTAATCTTGTTTCTAGCACAAGCACACATTGCAGCCATCTTGCTTCGCTCTGCTTAATAGAGATTCCAAATTTCCCATATGTCTAAGGGACCTTTGGCTTTCCGTTTGTTTGGGACTTCAAATACCAGAATCCATAGTCAGCATGACCAAAGGAAAGAGATTCAAGAAATCACCAGCTGCAATAGATCACTGCTGACCAGAAGGTGACAGGTTTGAAGTCTGAGTTGGATTCAGCACCTGACTGTTAAGCCCAGCTTACTGTCCACCTAAGCAATTCACAAACAGTGGGTTGTTGTAGGTTTTTTCAGGCTATATGGCCATGTTCTAGAGGCATTCTCTCCTGACGTTTTGCCTGCATCTATGGCAAGCATCCTCAGAGCTAGTGAGGTCACTACCTCTGAGGATGTTTGCCATAGATGCAAGTGAAACATCAGGAGAGAATGCCTCTAGAACATGGCCATATAGCCCGAAAAAACCTACAACAACCCAGTGATTCCGGCCGTGAAAGCCTTCAACAATTTAAAAACAGCTGAGCTGTGAGTAGAGAAATTAGGGACAGCTTAAAAGTGTGTGTGGGGGGGGGGGGAGGTATTTTACAACACCATAAAAATGCCAGCAGTCAAAGAGCGAGGAGGAAATACGATCGAAATTACTCAACATCATAGTGGATGAGGCGACAGCTCCCCTCTGTGGCCGGAATCAAGCATAACCTCCAGGCACCGAAGTGTAAATGCCAAAAAAAAAATCCTCTGTATGTATGTATGTCTACAAAACACCATTGAATGTTTGTTGTGTATGTGTGCCTTGTGATCCACCCTGAGTCCCCTTCAGGGTGAGAAGGGTGGAATATAAATACTGTAAATAAATAAACAAATAAACTAATAAATACTATAGCAGAAGACACCTGGAGGGTTAAGGATTCTCCTCATCTTCTTTAGATGTTAGCACAAGAAGGGACCTTCAGCTCAGAGGTGACTGTGCCATGTTACCTCTCCGAAAGCGATCCTCCCATGCTAAAGTGGAAAAATACACTATATTCCTGGCTGGGCTCCATGACTGCCCCTAGACCTCAACTTGTTAATTATCTTTCTAATATGCTCCTATGTATATGGGGAAATCCAAGGCTTAACTTGAGCAAGGATCAGTCCAGGAACAGGTTTTTAGTGCCAGAGGACTATTTAAAGCAAGAAAGGTGGGGAACGCTCCAAAACAGAAAGTGGCCTCTCTTCCCAAGTAGGCACAGACTAAACACGTGCGTGTTGATGGTTCCTTTCATCTCCATTTGCATTTAAATGTTCAGAGGCTGCAAGAAATCAAGGGAAGTCCCAGCTGGGGTCTTGTTTACTTGTTCTCGGCTCCTCCTGTTTCTCTTTCCCAAGCATTGATCTCTAGTCCACTTTTTCTTCTTGTTGCTATTAGCCTTGGGAGGTGAAACAAGAGAATGGCTGAACCTATGGCATACATACATATGCATCCAAATGGGATTCAGCCACCACCAGCTCCCACTCTGGCTCTGTGGTTAAGAGGCCGACTTCCAGATCCAAGGGTGGAGCTTTGAGCCCTGCAACTACTCTTTTTTTTCTTGAAAAAAATTAAATGCTGGGAAAATCCCTACCGTTGGCAACGGTGCCTGGCTGTGTGTATGTGCATTATAATAATGCCAGACAGAGGAGTTCTAGCAAGACATGCCTTTCCCAGGACAGGCTAGGAGGCTTTGAAATCTAATCTCCCTGCCCTCCCCTCTCCACCCATACATGTTTGTACACCTGCTGCCTTACCTATGAAGTTAGCACGCATCCCATTAGAATTAAAGGGATAGCAAAAGGAAATGTTACCAGGCTGTCTCTCAGCTTCCTCTCTCTCTGGCCCAGATGCTAGTCATACGCAATTACAAGGGAGAAATCAATACAGCATCCTTTTCCTCCCCATTCTCCCACCTTTAACATTTAAAAAAAGCAGTTTGCACATCTGAGACACCTGCTTTGAAATTACCACTTTAAGGTGGGATGGAAAAGATGGGTTTAAGTACAGGGTCTGTCTATCTTGAACTGAACCCTGTAACGATTCTTCGTCATTAGAGTAATATTTTCCCATCTCCACTTTAAAAACTACACATTGACAAAGGTGATGAACAAGGGCTCAACATATCTAAAACAGCAAAAGGAAAGGGGAAATTAGCAACAGCCATTTGGCAAAATGGCAATGCCTGTGAAAATGGCTTTTTCTTCAAATGGGTGAGAATGAAATAGTGTTGCCAGACTGAAAAATTATTAACCATGACTCTTTGAACTACACTAGCTGAAATTCTCTTTTCCACATAACCAGTAAAAGGACAGGAATCCTCTCTAGCTTTCACTCCAGCAAACTTTACTTATTTATTGTGACAGAAGCAAACCGAGGATATTTAAAAACACAAACAAAGTTTAAAAACTTGGCATTATACTAAATATCCTTTGACCAGAAGCTGGCCACTTGGAGTGCCTCTGTTATTGCTATAAGGAGGCCTCCATTGTGCATGTGGCAGGGCTCAAGCTGCATTGTAATAGGTGGTCTTGGTTTGCTCTTCTCCACACTTGCATGTTGTGGACTCCACTTTGTGGCCCCATTTCTTAAGGTTGGCTCTGCATCTTATGGTGCCAGAACACAGTCTGTTCAGTTCCATACCCAGGAGAGAGTCTCTCATTCAGTATCAGCCATGGCTTGAGGTTCCAGGTTTTAGCCTGCCACTTTTGGACTCTCACTTGCTGAGATGTTCCTGCGAGTATCTCTATAGATCTTTAAAATATATATTTCTTGATTTAAGGTGCTGGTGTGCTGGCTGATATCTAAACAGGGGATGGGCTGGAGATGTCACTACTTTGCTCCTTTCATTCTTGGCTGCTACTTCCTGGTGGATGTCAGGTGCTGTAATACCGGCTAAACAGTATAATTTCTTCAATGGTGTGGGGTGTAGACATCCTGTGATAATGTGGTATGTCTCATTAAGAGCCACACCCACTGTTTTAGCATGATGATATATGTTCCACACTGGGCATGTGTATTCAGCAGCAGAGTAGAAAAGTACAAGGGCATATGTCTTCATGGTGTCTGGCTGTGATCCCCGGTTGTGCCAGTCAGCTTTTCTAGCACCCACTTTTTGCTTGATAGTCAAGCAGTGCTAACAGTTAACACAGCAGAGAGAAGAGAAGGAGCCAAATCTTGTTCTTCCCCGTTGACTCCAGCAAAAGCAAACTGCTGCAGCCTCTCCTTGCTTTGTGTTTTTCCTCATTAGTAATGTTATGTGGCCAAAAGGGTCCCAGTTTTCTTCTGTGTGATATATTGGCGAAATGTCATACCCAGGCTGGGATATCTCAAAGGCACAAAAACTCATCTGGTGTTGGAAGCTAGGAAACATACTTGGATGGGTGACTCTCATTGCTTGCTAGGTGCTGCAAGCTATATTTCAGAGAAAGGAGCTGGAAAAACTACCTCTGAGTATTCCTTGCCTAAGAAACCCCTGTAAATTCATGGGGTCACCATAAATCGAGAGGTGATTTGAAGGTACACACACAGCATATCCAGTGTTCCCCTGCCAATTCCAGAAGAGAAACCAAAGCTGCTTATTAGGCTATCCCATATTTCATTACCATTTTCTCTGAGGAACCCAACCTTAGTTTTATTACAACCGCCTAAGATACCATTAATTTGCTTTATCCTGTCTAAGCTTTTTTTTTTTTTTACTTTAAAAGTATAAAATAATAACACATATAGACACACACATTCCGGAAAGACCTTATTGCACAACCAGGGAATCACAAAATTTTCTGTTTCAATAAAAAGCCTTTATCTAAGCTAGAAGGTACCACAGCAATTTGCTTTTGCCTGAGCCTATTGGGAAGGGCAGCTCTTCTCTCCACCCCATGATAAATTAGCTGAATGAATACTTTTGCACTTTCAACTCAGTTTGCACCCAAAGGATTGAGCTGAATACAAAGCAGGAAAGTGGGAAAAGCAAGATTTTTTTGAAGCAAGATTAATAGGGAGAGTTGAAGGGTATGATATGTTTAGTGGTGTCTCAGTTCATGAAGGTTAGGAGACCCACAACCAGCATCCTGGTTAACTAACTATGTACCAAGAAATGTACCACAATTCTCTCCAAGCTTCAGGGATTCTTTGGCAGGCATGAAGTTTAGAAAGCAATGGCATACACCCCTCTGTCAAGTGAATATGAACAACCACATCTTCCTAATGGCAGGGCAGGTGACTTATATGTGCCAGCTCTTAGGCCTGATCCTTTTCCAGATGGAAGATTATGGAAAAGGACAGAGATTCTGACAGTGACAGTAAACACAACAGGGTACAATGAGCCCATGGAAAGGTAGTGCCACTAGAGAAGATTATTTTATCATTTTAGGTATGTTATCTATATGATATCTTGTCCTTCTTTGGTTCCAGAGTAATCTACCATTACATAAAACTTAGGTAGATAGAATAGACAAACAGATGGCAGCATTGGTTGGTGTCTCCCAACTCAACTGGATAGTGCATTGGTTCCCTTTTATGGCAAGGAACTATCCAAGGTGCTGAACCTATTTAGGGCATATGGTTCAACATTTTGGATTGTATCTTTAAGCAGTGTTTCCATACTCCACTGACATGGAAGGCATACCGACAGGCAGGAGACATGTCCATTTGCATCCCTGTCTTGAGATTATTTTATCATGAAAGTTGGGAAAGATTATGACTCAAGGACAACCACTCGGTGTAACTTTTGTCGCACAAGAAAGGATGGAGCTGCATGATGTCTTGGTGGCCACCGAAATTCCGTTGCTATGGCAACACGGTTGCTAGGGAGAAGAGGCAACCTGTGCCCTGAGATGTGCTTCAAACAGCAGATCACATCTATACTCTTACTAATGGCATTGCACATCCCAGGTCAGCACACTTTTAATTTGGTTCATTATTGGCCTACTTTTTTAGACAGCCATGTGTCGACTGAGAGAAGGTTAATAAAGCTGCAGAAAATGTCTGTAGGAACTCTCTCTCACACACACACACACACATACCTGAAATGAAGGCCAAGTACACCTAACCTCCCATTTTTCTCCCTTTTTCTCTCTCTCCCTGCATGGTTGCCCCAGGGACAAAATTTACATTGTTAGCACCTTGCAGTAACTGTAGTCTCTCGGAAAAAAAACCATGTTTGTGCACTGCACTTCATGTAGTATTTGCTCCCCCAAAAGAATTGAGCAAGATTTCTATCAAAGTTCTTTATTTAAATAAGCTTGTTTTCAGCTCTTGACTCTTTCTGCTATTCCCTTTGGGCCACTGCAAGTGCACTTATTCTTCACGGTTATCCCAATTTGACTCCAACCTATGGATTCTTGGGATTTATCTGTCTAGCGAAATGCAATATGATCCCATATTAATGTGGGTGCATTCCAAGATCTCTCACAGACACTTGAAATCATGGATAATGGCAAAGCCTATGTTTTTACTCTACTTAGGCCAAAAGCATACCATACAATGGCACTGCAGGATCTAGATCAGTGGTTCTCAAGCTGTGGGTCCCCAGGTATTTTGGTCTACAACTCCTAGAAATCCCAGCCAGTTTACCAGATGTTAGGATTGCTGGGAGTTGAAGTCCAAAACATCTGGGGACCCACAGGTTGAGAACCCCTGATCTAGAGAGACCCACAAATACATCCATGGGAGATTATTTTTTGGAGTATGGACAAGTGAATCCATGGATAAAGAGGTCATCCTGTACTTTGCTTTTTTCTGCTAGGGAGCTTTAGTTTAATGCAGCAATTCTCAACCTGGGGGGGGTGGGGTGCCAAAGACCATCAGAGGGTCACCAAAGACCATCAGAAAACACACTATTTTTCTGTTGGTCATGGGGGTTCTGTGTGGAAACTTTGGCCCAATTCTATCATTGGTGGAGTTCAGAATGCTCTTTGATTGTAGGTGAACTATAAATCCCAGCAATGAAAGCTCCGAAATGTCAAGGGCTATTTTCCCCAAACTCTACAGTGTTCACACTTGATCATATTGAGTATTCATGCCAAGTTTGGTCCAGATCCATCATTGTTTGAATCCATGGTGCTCTCTGGATGTAGGTGAACTACAACTCCAAAACTCAAAGTCAATGCCCACCAAACCCTTGCAGTATTTTCTCTTAGTCATAGGAGTTCTATATGCCAAGTTTAGTTCAATTCCATTGTTGGTGGAGTTCAGAATACTCTTTGATTGTTGGTTAACTATAAATCCCAACAACTACAACTCCCAAATGACAAAATCAATCCTCCCCAACAGTATTCAAATTTGGGCATATTGAGTATTTGTGCCAAATTTGGTCCAGTGAATGAAACT
This sequence comes from Anolis sagrei, assembly GCF_037176765.1. Taxonomy (NCBI): domain Eukaryota; kingdom Metazoa; phylum Chordata; class Lepidosauria; order Squamata; family Anolidae; genus Anolis; species Anolis sagrei. The sequence continues at coordinate 119,849,239 of NC_090026.1, read as the reverse complement.
ACATCCTGCATATCAGATATTTATGTACATTATGATTCAGAACAGTAGCAAAATTATAGTTATGAAAGAAGCAACGAAAATAATTTTATGCTTGGGGGTCACCACAACATGAGGATCTGGATTAAGTGGTCACGGCATTAGAAAGATTGAAAAACACTGATGTACAGGGATGTACTATGTGGGTGCATGAGGCTTATGAATGCAAAATAAGATAATGACTAGGAGCTGGAAGTAATAAATGTATTAGCTTCTGTTCAGCAGGTTTCTATTGAAGTTGTGTGTTGCTCCCTGATCGGGTATGATGTTGTAGGAATTGTTAATTGTGTCAGTCTTAATGTAATGTCGAAGGCTTTCATGGCTGGAATCACTGGGTTGTCGTAGGTTTTTTCGGGCTATATACTAGCCATGGTCTAGAGGCATTCTCTCCTGATGTTTTGCCTGCATCTATGGCAAGCATCCTCTGAGGAGTTGGTGGAGTTCAGAATACTCTTTGATTGTTGGTTAACTATAAATCACAGCAACTACAACTCCCAAATGACAAAATCAATCCTCCCCAACCCCACCAGTATTCAAATTTGGGCATATTGAGTATTTGTACCAAATTTGGTCCAGTGAATGAAACTGAACCATCTGAGGATGCTTGCCATAGATGCAGGTGAAACGTCAGGAGAGAATGCCTCTTGACCATGGCCATATAGCCCGAAAAAACCTACAACAACCCCGTGTCAGTCTTGTTAGATATAGATGTTTTCCTGATCAGACCCAACACTATGCTAGAGAGCTTTAGTCTAATGCTTCACAAACATTGGTCCTCCACTTGTTTTAGGCATCTTTTCCAAGAAGCCCCAACACACTGAAGTCCAAAATACCTGAGGGATCAAAGACAGAGAACTACTGTTCTAGTCCACTTCCCTGGACTATGGTTCCCAAGGTATCATCAGAAGAGACGGACTGAGGATCAAATCAATTTAATGCACTTAGGGGACCCGGATTGCAATTTAGGGGAATGCAAAAGAATCCTAGGATTCCTTAAGATGGAGACATGATAAAGTAATTTCAAATTCCTCATACAGTTGTACATTTCAGTCTGCCGACCAAATCCACATACCTTATTCCCCAGACCCTATTGAGAAGGTCAAGATTTTGTCTCCCCCCCCCCCCTTCATCTGAAACAGAGGATCCCAGTTAAAACATGAAACAGAGTGGCATTTTGCTCTTTCTATGACCCGAGGTCTCAGTTAGTTTCTTATAGACTTTCTTCGTGTTCTCTATTGTAATAAATAGACCAACTTCCTCGGATATATTTATTGCCTGAAACAATTTAACACCTCCCTCCAAGAGTCCAAACATACTGGGTGGGTCTCTGGCTCTACCCAGGAAGTTAAACATCGGTGCTCAAACAAGGGCTGCTTGTCAAGCTCAAACAAGAAGCAGCTTTCAAATTCACATTCAGATTTGGGGTTTTTGTTTCTTGCGGAATGCTCAAGTACTCATATTCAGATTTTTAAAAACCCTTGAGAGCTTCTAGTGCTTATGGACACACCAAAGTCACCTGGGGTCAACAATATGCAGCCTGGTTTCTCACAAAACAGCATAGCAAGCTTCAGACCTGGCCCAAGATCTTTTGCTGGTTCAGGAAGTGGGACAAATGCACTCCTAGGAATCAAGGATAAACTATCCAGGCCTATATAGGCGCTCCATGCAGTCATGCCGGCCACATGACCTTGGAGGTATCTACGGACAACGCTGGCTCTTCGGCTTAGAAATTGAGATGAGCACCACACCCCAGAGTCAGACATGACTGGACTTAATGTCAGGGGACTACCTTTACCTTTACCCTATATATATAGTTATATATATAGTTGCTCTTGTTGGATCCCTTCAATGCCTATCCAACCATGGTGATCTTATTCCAAGGTTTTCTTGGCAAGACTCTGAGGAAGAAAGAGTGTAGCTTTCCCAGGGCCACACAGTAGGTTTCCATGGAAGAGTAGGGATTAATCCTAGTCTCCAGAGCAGGCATGGGCAAATTTTAGCCCTCCAAGTGTTTTGGACTTCAACTCCCACAATTGGCTGTTAGGAATTGTGGTAGTTGAAGTCCAAAACACCAGGAGAGCCCAAGTTTGCCCATGCCTGCTCCAGAGTCATGCAACACTGCTACATGGTGCTGACCTTCTAAATATAGGACAACAATAGGAAAATAATAGGGCGTGGAGAGAATATCAAGTGAAATTGAGATTTTCACATCCTGAGAGTATGAGCTGCATCGGTTGGAAAATGGAGGTGGGATTGGTCTCAATCTGGATACTTGGTAACTTCGAGATGACCACACTGAAAGTTAATGAAGTTAAGTAACATGCCTTTAGAAAGGTGGAATCTCATCCTTCAGTGACCCAATAACCATGGGGCTGGGTGCACTTGGAGCCCTTCCACATAGCCCTATATCCCAGAATATCAAGGCAGAAAATCCACAATATCTGCTTTGAACTTGGTTATCTGAGTCCACACTGCCATATATTCCTATTCAAAACAGATATTGTGGGACTTTCTGCCTTGATGTTCTGGGATATAGGGCTGTGTGATAGGGCCCATTGCCATTGCTTTGCATGCATTTACAAGTTACTCTTTCTAAACCAGTTCCACAATCTTATGGATTTTACTGGTTTAAACTGCCTTGTTAGCAAATGAATGGTATTTAATGTTTTTTATGACTCAGTGAGTTTTGTGGCTATGTCCTTATGCAGTGCTATTGCTGTTGTGTGCTTTAAAGTTATTTTTGAGTTATGACAACCCCAAAGAGAACTTATCATGGGTTTTTAAAGGCAAGTTTTAATCAAATGGGGTTTGCCACTGCCTTCTTCTGAGGCTGAGAGAGTGGGACTTGCCCAAGGTCATCCACGGTGGGCTCAAACCCTGGTTTCCCAGAAATCTTGTCCAATACTCAAACCACTACACCACAATGGTTCTCTCTAGATAATATACAGGCTAACTAGTCGTAACAGTCAAGTATTTCAACCCCTTAATATAGCACTGTAAGGAATGATTTAGCCTTATACCAGTCATGTGAGTTTAAGTAGTATCATTCCCATTTTATAGGTACAGGAATTGAGTCAGAAAAATTGTGAAAGCTGAAGGCAATAAGGAAATGAGTGCTCTTCAACTGTTTCACAACTGAGATATATTTTTGGGTATCAAGAAAGCATCTAAACATGTAACTAATTAAGAAACAGAGGCATTCCATTGATATCATTATTGTTATTGTTGCTATGTTGCTTTATGTCAATGCTGACTTACAGCAACCCTACACCAGAATCTCCTTGGCAAAAAGTTGTTCAGATAGGATTTGCCTTTGCCTTGCTCTAAAGCTGAGAAAAGTGTGGCTTTCTTAAGGTTACACAGTACCTTTCAATGGTTAAGCTTCAATTCAAACCACAGAGTCCCAGGGTCCTAGTCCAACACTCAAACCTAGTTGAAGTCCAAAACACCAGGAGGGCCCAAGTTTGCCCATGCCTTCTCCAGAGTCATCCAACACAAACTTCTACATGGTGCTGACCTTCTAAATATATTGATTCTATATAAATGTCATGATTCTATATAAATGTCAAATTAGAAGATTTGATCAGTTGGCCCTTGTAGTCCCTTCCAACTTATGCATCTGTCTGTGGTCTGTCATCATATCATAGGAATATTAACATAATGCTCCTAGGTTTTACTCTCCTAAGTGAAATGTTTGGGGCAGAACTTAAGGATTCTACCATTTTTCTCAAATATGGCATATCATAAAAGATCATCAGTACGTGTCTCCTGGCCCCAACAACAAGATCATTTCAAAAATACTGAAACTCAGAAAACTTAACTTTTGCAACTCTGTTTTCTGCAGTCCTTCAGACAGCAGGACTTATTGGTTGCTTTTTGTGCCTAATTTTAACTGAGCCAGAAACCATCCAATGTCCCTGCACGGCTCTTTCCTTCCATCGATGGATATCATCTGATAACCACATATTTTCCCTTTCCTTTCCCTCTGCTCATCAAAGTTCCTCTTGCCTCCTGAGCCAGACCCCATTTCCTCCTAAAAGCTGCTGGGCAGGGACACTTGGAGGTTCGGAGCCTGCCCCATGCCTACCTTGTACTCTCTGCGGCTTGCAGACCGAGCTATTAGAGCCTGAAAGCAAGCTTTGGAACTTGTCCTAATGCCTTTCACAGGAAGGGCAGTGAAAAGAAAGCCCCAAACAAAACAAGATGGTTATTGATTTGCTGAACAATTTTATCTCTTCTGCTGGGGAGTGGGAGACAGGAATGAACCGGCCAGAAAAATGTTTCCTTTGAAGGGGTGGGAGACTGTACAGACGCAACAAGAACTGCCCTTTCGAAGGAAGCAAAGGACCCCTTTCCTGGGTGCCCACCCCTCCCCTCCACCCTCAGCCTGGGCTTTGTTTGCCCACTCAGAGGGGCTTGATGAATAGGTCCAGTTGTGCAGCAACTCGGCAAACATGCCAGCAAACTGGTGGAGGTGTGAAAATCTGCTCCTTTGAGCCGCTGGCCCTTCTTTGGGGGCTCTCTAATTAAAATCCAATAAAGAGCCGGCACTGTCATTCTGATCTGTGTAATAAAGGGAGGCACTTTGGGAAGAGAGGGGACACTTCCAGCTCTCCACCCCATCTCCTCCCCGCTCGGCTATTTGTTCAGGTGTTGGGGGGCACCCTTGAGGCCAATTCACACACATGCACTCCAAAAAGAGAGACCCCCACAATGCCCTCTCGGCCTAAGACTTTCCATGGCCTATTTGCACAGACCCAGAGCCTTTTCCAAAACACTCAAGATGTGGATTTGAATTTGAAATGGAGGGAGTTTGTTCCCAGCCCCCTCACTTGGCCCTCATTATCCCTGTCTCTCTGCCACTCCTGCCCTCTTCTCCTTGCCCCTCCTGACAGCCATTCAGGCCTTGCAGGAGGGAAGTCGCCTCCTCCGCATTCCAATCTCTGGGATCATACTTTTTGCAAATAGAGATGGCCGCCTCAAAGAAACAGCCCGGCCTGGAACTGTTCGGTTTTTAATCTTCTCATTGGATTCTCAGGCATGGAACCAGAGCCCGGCCATTGGAAACCAGCTGGAAGGGAGGGGATTCAAGGCAGCTCTCAGGAAATCCACTTCGTCCAGTCACACGACCTCGCCTGACATGTCCCCCCACCATAGTCCCCCTCCCTTCCCAAACGCCAGCTGTGCATTGCATAGTAATGCCTGGGTTTGCCATCATGGAACCAGGGGCTTCCTAGGAAATACATAAGACTGTTCCTCAGTGTTTTGAATGGGGTACATCTGTGCACCCAAGTTAGAAGTACCGATGGGGAAACAGGCATTTAAAGGTTGTGAAGCTGAGTCAAGGCCTGAGTGGTAAGTGGCTTTCTGTGCACACAGCCTATATGTGTAGTTCTGGGTCACAACAAAAACTTTTGTTGCCTGCAATAAAGGAAAAGACAGAAAGTAGGGATGAGAGAGCCAACATAGTTCACTAGTTTGAATACTGAACTAAAACTCTGCAAGAAGAGGGTTCACATTCATACTTGCCCATTGAAACATATGCAGACCTACTACATCACCTCCACCAAGTCACAGCAAACACCTTCCAAAAAATCTCTCACCAAGAAAACCCTGTGATTGGTTCCCCTTAAGGTCACCATAAGTTGGAAATGACTTGAAGGCACAGAGTAACAACAATAATAAAGCAATGTGCATACTTACAAGCAGCACACACATTCCAAACTACTGACATTAACGTGGAGTAACAGTTGCCTGTCAAAGTAAATTGCATCAAAGGACTATTAAAAATAATTCAAAGGCATAAATTATTGACTGATGTTATAACTCTATAAACTTTTTATGGCAGTATCATTTGCTTCACGCTGACTTTGTTGGTAGTAGTTCGCAAGCCCATTGCATTAGACGAAAGCCAATCAGAATTCTCTGGGAGAAGCAGCCTTGTATTCAATAGATGATTTGGACTGCAGTTCCCATAATCCTTGACCATGCTAGTTGGGGATGGCAGGCAGTTTAGAGGTAATCAAGGTTAACTACACCCCCCCCCCCAGTTTAAGTGGAAACATCCTTTACTCAAATGGTTGAGTCTACAATACCCATTTCCACACTTCAATAGCTTTCGCGCACAGACCTGTATATGCAGCTCTAAGGCTCCTTCCACACAGCTGAATAAAATCCTATATTATCTGCTTTGAACTGGGATATATGGCAGCGTGGACTCATATAACTCAATTCAAAGCAGATATTGTGGGATTTTCCCCTTAATATTCTAGGTTATATGGCTATGTGGAAGGGTCCCAAGTCAGACCAAGAACTTTTGCTGCCCGAACCAAAGAACATGACAGGATGCTCTGCATCCTAATTAATTTATCAAATATTACCTGAATTGGGTTGTTGTAGGTTTTTCAGGCTGTATGGCCATGTTCTAGAAGCATTCTCCCCTGACGTTTCACCTGCATCTATGGCAAGCATCCTCAGAGGATGCTTGCCATAGATGCAGGTGAAACGTCAGGGGAGAATGCTTCTAGAACATGGCCATACAGCCTGAAAAACCTACAACAACCCAGTGATTCTGGACATGAAAGCCTTCAACAATACATTGCCTGAACTGATATGGATTTCCATCCTGTAATTTTGCAATTCCCTTTTTAAATAATAATAATAATAGTAATAGTAATAATAGTAATAGTAATAGTAATAGTAATGCAAAATTATATATAGAGAGAAAGGAAGGTTGGGGGAATTAAAATTAATTAGTTTGGTATTTTGATAGTTGATGTATCACTTGCCTTAATTTAATCAGCATGACTTCAGGTGTCTACACGCACACACACTTAATACTGTTGGAATATGAATCACAACAGATCTGGAGAATTCCAGGTTGGGGAAAGCTTTTCCCATCTGTGCTGAAACTAACTCTGGGCATGAACCTGTGCGAACACTGTGACTCTCAAGACCGTATGTTAACTACGTTGCTGTGGCTTCAACAGTGAACCCCAGATTTCTTTAGATATGTATAATATGTGCATATGCATTCACTGATCTGGGACAGAGGGAAGGAAGTGTTTCTATTTCTGTTTGGATAGCTAAGCCTTTGTTTTGTTTTGTTTTGTTTTGGAAGGGGGAATACTTGGAAGGAATAGAGATTCATGATGGGGAAGGCTTTCAAAGTGCGAAAGACTTCATCCCAAGATTCTGTGGGATGGATGGGTCAACCTACTGGGATAAATGCTGCCTGTGGGCCAGATATTGGGCTATACTGTGAACTGAATTAAATAATCAGAGGTGGGAAAATAAGCTTACACCCTTGGCCTAACTTCAGAAAATGAACCTGTTGTTGAAATCTGGAGAGAAAGAACCTGATCTGCTCTCACAGTGGAGTTCTTTCTAAATTTTCACTCAACATCATGAATGGGGCTCATTCACACCTTTTCTTAGCCCTTCCTTTTTGTGTCAATTGGTATATTTAGTGTTAAGGTCATTATTTTCCTTTTGCGCTTGCATGCTTCTTGGCTCCCTCAGAAGAGTTTTCTTTAAATGCCAATGACAAATGAGGGAGGAGGTGGCAAAACATGCAGCTCTAAAAGCCACTGATAGAGAAGCACCTTCTTTGCCTTTGTATTTTCCAAAAAGGGGGGGAAACATTGCTCAACCTAGGCAAAATGGAGCAGATGATCAAGTAGGAGAAAGACAGCATGGAATGAGTAAAGAGGTATACAGGAACACCTGGCTACTCTAAATGAATTCAAGCCTCCAGGGTTAGATATACTATATTGAAGAATATTAACAGAACTGGCAGAAGTGATTTCAGAACAACTGGCAATAAGCTTTTATAATTCTTGAGGAAGAGCAACAGTCCCAAAAGCCTAGGGAAGGGCATATGTTATCTGAATCTTCAATAAGGGGGGAAAAAGAGGACCCAAATAATTACTGTCAGTCAGCCTGATATCAACAGCAGGAAAAATTCTAGAGAGACAACCTGTGAACACTTAGAAAGGAATGTTATGAGCACTAAAAGTCAACACAGATTTCTCAAAACAAGTCATGCCAGACTAATCTTATCTTATTTTTGTAAGTAGTTGCAAGCTTAGTAGATAAAGGGAATGCCCTGGAAGTAACATATCTTGATGTCAGAAAGGTCTTTGACAAAGTGCTTCGTTATATTCTTGCAAACTAGTAAAATGTGGGCTAGACAATGCTACCATCAGGTGGATTTGTAATTGGTTGACCGACCAAACCCAAAGGGTGTTCATGAATGACTCCCCTTCTTCCTCCGTGAGAGAAGTGACCAGTGGGGTGCCACAAGGGTCTGTTCTGGGCCCAGTGCTATTCAACATCTTTATCAGTTGCTTGGATGATGAAACAGAGGACATGTTGCTCACTTGTCCAAATTAGAGTGGTAGCTAATACCCCAGAAAGCAAGATCAGAGCAAATTAGAGCAGTGAGCCAAAACTAACAAAATGAATTGCAACAGGGAGAAATATAAGATACTACTCTTAGAAATGATGAATGAAATGCATAAATATAGGAAAAGTGATATCTGGCTTGACAGTAGTACAGGCGAAAGAGATCGCGGAGTCTTGGGAGATCACAAGCTGAACGTGAGTCAACAGTGTAATACAGCAGCTAAAACAGCCAATACAGTTCTAGGTTGCATCAAAAGAAGTCAAGATCAAGGCAAGTAATAGTACAATTATATTCTGCTTTGGCGAGATCTCATCTACAATACTATATCCAGTTCTGAGCAAATCATGAAGAATATGGACACGCTTGAAGGAGTTAAGAGGAGAGTGACCACAATGATCAAAGGTCTGGAAATCATAGAATCATTGAATTGGAAGAGGCCTCATGGGCCATCCAGTCCAAAACCCCGCCAACCATCTCCCCAGGAGACTCAGGGCGACTTAGAAGCCCAAAAATTACAATTAAAACACAGAAATAAAACACATCAATTAAAAACATCATATAAAAACCATACAACACAATTGTAAATCACATAAAAGCAATATGGCTGGGAAAGAGAACATAACTGAAGTACATTCAATGAGTGCAATACATTTTACTGGAGCGTGAGAAAAGTGCAACAGGCTAGTAGATTGGGTGGGAAATGCTGTCATAAAGCATGTTGAGGTAGACCATTTGAGGGTTGAGTAAAGTGCAGAGCTCAATGGGGACAGAAAATTACTGGTGAGATGCTTAATTGAGGAACATCCAGGTTTTTGGTCGGCCTCCTCTGGACACATTCCCAGTTGTCAACATCTCCCTTCAATCATGCCTATGAGGAACAGCTTAAGGAAATGCTTGGGAATGCTTTGACTGTGCATTCGTGTTAGACTGAATGGACTTTGTCTTCTCTTCCACTCTAGTATGATGATTCTATACTGTTTGGCAGGAAAAGCGACATGTTTTACACCTTTCTCAAACAGCCCAGCAGGTGGCGCTATAAGAACAGGGGATTCCCAGAAGTCCAGGTAGAACTAAAGGTCCTTTTTCGGTCCTTTAAATGGTCACTATTTGTAATCCAGATTGATAGGAACTGCATTTTTTGTCTTCAAAATTACCATGATTTCAGAGCAACAAGGAAGATGAAGAAAGTAGATAAGGACAAAAAAAAAACTAGTTTTATACTTATTTTAGGATGAAGATTGAGAAAGGAATGGTGAAAGGGTGTCATTAAATACACTAGAATTTGTGCAGGACCAGTTCCACCTTCTTTCTCAAGACTCTTTTTTTTTTGGTCCACCAATAGCAAAAATGCAACTGGGTGCTGCAACCTTTCTGTCAGAGGAATCATGTTCTGTAAGAAACCACTCTGGGTTGTTGTAGGTTTTTGGGGGCTATATGGCCATGTTCGAGAGGCATTCTCTTCTGACATTTCGCCTGCATCTATTGCAAGCATCCTCAGAGGTAGTGATGCAGGCGAAACGTCACTCTGCTTCCCATCAATCTCTGAAAAAGCATTCACACATACTCAGAAGTTAAGTAGTTTATGGATTCTATGGATCACCAGGCAGAGAGTTAATGCAGCTCATCCAACTCACTCTAAATCTATGAAAGTTCAGAAAAGTTTTGGGATGATAAGTCTCAGGGCCCTTCCAGACAGCCATATCAAGTCTTAAGGCCCTTCCAGACAGAAAATCAAGGCAGGTCATCCACAATATCTGCTTTGAACTGGATTATCGGAGTCCACACTGCCATATAATCCAGTTCAATGTCGATTTTATGCCGTTGTGTGGAAGGGCCCCCAGAATCTGCTGAGGACAATGGGACTCGCCACCCAAAATAAAAGGTAGTTATCCAAAAGAAGAAATGTTTTCCACTAAGCTATGATTCTATTCTGTTGAAGTTCCTATCAGGTGCTATGTTGACTACAAGCCCAATGATCCATGAACTGATGTTTGAGTTTGTTATTTCTCCATTTTGGAGAATTTAATAGAGTCAACTTCACTGATTACTCAAGGCTGACTGTTTAGGATTTTCACTGCAGGCTTCACACCATCATTGGAAGATTCTGACTCCCACTACACTGAGAATACGAGAACAGAGTCCTATCAAGGGATCCTTAGCAGGTGCCCACCTGGGATGCCCATCTTGCCAACCTCCTCCCTTGCTCAGCTTACACTCAAGCACAAGAGACACCTTCTTACAGACTTCCCAGTGAAGGCCCACCAAACCTTTGCCCATCAGCTCTGGGAGGGAGCTTTGAGAAGCTACTTTTTAAAGGAGAGGTTGGCCCAGCTCCATGCCTTTACACCAGGCATGGGCAAACTTGGACTCTCCAGGTGTTTTGGACTTCAACTTCCACAATTCCTAACAGCGTCAGGCCCTTTCCTTTATGCTTAAGCAGCTGAGGGGGGAAAGGAAGGGGCCTGAGGCTGTTAAGAATGGTGGGAGTTGAAGTCCAAAACACCTGGAGAACCCAAATTTGCCCATGTCTGCTTTACAGACTTACGAAAAGCTTGATGACTGTAGAGCCTTAGACACAGATCTGTCTGAATTGAGTCTGACCAGCACTTGGGTCACACCAATAGAGTTATTTGATTGACTGCTGTTCACGAATCCCTTCCTCTTGCCAATCACCGAATTACTCACAGTCAAATCCCATGTTTTTACAATAAGGAGAAACTCTTTTTGCAACTTGGTTTTCTTGCCATGTGTCCACTGCCTGCATCCTTCTTACTCTATCATGAAATAACCCTCTTCATTCCTCACTATCCCCTATGATCCATTTGCTATCCCTTTTATTACTTTCCCCTGTTTCTCAATACTAATTGGAGCTTTCCTATCGACAGGTCAACACGTCCACTTTGGCTTTTAGTCCAAACTTTAAAGGAGCTATCCAGAGTGCTGAGCTCCATTTCCCTAATATAGACTGAACAAGAATCACACACCTCTGCGTAGTATCTGGATAGGATATGATAGTAAAGTAGTAATATGGTAATAAACAAGTAGTTGTGGTAAAAATACTCCTAATAGTAATAATTGCTGTATATGAATCAATGGCCACTCAGGTCTCCATCTGGCCCCAAATGGATAGGTTTTACTACAGGTTGAGCATCTCTTATATAGAATTCCAAAATATGTCAAAATCTAAATTGTCCATATAGGTGCTTAATGACAGATAAATATACCCAATCTTTGTTTCATGCACAAAATTAGTTAAAATATTGTGCATAGAACTACCTGTAGATTGTATGTATAAAGAGTATATGAAACATAAATACATGTTGTGTTTAGACTCAATATTATGTCCACTATAATGTATTATGGATATAGAAGTATTACAAAATCTGAAATCCAAAACACTTCAGGTCACATGCATTTTGGATAAGGTATAAACAGCTTGTATTACAAAAGCTGTACTGGTGGCTACTACTGTGAGCAAACATTAGGTTATTAAGGGTTTCATCTTTTCTACTACATAGGACTTTCCTGCCATAGTGTCAGCTTTAATAATTTAAGATGAAATACTCATTTTGCATGAGAAACATTTACTATCAACTTACTACTAGTAGTAAGTTCTTACCATTGACCACCAACTCTTACAGGCAGTGCTGCTCACTGTTGTTTTGGACAACTGATGAGGCCAAGGTGTTAGAAGAGCTCAGTGAGGCTTACTTCTGTTCTACTATGTAGTATTAGTTTTAGTTAATGAGTATGAAATACTCCTCACGTTGCACTAGAATTGTTACCACATGCTTACTAATAGTAAAAAAAAATTTACTTACAAAGGGCTGTCACCAGAGTTTTAGACCATGGAGGAGTCAGGGTGGCAGGAGAGTTCAATGAGAACTAGATCTATTCTACTCTGTAGCGTTCATTTTAATAAATGAATGGGAAATACAACAGGAGCAATTTCAAATTGAGTCCATCTTTTTGAAGCACCCTGTACTCACTTTGCACAGAAGTGTTTATTATCAGTTTACTACATACAACACACTTAGCACCAACTCTTACAACCTGCTGTCACTGGAGTTTGAGGAAACTGAAGAGTGTTTACATAAATGTGAAATACTCCTCACTTCGCACAGAATTGTTTACTATCACTTTACGACTACTAGTAAGTACTTAACACCAATGTTTTCCTTGATGTTGATGAAATAGCATAAATGAATATGAAATACTCACTTCACACATAAGCATTTACTATTGCTTTACTACTAGTAGTATGTCCTTAACACCAACTTTTTTCTTTATGTTGATGAAATAACAAATGAATACAATACCCCTCACTTCACACAGAAGCATTTACTATCACTTTACTAGTAGTATGAACTTAGCGCCAACATTTTTCTTGATGTTAATGAACAAAAATTAATGTGAAACACTCCTCGCTTTGCACAGATGTGCTTACTATCATTTTACAACTAGTGTGTACTTAACACCAACATTTTCCTTGCTGCTGATGAAATAACATGAATGAAATACCCCTCGCTTCATATGGAAGAATTTACTATCACTTTACCACTAGTAGTAAAGACTTAGCACCAACATTTTTCTTGATGTCGATGAAATAACAAAATTGTGAAACACTCCTTGCTTTGCACAGATTTACTATCACTTTACTACTAGTTTGTACTTAACACCCAACATTTTCCTTGCTGCTGATGAAATAACACAAATGAATGTGAAATACTCGCTTTGCACTAAAGCGTTTACGATAACTTTACTACTAGTAGTAAGTACTTAACGCCAACATTCTCCTTGGTTTTGATGAAATGATGCTCCTCCCCCACCACCACCTCCACGCGGCTCCCACTCACCGGCCTTGACGGAGCAGTGGATGTGGGCCTTTGACTCGTAGTAGACCCAGTCGAAGCCGGCTTCCACGGCCAGCCGGGCCAGCATGCCGTACTTGCTGCGGTCCCGGTCCGAGGTGGTGATGTCCACGGCGCGGCCCTCGTAGTGGAGGGACTCCTCGGAGTGGTGCCCGTCCTCGTCCCAGCCCTCGGTCACGCGCAGCTTCACCCCGGGCCACTGGTTCATCACCGAGATGGCCAAGGCGTTCAGCTTGTCCTTGCAGCGCTGTGGTGAGCAAGCACAAGGCAAGGCACAGGGTTACTCACTCACTTACTTACTACCCCGAGTAGGGAAAGGAGGGAAGACTAGAAGAAGGAGGGGAGAGAGAGAACCCATCCATCAGCCTAAACCAGGCAAGGGCAAACGTGGGCCCTTCAGGTGTTTTGGACTTCAACTCCCACAATTCGCTGTTAGGAATTGTGGGGGTTGAAGTCCAAAACACCTGGAGGGCCCACGTTTGCCCATGCCTGGCCTAAACACTAAATAATAATAATAATAATAATAATAATAATAATAATCCCTGGAGTCGGGTTACAACATCATTACAACAAGAGATACAATACTATTAAATGGCATATAACAGACATACACAGAGTTTAAATACGAATTAAAATCCACAGTGTCAAACTGCATTAATGCCATGGTTTAGCACCCTGGCTTTAGAAGGAAACCCTCCAGAATCTGAGGAAAGGCTACAGCAATCCAGGCAGTGCATGGAGTATAGTCTACACTGTAGGATGAATGCAGTTTAACACACTTACTTCATCACACTAGAGAATGAATCCACTTTAAATCCGGTTTCTGCCTCCTGCAGAATTCTGGGGTTTGTAGTGAGGCTGTTGAAGTTTCCTTCCTAAACTATAAACCCCAGAATTCTCTAGTGTGATAAGGTCTGAACTGCAAAGGCTCAACGCTATGGAACTATGGGAGTTGTGGTTTTACACCTTCCTGTATACAGACGAACCAAGATGCGTGTTCCCGTTTGTTATTTCTAGGGATCTCATGGAATCAAGTGAAGAAGACAGTGAGAAAGATAGGCAAGCTGAGTCCAGAGTTGGAGAAGAAAACTGCAATCCACGACAAAGAGTTTGAGGATTCCAGCAGTTTCCCCAAAGTAGTTAACAAGAATCCCTGCTTTCAAAGCAAGGACACGGAAGGAAAGGGAAAGGGCCTGAGGCTGTTAGGAATTGTGGGAGTTGAAGTCCAAAACACTTGGAAGGAGGGCCCAAGTTTGCCCATGCCTGATCTACATTGTCGAATAAATGCAGTTTGGCCCCACTATGAAGTGGAGCTTAGAGGCAGTTCGACCTCACTTGAACTGCCATGGCTCAATGTTATGGGATTTTGGGATTTGCAGTTTGGTGCGACACCAGCATTCTTGGGCAGAAAAGGCTACAGACAGACGTTGTCAAGCTACAACTCTTACAATGCCATAACTCAGTGCTGTGGCATCATAAGAGATGTAGCTTGACATTGTCTGCCTGTAGCCTTCTATGCCCAAGTGGTGTCAAAGAACAGTCCAAGGTGTAGAGGCAGTTCTTGCTTCGATTTCGACCTTCGAGGTGGGCTTCAGGGGGGCTATCCAGGATTAAGCATCTTCCCTTTCCTCCTTTTCTTCTCTCCCTCCGTCCTTCCTTCCTTCTTTTCTTCACTCCTTCCTTTCTTCCTTCCTTCTATCATCCCCTCCCTCCTTCCTTCTTTTCTTATCTCCTTCCCCCCTTACGTCTTTCTTTTTTTCTCTTCTTCCCTCCATCCCTCCTTCCTTCTTTTTTTCCTTCCTTCTTTGCTTCTCTCCTCCCTCCCTTCCTCTTTTTCTTCCTTCCTTCCTCCTTTTCTTCTCTCCTTCCTTCCTTCCTTCCTTCCTTTCTTCCTTCCTCGTTTTCTGCTCTCCTACCTTCCTTCTTTTCTCCTCTTCTACCCTCAATCTCTCCTTCCTTCTTTTCTTCCTTCCGCCTTTTCTTCCTTCTTCTCTCTTTCCTCCCTCTCTCCTTTTCTTCTCTCCTTCCTTCCTTCCTTCCTTCCTTCCTTCCTTCCTTCCTTCCTTCCTTCCTTCCTTCCTCCTTTTCTTCTCTCCTCCCTCCCTCCCTCTTCTCCTGCCCGGTATCTCAGGACAGGAGAGTTTCCACTTATCCAAAAACTTCTTACAGTTCAGAAAGTGAAAAAAGGGAGGTGGTCGCTCTCTCTCCCTTTGCCTCTCCCCTAGGTTTCAACCCTTTTCTTCCTTGTGATTATATTTACTTACATCTCGCTTTTCCCAATCTCAAACTTGAGACTTAAAGCCGCTCACATTGTAAACACAGGAAAATGAAATTAATTCTACAGTGTAGATGCCCTCTTAGGCTGGGGTGAGATCATACACTAACAGTTTGGACTATATAATACTGCTCTATACCAGGCATGGGCACACTTTGGCCCTCCAGGTGTTTTGGACTTCAACTCCCACAATTCCTATCAGCCAATAGGGTCCAAGTTTACCCATGCCTTGTCTATACTGATCATTTAATGCTGCCCAGATCCAGCCTGACATCGGGTTTTCTCAACTTTAGTAAAAAGTTTCACAAATGTGGCAAAGATAACACAACAGAATGGTCTTTTTCTCCACTTCCTCCTTTTTTTATTTACAGAATTAGGGGTGGGAATCTTTGGTGGCCTTTTCTCCTTATGGGAAATTGGAATGGAGATATTGTGTCACCTGAGAAGACTGGGGCAGCATCTACACTGTAGACGGAATGCAGTTTGATGCCACTTGAAGGGCCATGGCTCCATCTTATGTGTGGAGTTGTGTTTTACAAAGTCTTTCACCTTCTCTGCCAAAGAGTGCTGGTGCCTCACCAAACTACAACTCCCCATGAGTCCATAGTAACGAGCGAGTGGTGTCAAACTGCATTCACTCTACAGTGTAGATGCATCTCCAACTCCTGGGCCAAAAATACTTATTCAGAGTGGAATACAGATATACAGTGGGAACAGTGAGTCATGAGGGCATTAGTACCCCTCTAAGGACTAAGCCCCCCTAAATGACTATAGTCTAGCCTTGCAAGAACTGAAAGATCCAGCCTCACACTTAGAAGTAGAGTTTAGCACCAAAGAAAAAGGGCCAAACCAAGTTAAGGCAGCAAAGGTTAAGCTTGAGACTTGAATACCATTCAGTGTCTCTCTCTCCCTTTCCAATGCTAGAAATTTGGAGGAGGGAAGGAAAATGTATTTGGAGAGGCATGGCCTCATCCCCCCCCCCCCCCCTTATTCCTGAGACCATGGACGGCAGACTGGTGTGGACACTTTCATTCTGGAGTAATGTTTTCCTGGTCCTGTTTCTGACTTGTAGCTTTAGCTGTCTTTTTAACACAGATCAGAGGTGCCTCATCAAACTACACATTCCAGGATTAAGTGGTATCAAACTGCATGGATTCTACAATGTAGACACACCCTCAAACCTACAGAAAAAGATGGGCTCGCAAGTTTTACTAACTGGTGGGAAATTATACTTTTGTATTGTCGAAGGCTTTCATGGCCAGAATCACTGGGTTGTTGTAGGTTTTTTCGAGCTATATGGCCATGGTCTAGAGGCATTCTCTCCTGACATTTCGCCTGCATCTATGGCAAGTAGTGATCTGTTCCAGATCTCACTACCTCTGAGGATGCTTGCCATAGATGCAGGCGAAACGTCAGGAGAGAATGCCTCTAGACCATGGCCATATAGCCCGAAAACACCTACAACAACCCAAATTATATTTTTGCCTCCTATTTGAGAAATAGGAGGTTGGGAAATAGAAGTGAAGGGGTGATCTCACAGGATTGGGTTCTATTCTGCTTTTCTGTGGCTGATACCACAACCCAAAATGTTGTATTAATGGTGTGTGTGCTGTGGAAAAGAGTACATCTAGCAGGTTTTGCCGCTACCATTTGCAGATAACTGGTATTAGGACTACTAGAGCTAAATTGCGCATTAAAGTGAACTGTGAACTTGTGGCACAAATTCAAAATAATAAAAACCTAATAGTGTGAGGGAAGATATAAGGGATATAAGGGACCAACAAAGGTATGGGGCAAACTTTGATGCAACCCTTGTCCTGAGTTTAAGGCCGACATGGGCAAACTTTGGTCCTCCAGGTGCTTTAGACTTAGGAATTGTGGGAGCTGAAGTCCAAAACACTAAGGGTACATTAATGCAGTTTGACACCACTTTCATGCTATGGGATCTTGGGATTTGTAGTCTACTGATGCACCGCCACTCTTTGCTGCTTGTAAAACTATAACTCTCATGACTCTATAGCAGTGGTTCTCAACCTGGGGTCCCCAGATGTTTTTGGCCTTCAACTCCCAGAAATCCTAACAGCTGGTAAACTGGCAGGGATTTCTGGGAGTTGTAGACCAAAAACATCTGGGGACCACAGGTTGAGAACCACTGTTCTGTAGCATAGAACCTAGGTCATGAAAGTGTTCCCAGGCTTCATAAATTCTACAATATAGACTCTTCATCAAAGGAAATTACTTCCATTTTAAAGCTGTGCCATGTAGGGAGGGGTTGGCTTGTATCTTCCACTCCCCCCCCCCCCCCCCCAGTAACCACAGAAAGTTGTTCTACAGTCCTCCCTGTACCAGAAGCCGATGTCACCTATGCCAAGGCTCCTTCTCAGTCTCCCTCTCTCCCTCCCTCTCCCTCTTCCCAGTTGAATATTAACTCGTCACCGAGTAGGCAGGCATTCAAGCGCCGGGGCGGAAAGTGGACCCAGTCCAGCCTTGAGGGCGCTTTCCAGCAAAGACTGGGAAGAGGAAGAGGAGGAGGAGGAGGAGGAAGGTTGAGGCCGAGGCCGAGAGAGCACGCCTCGGCCAAGGTCGCCAAGTAATCTCTCCCCAGGATCAGAAACCATGTCCTACTCCAACCACGCTGGCTTGGAAGGGCATAAAGACTTCCTGGGGTTTCCTCAACCCCTCATCACCACCTCAAACCTCAGGCACACCTCGGTCCCTCTCTTTCCAACTACCCCCGGATCCCACGCGTGTCTGCTTCGGGTTTAAACTTCGTGCGGAAGGGCATAAGTACTTCAATCCCTCATCACCACCTCAAACCTCAGGCACACCTTGGTCGCTCTCTTTCCAACAACCCCGGCTCCCACGCGTGTCTGGTTAGGGTTTAGGCTTCGTGAGGGGAGGCATAAAGACTTCCAGGGGTTTCTTCAATCCCTCATCACCATCTCAAACCTCAGGCACACCTTGGTCGCTCTCTATCCAACTACCCCCGGCTCCCACGCGTGTCTGCCTCGGGTTTAAACTTTGTGAGGAAGGGCATAAGGATTTCCTGAAGTTTCCTCAACCCCTCATCACCACCTTAAACCTCAGGCACACATCGATCCCTCTCTTTCCAACAACCCCGGCTCCCACGCGTGTCTGGTTAGGGTTTAGGCTTCGTGAGAGGGGAGGCATAAGGACTTCCTGAGGATTCCTCAACCCCTCCTCATCCCAGGCCACGCTGCGCGTGTCAAGAGGGACGTCTTCCCCGGGAGTCGCGCGTGGCGTGGAAGCGGCCGGGCATTTCCCCCCTCCCCTCCTCCTTTCCTCTCCTCTCCTCTCTCCGAGGGAACTTGACAGAAGGTCAGAAGTTCAAGCGCTGCCAGCTAATGCGGCGGAGAAGGAGGCCAGCCATGTAGAAGGAAAGGGAGGAAAGGAAGAAAGGGAACCCCCGAGAAGTCTTCGCGCGTGGGAATCGGAGAGAAAAAGGGCTTCCTTACCCTGCTATTCTGAAATAGAGGAGGCAAGACACTGTCTCAACGCTCCACTGTTTTTTTGGGTTTTTATGCTCGGCGCACAGCTTTCCACGCGCGCGCAAGCACAAACCCACGCGCGCTTTCCCCACGCGTGTTTCCCTTCCTTTTTTCCCAAGGAGTGGGGCTTTTCCTAGGATCCTAGGAGCAGCAGAAGCAGCAGCAGCCTCCGCCTTCCTCCTGGGCCTTCTTTCAAAAGGATACAAGCTGAAATCCTAGCCGTTTGCGATCGATACGCGAGGAGTAAGTGGAGCTGAAAATGCGGGAAGAGGGGCTTGACTCGCCGCCGCCGCCGCCGCCGCACGAGGCTCAGCCTGAGCTCGCGTCTCGGCAGATCGGCAGGAGTGGAAGAGGAGGAGGAGGGGAAAGAAAGAAGGAAAAGGAGAGAGAGAGAGAGACAGAAGGAGAGAGAGAGAGAGAGAGAGAGAGAGGTGGCCGGGATTTCCAAGCAAGCGACGCGACGCAGAGCCAACCCACAGCGCCTTTCCACGCTTTGCGCCCTTGTCTCGCTCTCGCGCCCCTTTCCTTGCCGCTTTGGGGTCTGAATGGGGCCGGGATGGGGCCGGGGACCCTCCCCATGGTTCTGACCAAGGATCTGCCTCCTTCTGCCTCTCCCTCGCCCTTTTATTCCCGCTCTCTGTGGAGGCATCGCGCGTGCCTCCTTCCTTGCTTCCCTCCCCAGGTAACAGTCGGGAGATTTAAGGTGGTCGGGAGGAGATCTCTCTCTCTCTCTCTCTCTCTCTCTCTCTCTTTCTCTCCTGGACGTGCGGGAAAGCAGGTGGAAGGGAAAGAAGGAGAAGCAAGGAGAGTGGCAGACCCAATAGGGTGAGGAAAAGGGGGATTTAAGGGGGTCCCGTCTCTGTGTCCCCTTCCACGATCCCCACTCGGCCTCCTCAGTCTCCAGGAGAGACCCGAAGGTGGGGCTTAAACATATGAATAGCGGAAGGAGGGAGGGAAGGAAGGAGGCAGAAAGACTGTTGACCTATATTTGGAAGGAAAGAAGGAAGGATGCCAAGCTGGGCGGCAGGTAGTTTGGAGGAACTCCGGAACTGAGAGGAGAAGAGGAGGAGGAAGAAGGCGGAAGAGGGATGGAAGAGCCCAAGCTTCCGCATCAAGAGGAAGAGAAGGATGGACCCCTTAAACCCACTTCCTATTTTTAGCCTTGGGTCTGAAGCCTTGGATCCTTGGAGGATTCATTCATAGAGAGACACAGAGAAAGAGAGAGAGTCCTCAGTCTGAGCTCTTCTCTTTCTTTCTCTCTCCCTCCTTCCTCCATTGAAGTGATGCAATGCTGGTTAAGTTACTCGTCCCTCCCTCCCCCTCTCCTCTCCCCCCCCCCCGGCCTTTGGTGGGAAAGCAGGTCTAATGGGGGAGCATCCTTAAAGGGAAATCGATCTCTGAATGCTCATCTGGGCGCAGTGGCCCACGAGGGGATGGCGAGGAAAAGGAGAGAAGGGGAGGAGGGCGTGGGTTGCAAGAGAGCCCCCACCTTCTCCTTCTCCATCCCCTTCTCCTTCTGGGCCTCTGGACCTCAAGGGAGGCTGGCCAGGAAGCGCAAGGTGCAGGAAGGGAGGGGAGGAAGGAGAGAGAGAGGAAGGGATCTCTCTCTCTCTCTCTCTCTCTCTCTCGTGGCGTGGGCTCCCCTCGGATCCTGGGAAAGAGGAGGAATAGGGAGAGCGGTGGGGGGGGGGGGGAGAGAAGCAGTCAGAACCGGCTAACCAACCCACCGACCAACCAAGTGGCAGGGAAGGGCATCGGCGTGGCGCGAGTGTCACCCCACGCCCGCCACGCGAGTCTTTGCGCCTCCCCCTCCTCCTCCATCCCAGGGAAAGGCAGGCACGGCAGGCACGCAGGTGGGAAGCCTTCCGCCCTTCCTCCTCCTCCTCTTCTCCTTGCAGCTCTTATTCTTCCTCTTGCAAACTTAGTGGGGAGCAAGATCCACCTGAATGGGGAAACCCATTCTGACTGGCCTGGGCTATCAGCTGGGGAGAGGGCCAAAGAGCCCTCTCCCCAGGGGGAGGCTGTGGGGGTGTTCGAGTAGGGAAGGCAAGCAATAAAAGGCCCCCTAAATGAAGGTCTGAATACCTCTTCCTCTCTCTGACTGGCCTGGGTCAGCAGGTGGGGAGAGGCGAGCCAGAGG
This sequence comes from Anolis sagrei, assembly GCF_037176765.1. NCBI lineage: Eukaryota > Metazoa > Chordata > Lepidosauria > Squamata > Anolidae > Anolis > Anolis sagrei. Next base: position 119,828,001 of record NC_090026.1, on the reverse strand, counting down.
GAGCCAAGGAGCACCTCGGAAAAGGAGGAGGTGTGGGGATGTCCGAGTGGAAAAATCAAGGGATAAAAGTGACCCTAAATGAAGGTCTGAATTGAGGAAAACCCTCTCTTTTGCTCTCTTGACTGTCCTGGGTCAGCAGCTAGGGGAAGGCAAGCCAGAGAGGGCCAAGGAACACCTCGGAAAGAAAGGGGAGGTTGTGGGGATGCTCGAGTGGGGAAGTCAAGCAAGAAAAGGGGTCCTAAATGAAGGTCTGAATGGGGAGAGGGTTCCCCCCTCTCTCTCTCTGAGTGCCCTGGATCAGCAGCTGAGGGAAGGCGAGCCAGAGAGGGCCAAGGAACACCTCGGAAAAGAAGGGGGAGGCTGTGGGGGTGCTCGAGTGGGGAAGTCAAGCGAAAAAAGGGCCCCTAATGGGTGGGAATACCTCTTTCTCTCTCTGGCTGGCTTAGGTCAGCAGGTGGGGAGAGGCGAGCCAGAGAGGGCCAAGAAGCACCTCGGAAAGGAAGGGGGAGGCTATGGGGATTCAAGCGGGAAAGGGTCGCCCTAAATGAAGGCTGAGTTGGACACACATACACACACACACTCTCACAAGCGAGAAAGGGGGCCCTAAATGAAGGTCTGAGTTGGGGACACACACACACTGGCTGGCCTGGGCCAGCCTGAGAGGGCCAAGGACCAATTCGACCTGCCGCAGGTGGAAAGGCGAGCTAGAAAGGCAAGCCAAGACCCGCCCCGGGCGTGGAGGAAGGTCTGAATGGGGGGCAAACCCTCTCTCTGAATGAGTCAGGTCCCTAGCAAGAGAGAGGGGGGCAAAACACACCTCGACTATCTCCAGCTGAACACCTGAAAGGGGAAAGGCGAGAGGGAAGCAAGGTGGGGGTCTGCAGGGGGGAGAGAGGGGGAACCCCACTGACCTGGGTCATGAGCCGGTCCGCGCCGGTGTTCTCCTCATCCTTGAAGATGATGTCCGGGTTGTAGTTGGGGGTGAGCTCCTTGAAGCGCTCCGAGCTGCGGCTGATCTTGCCCTCGTAGCGCCCGGAGGCGCCCAGCGTCTTCTCGGCCACGTTGGGGATGAACTGCTTGTAGGCCAAGGGCGTGAGCTTCTTGGGGTGCCGCCGCTTCCCGAAGCCCCTTCCAGGGCCGCAGGCCAGGCCCGAGGGGCAGAGGAGCAGGAGGAGGAGCGCAGGCGCCCCCCACGCCAGACCCGCGCCCCCCGGCAGACGCATCCCGGCCCGGGAAGGAGGAGGAGGAGAGGAGGAGGAGGAAGGAGGCGAGGAAGGAGGCGAGGAGGGAGCAGGAGGGGGGAGCCGGCTGCAAGCCTCCGCCTCCCCCCGAGAAGCAACTCCCGGAGGCTCGGGGATCGCTCTGCGCCTCTGCGATGGTGCGATGCCTCTCTCTCTGTCTCTCTGTCTCTCTCTCTGCGCTCCTTCTTCCTCCGCGTCCGATCCTTTGCGTGGCAGGTGCGGGAGTGGACGGGACGCCCCAGAGAAAGGCCGGCCGTGGGGCGGGGAAGAGGAGGAGGAGGAGGAGGAAGAGAGGGAAGGCCAGGGGAGCCACGCGTCTCGGGTGGGGAGGGAAGGAAGGAAGGAAAAGGAAGGAAGGAAGGAAGGAAGGAAGGAAGGAAGGAAGGAAGGAAGGAAGGAAGGCGGGGAGCTGCTCTCTCTTTCTCTCTGCTCTCCCTCCTTCTCTCTCTCTGTCTCTCTCCTTTTCTCGCTCGTGGGTCTCTAGTGGGAGCTCCGCCGCCCGGGCGCTGCGCTGTGTGCTGCGAAGGAGCCTGCCTTTAGTTGGGATATTATAGCTGCCAGGGCTGCGCGCTGATTGGACGAGGCGGGAGGAGCGCGCCGGCGGAGGGAGGCGTTAACCCTCGAGGAGGCCAACAACAACAACAACACAACAACCACAACAAGAAGGTGAGGATGATGAGGAAGAAGGAGAAGGAGAGGCGCACCCGCAACAAGAGGCGCCCCCCAACCAGGCTGCTCTTGCTTGCTTTCCTTCCTGCCTCCCTCTCGGCCCTCCATCCACTCGGAAACTTTTCTCTTTTTTCTAGGGCAAGAGGAGCAGATGCTGGTCGGGAGGAGGAGGAGGAGGAGGAAGGCGTGGAAGGGGAGCCAGCCGCTCAGCCAGGCACCTGACAGCGAGTTTGGGGATTAGGACAGAAACGTCTCTCTTGATTTGGTGTGTCTGCCTGCCTATCCCTCCCTGTGTGTCATATAGGGAAGGATACACGGATATATCTGCACCTGAGCCGCGTGGACTCTGGAGACCAGGCTCTCCCCACATCAGAGGATGGCCAGGGCAAAAGTCTTTCTGAACCAGCAAAAGCTCCCAATAGGTTGCCTTAAGGTCCTTCTGTCTACACCCCCCTCTCTTTCCTGACCTAAATGCCCCAAAGGCACCAGATCCCACCTGATTTTGGAAACGAGTCAGGGTCAGTACTTCCCACCAGGGAATATCAGGGGCTGTGGGATGCATTTCAGAGGAAGGAACGACCCAAAAAGCCCTATGGGGTCAACATAAGTCAACAGGTGTCTTGAAGGCACACATCTATCTATCTATGAGAATCCCTGTTGGAGAAGTGTACACAGGTACATGTGAGGTACCTACCTACATATTAGGAATGGAAAAAATAGAGGTCTCTGAGTCAACTCGTTTGTCCGCCCTATTGATTACAATGGGTCTTACGGTACTTACGACTATAATTGGGCTTCACCACCTGTAGGGTGCAATATAGAATGCGAATGTGAGTGTGGGCAGCCATGCTCACACACAATATTTTATGGAAGGAGCAATTAAACATCTCGAGGAGTCCTGGCGCCCCAAAGGAGACCTTGGAGGAAAATGGGGCTGAGCTGCGAGGCAAGAGGAGGCTTGCTCCCCATTCTGAGGGTATTGATCGGAGCCCCAGGTAAGGCTTCCCAGGGCTTTCTACTTCCCTTCCCTTACTTTCCTTCTCCATCCTTCTCATTCCTTCCTTCTCTTCCTTTTGTTCCTTCCCCTTCTTTCCTTCCCTTCCTCCTCCTCCTCCCTCCCTTCCTTCCCTTCCTTCCCTTCCTTCTCTTCTTCCTTTCCCTTTCTTCTTTCCTTCCTTCTTTCCCTTCCTTCTTCCTCCTTTTCTTCCCTTAATTTTCCTTCCTTCTCCTTCCCTCCCTCCCTTTCTTTCTTCCTTCACTTCCCTCTCTTCTTCCTTCTTTCCCTTCCTCCTCCTCCTTCCTTTCTCTTTCCTTCCTTCCTTCTTTCCTTCCTTCTCTTTCCCTCCCTCCCTCCCTTCACTTCCCTCTCTTCTTCCTTCTTTCCCTTCCTTCTCCCTCCTTTCCTTCCCTTCCTTCCCTTAATTTTCCTTCCTTCTCCTTCCCTCCCTCCCTTTCCCTTCCCTCGTTCCTCCTACCTTCCCCTTCCCCTTCCTTCCTTCTCCTTTTTCTCCTTCTCCTTTCCCTCCCTCCTTCCCTTCCCTTCCCTTCCTTCCCTCTTTCCTCCCCTCTTTCCTCCTCCCTTCCCCTTCCCTTTCCTTCCTTCTCCCTGGCGCGGAAAGCCTCTTCACACGTCAGAGGCAGACCTCAAGTGAGTGGCGCGGAGGGAAATGCGGCATGAGTGGCTCTCTGGCTGGAGATGCAGCAGACTCGGGACAGACAAAGGCGCTCGCCCAGATCCACGCAGCCTCGCCGGAGATGGGAGCCCGCAACTCCAGCCCGAAAAGCAGCGGAGTTGGTCTTCTTTCCAGGAGGGAAGGCACCTCTCTCCATGTGGGGGGAAAGGCAGAGTTCCTTCCAACAACTCCGCAACAGCAGGTCACTGACTCAAGGACTTGGAGTGGATCAATATTGGGAGCTGGGTTTGAAATAATAATAAAAAATAACCCTACTTCTTTCTACTTACTGGTGTAGATTGAGAGATAAATCCTGTCTTTCCACATAGGTTGGGGTGGATTGAGAAATACCATTTCCCCCATATATACTACTTATTGGGATGGACCTACTTTTCCACATACTGAGATGGATGGGATATTTATTTTTGAACAATTGCACTTAGATATTCTTCACGTTCAAGACATCTCAAGCCTCCCAGAAACTTTCCTAGAAGTCAAAAGGAGACCACGTTTGATCATTCTGAGGGCTTGGAGCTCTCGTTTGGAGATCTTTCCACCTGTTGATTTCTTGGAAATGAGGCTGTCCCTGCGTGAAACTCCCACCTTACTTGGGAAAGTCGTCCATAGAAATAAATGCATTTACTCTCCGGGAAACGAAGACAGAATAACGCCTCGGCTCGTTTCCTAACTCGTTGAGAGGCGAGGGAGCGAACTCGGGATTCCTATCCAAGAGTGGGTGAATCCGACTTTTAAAAAAAGTCGACCCTCTTCAAAAAGTTAACTTTGAATGCCTCATTAGTATTTTCTACCGACCCTCTGCTCCCAACTCTGCCGTCTTTGGTGTCTATTTGAGGGATCTGTGGGAAGGAAAGTTTGGAAAGTTTCGAGGCGTCCCGTGAAAACTTTTCCAAACTTTTCCAAACTTTTCCGAACTCGGACAAGTTGCGTCTTAGTTGGTTTGATTTTGCACCACCGCTCCCAGAATCCACCCGACCCGAAAGTTGACGAGACTGTGGATTCTGGGACCTCCAAGTCATGTCTCCAAACTCAAAAAAGTATCTAGGGGAGAAGAAGCCGCAGAAACTTTGCGCGAGAAAAAGTTTCCTTCCCATGAAGCTAGGAGGGTGAACCAAGGCAGGCTTCGGGCTCAGCCCCCTCTCCACGCACCCACTCCTCTCCACGAGGGAAACGGGCTTCGGATCCTTCTCTTTGGGAAGGAAAAGGGGGGCAGGCAATGCGCCCTAGTCGGCACGGTCTTCAGGAGCCAAATCTCCTGTGCCTTCCGTGGATCTCAAGCCTCCCAGATGTACAAACCAGAGCTTAGCAAGAGGGGAGGAAGTGACCGAGGAAAGATCAATAACTACACGCGAGGAATAAGACAAGTGGGAGGCGAGGAAGAGAGGGAGCGAAGGGAGGAAGTGGGGAGCCAACCCTGCTTCCCAAAGGAGGCCGGAGAGAAGCCACACTTTCAGAAGTTCAGCTCCGAATTCTCCAGACAGAATGGCCAATGGGAGGACTTCAATGGTTTTTTAAAAAGCTCTGGAGATCTCAAATCCTTTAGAGCTCCCTTCTTATACTACCTCGTGTGAAAAAGATCTTGGAGTCCTCGTGGACAACAAGTTAAACATGAGCCAACTATGTGATGCAAAAAAAGCCAATGGGATTTTGGCCTGCATCAATAGGAGTCTAGTGTCTAGATCTAGGGAAGTCATGCAACCCTTCTATTCTGCCTTGGTTAGACCACACCTGGAATATTGTGTCCAATTCTGGGCACCACAACTGAAGAGAGATATTGACAAGCTGCAATGTGTCTAGAGGAGAGTGACTAAAATGATCAAGGGTCTGGAGAACAAGTCCTATGAGGAGTGGCTTAAAGAGCTGGACATGTTTAGCTTGAAGAAGAGAAGGCTGAGAGGAGACATGATAGTAGCCATGTGAGATGAAGTCATAGGGAGGAGGAAGCAAGCTTGTTTTCTGCTGCCCTGGAGACTAGGACAAGGAACAATGTTTTCAAACTACAAGAAAGGAGATTCCATCTGAACATTAGAAAGAACTTCCTGACTGTGAGAGCCGTTCAGCAGTGGAACTCTCTGCCCCAGAGTGTGGTGGAGGCTCCTTCTTTGGAGGCTTTTAAACAGAGGCTGGATGGCCATCTGTTGGGGTGCTTTAAATGCATTTTTCCTGCTTCTTGGCAGGGGGTTGGACTGGATGGCCCATGAGGTCTCTTCTAACTCTATGATTCTATGAAATGTAATTCAAGTAGGGAAAGTATATTTATAGCCCATCAGGTTAGGCCAGGCATGGGCAAACTTGGGCCCTCCCTCCAGATGTTTTGGACTTCAACTCCCACCATTCCTCACAGACTCAGGGCTACCTCCCAACAAAGGATTACCCTAGCCAGGAAGCAGCCAAGCCTTGAAGCTGCAATGCTCCTCGTGGTGATCAATTGCAGCATTAACACTTGCCTCAAACAGGCAAGAGTTCTTTCTCCCACCCTGGACATTATTCCTCAGGTATATAAAACCCACTTGCCTAGTTTCCAACAAACCTGAAAACCTCTGAGGATTACTACCATAGATGTGGGCTAAGGTCAGGGGAGAATGCTTCTGGAATATGGGCAGACAGCCTGGAAAACTCACAGCAACCCAGCCTCAGGCCCCTTCCTTGTCCCCCTCAGCCACTTAAGGAAAAGGAAAGGGCCTGAGGCTGTTAGGATTTGTGGGTGTTGAAGTCCAAAACAACTGGAGGATCCAAGTTTGCCCATGCCAAGCTTAGGCTGTCCAATGCTCTTTCTCTCTTCAGAGGGGACATTTCCTCTCCTTTTCTTTCTTCCACTCCACTCCCAAAAGAGGCCTGGCCAACCCCTCTAGAAGTTCCAAAAACAAACTCCAAAATACCTCCAAAAGCAGCATATTCTGCCTTTTTATGTTAGCCAACCCCAACCTTGCTCCTTGAGGCCTTTGCTTCATGCTGCTCAATGAGGCCCTGTCCCAATCCTATTTCCAAGGAAGGTAGAGCAATGCCATTTTGCAGAAGCAGTCTTTGGCATCCCTTTAAAAGGTGTCCTGGGCTGTATTTACATTATAGAATGAATGCAGTTTGACCCCGCTTGAAGTGCCATGGCTCAGTGCTATGGGATCAAGAGAGTTGTGGTTTTGGTCGCCCACCTTCTGTGTCAAAGTGTGTCTCACCAAACCACAGCTCCCAGGATTCCATTGAACTCCATGGCTCTTCCCTCTAAGCGGCAGATCTATCCACTCCAGGCTTGCTGTCAGGCCAGCTTTTGAACTGGTTCTGTTAAGAGTTCCTTGTACTTTAAAGCCAAGCCATCTTGTCCTGCTCAGGGGAGACGGGGTGAAGAATTGTTTTTTCTGGGGCAAAGAGGGTCACCATAAGCAGGATGGACGCCAAGGAGGCCATCCCACCCCCTTTTCCCAACCTGACACCCATCTAACTCTTTGCAAAAGACATCTGAACAAGAGGAAATGTTTTCAACCTGAGAGACTCGTGGTTCAGATGTTGCTTGTCAACTTAGTTGGGCCTTAAAGACCTTTATTTTTTTCATATGATGACAGCAAAAAGACTAAAAATGAAGCAACACATCGAAAGAAAACAAACACCCTCCAAACAACTCCAGTTCCTGGGCCTGGATGAACTCTGCATAGGGATTAATCTCTTAGTCACTTGGATTAAAAAAATCAATGGGAAGACAGTTGCCCCAGAGAGAGGAAACTCATCTATGGTGAAACCCTTTGGCTGGGTCTCTGTGTGTGTCTTCGGGAAGAGGCCAAAAACAGCTGTCAGAGGAACTGGAGAGTTCTCCTCATTTCACTATGGAGAGCCAGGCTGTACAGCTCCATATCCCATCCCAAGTTGGTACCATGTAATATCCTACTTTTGAATGCCAAAGTTCTCTGAAGAATAATTTTTGCTTCCCTTCAAAAATGACCCAACATAACACCCATGTCAACTAAACAAGACCTTTCCTTCCTTCCTTCCTTCCTTCCTTCCTTCCTTCCTTCCTTCCTTCCTTCCCCTTCTCTTAATTCCACTTCTTTCCTTCCCTTCCTTCTCCTTCCTTCCTTCCTTCCTTCCTTCCTTCCTTCCTTCCTTCCTTCCTTCCTTTCCCTTCTCTTAATTCCCCTTCTTTCCTTCCCTTCATTCTCCTTCCTTCCTTCCATTCCTTCTCCTTCCTTCCTCTCCTTCTCCTTCCTTCCTTCCTTCCTTCCTTCCTTCCTTCCTTCCTTCCTTTCCCTTCCCTTCCCTTCCCTTCCCTTCCCTTCCCTTCCCTTCCCTTCCCTTCCCTTCCCTTCCCTTCCCTTCCTTGCCTTCCTTCCCTTAATTCCCCTTCCTTCCCTTCCTTCTCCTTCCTTCTTTTCCTTCTCTTTCCTTTCCTTCCCTTTCTTGCCTTCCTTCTCTTAATTCTGCTTCCTTCCTTCCTTCCTTCTTCCCATTTCCTTCCCTTCCCTTCCCATCCTTGCCTTCCTTCTCTTAATTCTCCTTCCTTCCTTCCTTCCTCCTTCCTTCCATTCCCTTCTTTCCCTTTCTTCCCTTAATTCGTTTAATTCCCTTAATTCCCCTTCCTTCCCTTTCCTTCCCCTTCCTTCCTTCCTTCCTTCCTTCCTTCCTTCCTTCCTTCCTTCCTTCCTTTACCTTCCCTTCCCTTCCCTTCCTTCCCTTCCCTTCCTTCCCTTAATTCCCCTTCCTTCCCTTCCTTCTCCTTCCTTCCCTTCCTTCTCTTTCCCTTCCCTTCCCTTTCTTGCCTTCCTTCTCTTAATTCTGCTTCCTTCCTTCCTTCCTTCCTTCCTTCTTCCTTCCCATTTCCTTCCCTTCCCTTCGCTTCCCTTCCAATCCTTGCCTTCCTTCTCTTACTTCTCCTTCCTCCTTCCTTCCTTCCTTCCTTCCTTCCTTTCTTTCTTTCTCCTTCCTTCCTTTCCCTTCCTTCCATTCCTTCCCTTCATTCCCCTTCCTTCCCATCCCTCCCTCCCCCCTTCCCTCCTTTCATTCCATACCCAATTCTAGACTGCTTCGATTGACAAAGGTGCATCCTATGAAAGACAAAGAATTGTAGTATAGGAACAAACATTTAAAATTTCTCTACTTGAGCTCCAGTTTCTTTCCAAACTACATATCCCAGGATTCCACAGGATATGCTCATGGAAGTTAAAATGGTATCAAACAGGAGTAACTCTTCAGTGTGGAAGAATCCTTAGTGCTTTCAAGTTGTTAGCTGACTTATGGTGACCTTATGAATTGCACAGGACTTTTCTTAGGCAAGGAACCTGCAGAGATGGCTTTGCCAGTTCCTTGCTCCAAAATGTCACCTACAGCACCAGGGAATTCGTTGGTGATCTCTCATCCAAATAGTAACCAGGACTGACCCTGCTTAGCTTTCAAGATCAGAAAGGATGTGCTGCTTTTAGGGTATTTAGGCTCACTATTTGCATCTTGGATATGGGGATTTCAACAACTAAAAGTAATCATCATCATCCACATTCTCTTAGGTTTTATTGGGCCAGGTAGTATCCAGAAGCCTGGGCTTTCCAGAAATATGTCAGACTACAATACCCATCACCCATTGTGATTGTTGTGAGGTCTGTATTGATGACAAAAAGGCTGGAGTGATTCCCAGACTTTGGGCTCCAGCTCTCTTGCACTTTACTCCTAGAAGCCCCAACTAGCTTGGCTAAAAGTCAGGAATTCTGGGAGCTAGAGCTGAAAACATCTGGAAGACCAAAGTTTGGGAAATGATGGAGGAGTGTGTGTTCTGGTAGCTTCATTAACTATCATTCTTTAAGGTTATAATTAGAATCAATCTTTGAGACTCAGAGAGATTTTCAAGACCTTGCCACCTTCCCTTAGACTCCTACCTCCTTTCTTTCTTAACAAAGTAGTTCATCCCTTTGACACACACACACAACATTCATGAGAAGTATCACCACACACCTTTCTTTTTATGACATAGCTTCTGCATCTTCATCTGTATATCCCAAACTACAACTTTACTGAAGCTCAGCAGATTCATGACTGGTAAATGCTTAGGAAAGGCCTAATATATGCAGCCTTGAGGGATTTTACCAAGGAAGGAAGTTGGGTGGTTATGGAGAGGACATCCCTTCTATTGCATCAGCTCCACTGGCTGCCAGTCTGCTACCAAACAGAATTCAAAGTGCTGGCTTTAGCCTATAAAGCCCTAACTGTTTTGGTCCAGGTTTCCTCTATGATCCATCTTGGAGGCTAAGATCATCAGGGGAGGCCCTGCTCTTGGTCCCACCCCCCTTGCAAGCGTGACTAATGGGGACAAGAAACAGGGCCTTCTCAGTGGTGGCTCCTTGTCTGTGGAACCCCCTTCCCAATAAAATTAGATCACCTCCCTTCCACCTGGCCTGCAGAAAAAACTAAAAACTTGGCTCTGGGATCAGGCTTTTGGTCAATAATGGGCTTTCATGGCCAGAATCACTGGGTTGTTGTGTGTTTTCTGGGTTGTATGGCTATGTTCCAGAAGCATTCTCTCCTGATGTTTCACCTGCATCTATGGCAGGCTTTTGTGAGGTCTTACCTCTGAGGATGCCTGCCATAGATGCAGGTGAAACGTCAGGAGAGAATGCTTCTTGAACATAGCCATACAGCCTGGAAAACACACAACAATCCAATTTCTTGGCAAGGTTTATTCAGAAGAGCTTTGCCCTTGCTCTCCTCTGAGTATTCCTGGCCAAGGTCACTGAGTGGATGTTCAGGATCCTAGCCGAACACTCAAACCAGGACACCACCCTAAGCCCTTCACCACACTACAAATCCCAGGAGCTTACAGCATAGAAGCAGGCCAGTTCAAGTTGCATGATGCTGCTATGTATCTCCATCTAACAGGGAAACACAAAGGATGGGCTCTGGAAAAAAAGTTACACAAAAATTACTTGCTCCCAGTTACCTGTCCCTCCTTCTTAAGGACACTGAGGGTCCATTCATCTCCCTTGTGACCATGTTGAATGGAAGGGGGATTCTGGGAGTTGTAGTACATCAACTAGATTCAAAGGAGGGCTGCCAGTGTCTAACTTCTTTGAGGGGCAAGGAGATTCCCAAGCGTTTAGAAAAGGAGGGTGGGTAACTCCAACTAATCGTAGAATCACAAAGTTGGAAGAGACCTTGTGACCTTGGCAGAATGGGGTTGTGGGCCATCCAGTCCAACCTCATTCTGCCAAGAAGCAGGAAAATCGCATTCCAAGCACCCCTGACAGATGTCCATCCAGCCTCTGCTTAAAAGCCTCCAAAGAATGAGCCTCCACCACACTCCGAGGCAGAGGGTTCCACTGCTGAACAGCTTTCTCAGTTAGGAATTTCTTCCTCATGTTCTTTCTTCCGAAGAGGATGGAGGGGTTTGAACATGGAAGACGATCCTGTTCCGACTTCACTTGTCCACTTGGCTGCTCCTCCTCATTCTCGCCCCTCCTACCCTTGTTTATCTGCCCCCCCCCCCTTTCCTTCACCTCTCCCACTTTGGTCCTAAATCCGATGCGACTTTTGGGGGGAATTGGCCGGCCTCATATCCCCCCTTTTCTATTTTGGGGGGATGAGGAAAAGTGTGTTTCCACAAACGCTTTCCTCCTCGCGTGGCCCCTCCGCCCCGCCCTCCCCTCGTGCCAGTACCTCCAGGGGACGGCAGGAGGCTCCCTGTCCACACGGCGCTTTTATCTCGGCACAGGCGCAACTCCGCTGGATCCTCCGTTGAGTGGCAGCGCAAGTGATTCCTGGGATCCACTACTTTTCTAGGGACGCACCTCTCCATTGGCCTTTCCAAGAGGGTGCTTCGAAACGCTTTCTTTTCATCATTATTGTTATCATCATCATCATCATCATCATCAACAACAACAACAACATCATACTTATTCGTGCCGGAAGTCCGAACTTGCTTGGGGAATCGCCTCCGAATCCCGGCAATGATGCAGGCGAGGTTCGCGGGCTCCTGGGCATGTGCAGAGTGCATCCCACCCGCCTCACAGACTGGTCCTAGTTCAGGCAAGGGGAAACTTGGGCCCTCCAGGTGTTTTGGACTTCAACTCCCACAATTCTAGGAATTGTGGGAGTTGGAGTCCAAAACACCTGGAGGGCCCAAGTTTGCCCATGCCTGTCCTAATTTTATTTATTTATTTATTTATTTATTTATTTATTTGGGGTTCTTTTACCCCGCCCTTCTCACCCCGAAGGGGACTCAGGGCGGCTTACAAAAGCAAGGCACAATTTGATGCTTGCATCATAAAAACAAGCAACACAAAATTACATCAATACACAGTTAACACCAAATATACATTATAACCATAAAATCAATAAAATCAATAAAACCAAATACAAACCCAGTTTCTCCTCTTACATGGTCAGCGTTCGCTACTCATAGATCTAGTTTTACGTTCCACTTCATCAATCCTGCTGGTCTTACTCGCCTGGTTGTCTGATTTAATTGCCAGAGTGCCCAAAGGCCTGGTCCCATAACCAAGTCTTCACCTTTCTCCTAAAGGCGAGGAGGGATGATGATGCCCTGATTTCCCCCGGGAGTGAGTTCCACAGGTGAGGGGCCACCACTGAGAAAGCCCTGCTCCTCGTCCCCACCAGCCTCACTTGTGACAGTGATGGGGTCGATAGCAGGGCCTCCCCAGATGATCTCAGACTCCGAGGTGGGACGTAGAGGGAGATACGTTCGGACAGATACACTGGACCAGAACCGTACAGGGTTTTGTAGGTCAAAACCAGCACCTTAATTTGATGCTACTTGAACGGCTACAGCCGGTAGACTGTTAGGAATTGTGGGAGTTGGAGTCCAAAACACCTGGAGGGCCCAAGTTTGCCCATGCCTGTCCTAATTTGACTCCACTTGAACTGCTACAGCTGGTAGGCTGTTGGGAATTATGGGAGTTGGAGTCCAAAACACCTGGAGGGTCCAAGTTTTCCCATGCCTGTCCTAATTTGACACCACTTGAACTGCTACAGAATCATGCATGTGGTCTCTTTTGACTCAATGATTCTATGATTCTGTTATTCATTCAGCACTTGCAACTCACTCTACTTTGGGCATGGACAAACTTTGGCCCTTCAGCCTACCTAAGAGCCAGTAGGCTGTTAGGAATTGTGGGAGCTGAGGACCAAAGTTTGCCCATCTAGAGGACCAAAGTTTGCCCATGCCTGCTCTACCACTTGGTTCAAAGGTTGTACCGGAGGATTTTCACCCCTCACAGAGCATTGGATACTGCAGTGTTTGGACTGCAGCAACCAGAACTCACTAACTGTTATGGTTTATTTTTAAAAATGTGTTACCATTCTGAACTGAGGCCACCACTCACACCACTATTCTGTCACGGCCGTCTTCCACTGTGAAAGTTTGAGACAGGGATGGGAATTGTTTGGTCTTCCACATGTTGCAAATCCCAGCAGGCTTGACCAGAAAAGCCAGTGGTGAGGAATGCTGGAGGTTGGAGTTTAGCAACATCTTCAAGGGCATGCATTTTCCCCTTGTTGTAAAAACTGATTACTGTTTCTCTCTAGTGCAGTGGTTCTCAACTTGTGGGTCTCCAGATGTTTTGGCCTTCAACGCACAGAAATCCTAACATCTGGAAAACTGGTTGGGATTTCTTGGAGTTGTAGGTAAAAACACCTGGGGACCCACAGATTGACAACCACTGCTCTAGTGCTTTGTGCAGGGATACCAAAGGGTCCTTGTGGACATTCTCCTTCAAGGCCTTCAAAACAACTTGGAGAACTTCTGGCCTTCCTCACACCTTGGTCTACAGCTCTCTTCTTCTCATCTCACATTATCTTAGAACATTTCAAGCCCAAACATTCATTTTTCTAGATGCCTCTTTGAGTATCCTCCTGCACTGTGCCCAGTCTCTCTGACTGCAGTCTTTGTGAAGCTTCTCTTTCTCCAGCAGTGACCATGCTATGTCTTCTGCACTCCTAATTCTCCTGTGTCTTACAGAGGACAGGTCCAAGGGAAGGCGTGGGATTCCAGATGTTACACAAGGCAACACAGGCTTTTCCAGATGACTATTCCTACAATCTCTACACCAACTTTCCTAGCAACCATATTGATGGGTATTCTGGATCTTTTAGCCCAGAAAGTAACTTGTCTCATCCCTGGAAATTGTCTTTTTCTCCTTTTGTGTAGTGTCAGCCCTGCACCACTGGAGAAAATATCACATCCATAGTTTTGTCCCTAACCTGGACATTTGGATTGGACCCATGGGTTGTCCCATTGGACCTCCCTGTTCATATTTTATTATTTATTTACTTATTCAGAGCATTTGTATCCCATCCTTCTCAACCCCTGAAGGGGGAATTCAGGATGACTTGCCATTGGCAGTCATTAGATGCCGACAAAGAAACAGAGCACAACAATTGACACAAACAAATCAACAGCTATAAAAATACATTAAAAGACAATAAAATACATTAAAAATATTGGCCCTTAAAATATTACCACAACTAAATCTGAGTCCACAAATCTAAATCATAGTCCAGAGTTCCAGTCCAAGGTCTTTTAATTAACAGTTCTCACGAGTCATTACAGATGTTGCTCAGCCAGCTGCCCGAATGCTTGGTCCCAAAGCCAAGACTTGAGTTTCTTCCTGAAGGAGAGGAGAGAAGAAGTTGCCCTGATTCCACTGGGTAGTGCGTTCTACAGATGGGGGGCCACCACTGAGAAGGCCTGTCTCTCGTCCCCACCAATCACGCTTGCGAGGGTGGTGGGATCGAGAGCAGGACCTCCCCCAATGATTGTAAACTCTGAGGGAGATATGTTCAGACAAGTAAACTGGCTGGAACCATATAGGTTCCATTGCAGAATCTAGTTCCATTGCAAAATCCCTCTACCATGGTAAGAATTCCTCCACAGCTTCTCCCCCCCTCCCCCCCTTGGGTAAGCCCAACTGTGAGAGACCTCCGCTCCACCACCATTATGCATTGCCTTCATTATTCCACATCATGATTCAGTCACCGAAAAGAGGAGAGATCTCATCTATTTTTGTCTTTTTAAAGTTAAAAATAACTGAACTGGTAGCCTATTACTTTGCATTATTTAAGGGCAGGGAACATCTTCTCTGGCAGCTGAGTTGGTTGAGGTCTTATTTTTAAACTTCCCAAGGTTCAATGGCTTGATGTGATTTGCTTTTATGAATGCAGTGCCAACACAGCCGATGGAGAAGCTTTTTGAGCACAGGGAGGGGGAAACCCCAGCCAGATGCTTGGTTTGCGTGGCTTTGGAAACTGTTGTTTAATCACACTTTTAATAAATGCTCCTTCTACATTCACCTCCTATCAAGGACAATTATCACTTTAGCAAGTGTTAAAGCTGGATTTTTGGAATCTTTCAAAAAAAAAATCTGTGATATTTGTCAAGGAAAAATGGCTTTGATACTTTCCCTTGCAATGAAAGAGGCATCATAACATTAGGCACATCCTTGGGGACTTCTCCCACTGCCCCATTAAAACACGCTGCAAAGAGGGGAATCCCAGCCATGAAACAATGCTGAAACAATCAAGGCCAGCTAACACCTCCCAACAAAGGATTCCCCCAGGCAGGAATCAGCCAGGTCTTGAAGCTGCAAGGATTTACATTGCTAATCAAGATGATTAATTGCAACATTCACACTTGCTTCCAACATACAAGAGTTCTTCTGGGTCCCCAAATCAAAAGAATTGCATTGAGGCACCCAACAAAAGCTGGGACACATAATGGGACAAGGTTTACCCCGAATGCACATGTCTAGTACCTACCCTGCATCCACTGTTTCTGACACACAATCTCTACATTCTCATTTGTGGGGCTAAAATTAGTGAATCGTACTCTCCTAAAACATACAGCAGAGAAAACTTTGGAAATAAGGACAGTCTGGTCCTATTTTGTTGTTGTTCATTCGTTCAGTCATTTCCAACTCTTCGTGACTTCATGGAGCAGTCCACGCCAGAGCTCCCTGTTGGTTGTCACCACCCCCAGCTCCTTCAAGGTCAATCCAGTCACTTCAAGGATACCATCCATCCATCTTGCCCTTGGTTGGTCCCTCTTCCTTTTTCCTTCCATTTTCCCCAGCATCATTGTCTTCTCTAAGCTTTCCTTTCTTCTCATGATGTGGCCAAAGTACTTCATCTTGGCCTCTAATATCCTTCCCTCCAATGAGCAGTCAGGCTTTATTTCTTGAAGTATGGACTGGTTGGATCTTCTCACAGTCCAAGGCACTCTCAGCACTTTCCTCCAGCATCACAGTTCAAAAGCATTATCTTCCTTCGCTCAGCCTTCCCTATGGTCCGGCTGTCACATCTGTAGGAGATTACAGGGAATACTATTGCTTTAACTATGAGGATTTTTGTTGCCAGGGTGATGTCTCTACTCTTCACTATTTTATCAAGATTGGTCATTGCTCTCCTCCCAAGAAGTAAGTGTCTACTGATTTCCTGGCTGCAGTCTGCGTCTGCCGTAATCTTTGCACCTAGAAATACAAAGTCTGTCACGGCCTCCATGTTCTCTCCCTCTATTTCCCAGTTGTCAATCATTCTTGTTGCCATAATCTTGGTTTTTTTTATTTTTAACTGAAACCCAGTTTTTGCACTATCTTCTTTCACCTTGAGTAGAAGGATCCTCAGCTCCTCCTTGCTTTCGGCCATCAAAGTGGTGTCATCTGCATATCTAAGGTTGTTAATGTTTCTTCCAGCAATTTTCACCCCAGCCTTGCATTTGTCAAGCCCCGCACATCGCATGATGTGTTCTGCATACAAGTTGAATAGGTTGGGTGGGAGTATACAACCCTGCCGTACGCTTTTCCCAATCTTGAACCAGTCTGTTGTTCCATGGTCCTATTTAGAAAGGGATAGTTCCAGGAAGAGGGGAGATTGGTGACTGTTTGAAAGAAAGCCCTTTCTCCCGTCTAAAATGGGACCAAAGAAATAAAAATCACCCAAGATAGCTAATATGGGACAGCCAGTGGGTATGACCAGGGCATAGTTAACCCATTCTGAGATTTGAGAGGTTGAAGTAGCTATCCAAGGTGCTGAATATTGCCCCCATTGAGAGCTCCTTTAAAGACACCAGAGTGCATTCATTGGCTGACTGTCACAGAAGCCACCACTGATAATGCTTTCTAGAGGATTCTGAAGTATAAATTTTAGGGCAAATTATTTTTAAGGACCAGGGAGGTCCACACACAAATAGTCTTCTTATGGAGTTGAAAGCAATCCACAGGCACAACCCAATCTAAAGAGTCATAAATTTTTAAATTTGTCAAACAGATAATGGCTGGCTGCTGGTGGCTTCATTCCAATAGGGTTTACTATTATCCATGGTTTCAACTCTCTAAGCAAAGTTTGGAAGTATATTGCCTAGGGATAGAGGGGTCATATTATATAAAAAATGAAATTAAACAGAAAGTGAATGACACCATAGATTACTTATGTAATACACCTAAATTGTATCTCTTGCTCCCTCACACACAAATCTCCTAGCTAACTCTGAGCTATTTATTTTATTTATTGTGTCAGGAGCAGCCAGACATTCTGAGCTGCTTCTAACTGTTCTGGTACGGCTGTACCAGGAGCTCCAACTTTATTTGCTTTGTATTAAATGTTTGTTTGCAGTCCAAGGTTTCAGGGACTCTGCAGATAGGTGGCTTCCTTTGGTTGCAGCCATAGGGCAAGTCACCTGTCCATCATCATTAAGTTTTGGCTCCGCCCCTTGCTCAGGGCAATTGGGAAGGGAGCCATTTTTTAGTTAGTCTCAGCAAGGAAAGCTAATGTACAGGATGTGTGCAAGCTTCCCCTGTACAAAAGCTTCAACCCTTAAGACTTTCCGGGGGAGAACAGTCTTAAGAGTCTCCAAAGATTTCCAGGGAAACAGCCCTAAAGACCAAAGAACTCCAGCTGGAAAACATCTAAGCCTTTACTGGTAGGTCCACTCTGCATTCGAGAAGCAGTTCGACCCGGTAGCGGAGCCCACATCAGTAAGGGTTAGATTACAGTCAGCCTGGGAGAAGTTAAAAAGGGGACTTTCCTTTAAAGTAAAGAAGAAGTTATTGAAGACAGTTGCCTGTCCTTCATGGGCAAGTTTAGGAAGCCACCAGTTGCATAAAAGCCTGGAATCATTTGTTTATCTTTACTGAAGACAAGAGAAGTTTCTGTTTGATTGTTCATTAATAAAGGACTTTGTTATACTTCACAAGCCATCTAAAGATCATTTGTAGTGGAAAACCTCTGAGAACTTCTCTTTGGGGCCCCTGGCTTCCCGCTGGGCAAAAGTTGCACGTCCTGTTCTAAAGGAAATTCTTTACAGGCCCAGCACACGACAGAACACTAACTAATCTCTATCTCTGGGACTAACTCTCCTAACCATCCTAATCTTAACAGACTCTACTTTTAACCTAACCTAACTGGCATAGACACCTGCCTTTTAAAAATCTTCATAATCATCCAGCAATTCAGAAGTCATTGCCAACATTCCTTTCTTTTACCTCCTCCAGACAGATCCTTATCATACAATATTTACTGCGCAGTGCATATAAAACTATACATTAATATATCTAGTAACTGCGACAACAGTTTCTAATACATTCAGAACATTACAAGGAGTTTCTAGTATAGTTCTTTTAAAGTTCAGACTAGAGTCCAAAGTGGATTTACAATTCTACTAACACAGAAGCTATCAGCTGACACATCTGCTGCTTCACCAGTGTTTTCAACAACAACAACAATAAAATATGTGTGATGTAACTGGCCATGCCATTATTTGCAGTTATGTACTCAAAGAGAACTAGAAGAATGCATGCTGGAGAATCCAGGTGATGCCCAAGAACACAGAAAGAGGCTACTGAAACTGAAGGTGATTCACAGGAAAATTAAATAAAGTACAGGTAAAAGCATGTACAAGTAAAGGCAGACAAAAAGAGATAATCCTAAAACAGAACCAAACAAGTAGCCTGAAGAAGAAAAGATTGAGAAGTGATATGATCCCTATCTTTAAACATCTGAAGGACTGTCATGTAGATAATGAAAGTGGGCTTGTTTTCTGCTGCTTGAAAGGGTAGGATCTGTACCAATGAGTCAAACTGCAAGGAAGAGATTCCACCTAAACATTAGGAAGAACTTCCTGATGGTAACTGAGAATCAGGGCTGTTCTTCATTGGGCATGTTAAAACACAGATGGGATGGCCATCTTTCAGGGGTGTTTTAGCTGTGGATTCTAGCATGGCAGGCCATTGCACTAGATCAGGCATGGACAAGCTCTCTGGACTTCAATTCCCAGGCCCTTTCCTTTTTCCCCCTCAGCCCCCCTTTTCCCCTCAGCCTGAGGCTGTTAGGAATTGTGGGTGTTGGACTCTAAAACACCCGGAGGCCCAAGGTTTGCCCATGCCTGCACTAGATGTTCCTTGGAGTCCTTTCTATCTCTATGATTCTATCATTCTATGTTAAATTGTAATATTAAAATATTGTCGAGTTGAAAAGTAATTAAAATATTGACAAATAAATACACTTTAATTCTCTATTCTGAATGAGAACTGGCATTTTATTGGAAATTCCATAACCTATTGGAAAGAAGTGCACCATAACCTTATTGAAAAAGTAAAAATGATGTCACATCCGTTTGGCAAATGTGAATTTCCATGAACATGTGGAGACCACCTTCTGAAAACCACTAGTCAAGAAAAGCATGACCTTGTTAGAAGTCAACCCTTTGAACAAGTGATATTCATAAGCATTCATGTAATGGCACACAGGTAACTCAGCTGTTAAACTGAAGAACCATATCTTTAAACTGCCAAGGATAAAGACATGCCACTACAAAAATGTATTGGATGAGCAGAGGACAGTTGTTTCTTTGAAGTTGAAGTTGCCCATCTACTCTCCCTTAAAACCTCCTTTTTAAAACATGCACACAAGAGACAAAACAAAGTCTTCTTTGAAAAATAGCACCTCAGGTTTACTAATAAATTTCTTGTATATATATATACAGGCACATTTCTTATTAGAGTTCAGTTAGTTAAGATGTAGTTTCTTCTCTGTATTGAGTACACAGGGTATGATACTTAATTAATTGTCCATATTCTTTAAGTATAGCTGTACTTACTGAAGTCATTCTTCTCTACTAAAATCCAAAAAGAATATTTATCCACCTCCACTGAGGTCTGATGCAAACTACGAAGGTTGAATGAAAAGTAATGCCTCCACCTTCGTAACTCCTCAACAGATGGTGGTACTGGTATGTGGCAGGTACTGGCCTGTTCAGTAGACTCTCCTCTACAGTTCCATTTTGGTGAGAAGCCTTAGAATTGAATGGTTGTGTTTTTAAAGTGCCAAGTATGGAACCCTGCACATATGGTCAATCAATGCTTCCATCTGCGCATAATTGGCATTTCACAAGAATGTGTGGGTCACATTTCAAGCATAATCGGAATAATCAGCATTTCATAAGAACGTATGGGTCACATTATTGCTTTGCTTGGCTATTGGAAGATATGTGCATGATGGGTACCCAGGATGCTGATTCCTAAAATAAAAGTGTACAGACTTGAAACTTCAGAGACTGGATCTCACCACCATATGACATCCTCCATACAGTCCAGATTTAGTACCGTCTGACTTCCATCTGTTCCCGATAATTAAAGAAGATCTGCGGGGACACAATTATGCTTCTGATGAAGACATTGAAAGAACTGTGAGACGCTGGTTGTGGAAACAGAGTGTCGACTTCTTCCGTGACGGCTTCAGAAAACTTGTTCATTGTTGGCAGAAATGTATCCAATTGTCTGGTGATTATGAGGAACAGTTAACAGTGTTAGTTAAAGAGCACATTCTAAGGATTATTTCTGCCTTTGATTTATTAAAACATTCCCATTCAAACCCAAGTAATGAAGGTGGAGGCATTACTTGTCATTCAACCCTAGTATATAACAAAATTGAGTCTTTTGTCTGAAGCCCCTCCCACACCAAAGAGGTACAGTCAAACTGGCAAACCAAAATGTACATACAATATAGGTTAACATTTACAAACAGTTAGTGGAGGCTTGGAAGGTTGCTATTTCCAAAACATGTGCCTGACGATGTCTCTATGTGTATGTGCCTTCAAGTTACCTATTGATTCATGGTGAAACCATGAATTTCACAGAGTTTTCTCATGCAAGTAATATCCAGAGGTAGATTGTTCATTCTTTCCTCTGAAAGAATGTGCATCAGGTATTCCTTGGCAATCTCCCATTGAAATACTAACTAGAGCTGACCCTGCTCAGCTTCGAAGATGAGATGAGAGCTGGTGCCCTTAGGAATTTAGGCCCCCAAGTCTTTCTATGTCCTCAAAACCACAAGGCTGATATTCCAAGGTAAAAACCAAACTTTGAAGGTCTCTTCTTATGTTTCCTTGAAACTAGTACTCAGCCTGTGACTCTTTGCCACAATGTACTGAAGCAAGTTCAAAGAGAATATCTACGCATGGACCATGCTCAGAGGGACAGGAGAAAAGTTTCACACGTGATTCTCCAAATGATTCTCTGAGGCTGTACATCAGAGATTTCTGCTATTTAAAAAATACTGATCCTCCCAGCAGGAATATCCCACAGTGCACTAGGCCTTAACTACAAAGGTTGGTTCCTCTTTGAAATCTTTGACCAAGAGAAGGTGGTCAAAGCTCAGCAGATCTCATCAATATGAAATTGGTTGAAATGACCGTGGTCTGACAAAATGCAAAAAGGTGACCTATCAAAAGTAATGTTACAACACTGATCCAGTCATATGCAAACAAACTTACTCATAAATACATTGTGTGGCGTAATGTAAAATACGTAAACCACGTGTAGTTCATGTTTGGTCAGTCCACACACTGCCTTGCCAGAGAGAGAAAATAAAGAACAAGTAGGTTACTCTTCATAGTTCAAAACAACTTATGTACAATGTGATCAGTTGCATCAACTCACATAATGTCCTTTTATGAGAGACTAGCCTTCCCCTGCCACGCGTTGCTGTGGCCCAATCTAGTGGTCATGGGGGTTCTGTGTGGGAGGTTTGGCCCAATTCTATTGTCGGTGGGGTTCAGAATGCTCTGTGATTGTAGGTGAACTATAAATCCTGGCAACTACAGCTCCCAAATGTCGAGATTCTATTTTCCCCAAATTCCACCAGTGTTCACATTTGGGCATATTGAGTATTCATTCCAAGTTTGGTCCAGATCTATCCTTGTTTGAGTCCACAGTGATCTCTGGATGTAGGTGAACTACAACTCCAAAATCAAAGGACACTGCCCACCAAACCCTTCCAGTATTTTCTGTTAGTTATGGGAGTTCTGTGTGCCAAGTTTGGTTCAATTCCATCATTGGTGGGTTTCAGAATTTATTTATTTATTTACTTAATTTATATACCGCTTTTCTCAGCCCTTAGGCGACTACAACTCCCAAATGACAAAATCAATGTTTTTTGAGGGAAGGACATACATTGGGTTGTTAGGTGTCTTGTGTCCAAATTTGGTGTCAATTCGTCCAGTGGTTTTTTGAGTTCTGTTAATCCCACAAACGAACATTACATTTTTATTTATATAGATTTAAAATGGTCTTTCTTTGTCCATGTGGATAAACTCCTTCAGCAGCTCATGAAGTGAGAGCACACTCCAAAACGCTGCCTCTCTCTGCTTCACTCTTCTTCTTTCTGAGCACCTATGTAGCTCAAGCCAGAACAAAAATGTAACAGTAACCAAAAGTGCCAGGCTCAGCCTGCTCCCCCAGGCATTGCCCAACCAATCAGCTCCATACATCTTATTTTACAATTGACACACACACTAACTGTTGACACACACACTAACCGATTCCTTGCATGCTCCAACACGTTGGACACACTTACATGGAAGAGAATCCCATTGAACTCAGTGGGACCTACTTCTGAGTCAGGAATCACAGTATCAAATTACAAACAGGCTTGCAGGTTTAATTGCTATCTCGCCTTTCTGGTTAACTGTGTTTCATAGAAAAATAATCACATCAGATCTTATCAGCTTGGAACAAATGGGCAGAACCAAGCTTGAGTGACGCCATCAAGCTTTGGCCAAAGGAGGAATGGTAGGGAGTGCACTCATATACCCTAATTTAAAATAAGTGGCTTCATTCAAGTTGTTATCAAAATGGATCTGCCATTATTTTATACTTGTTTGAGGTTTTTCTTCACTCTAGTTGTGGAGGAATAACATAGTAAACAAGCAATCATCTTAATAGGCTACAGCAGTTCATGAGCTACTTCCTGACCTCTGAAATTGGATTGTGCACTGGTCTGAGCAAGAAAATGAAGGACTTGGATCCACATGTAAGTTTCAGCTCAAGCGAACTTCAAAATAAGTGCCAGAATAGTGGACACTATGGGAAAGTGGCTGTCTTTGGACTATCCTTCCCAGAAACTCCAGTTGGCATGGTTAAAAGGGAAATATTTCCCCTTACACTAAGCCTAGTCATGTCTAACTCTGGGGACTGGTGCTCATCTCCAGTTCTAAGATGAAGAACCAGCATTGCCCATAGACACCTCCAAGGTCATGTGGCCAGAATGACTTCCTGGAGTACTATTACCTTCCCGCAGAAGTGGTACCTATTGATCTACTCATATTTGCATGTTTTTGAATTGCTAGGTTGGCAGAAGCTGGGGCAGAAGCTGCAGTATGGTTGCTGTGCAGTATAAGAAGGCCCACAGCATCGGGACATGGGAGACAAAACCGATATGATACATGGTAGATGTGGTGGAGAAGGAGGAGGAAGAGGGGGCGATTTGAAAAGCAGCAGTGCATTTTGCATATCTTTTCTTTTTTGTCTTACCTAGAAATGGCAACTATCTTAAAAGCAAAAACTAAACTTCTATAAACCAGTTGTTGCAACAATCCTGGCAAGTCTTCTTTCAAGTGCTCTCCAGATTGGGGCTAAGACTGGGTCATCAAAATATTAACCGCTGCCCTCTACTGGACCAATAACTCAGCAGAAGCACAAAAAGAGATAACGGCCAGCTTAGTGTGTGGGATCTTATGCATAACTCTTGATTGCTTTTAAATTATTTATGGGTTATGACAACCCTAAAGTGACCCGGTCATTGGGTTTTCTTAGCAAGATTTGTTCAGAGGGGATTTGCCTTTGCCATCCTCTGAGGCTGAGACAGCATGACTTGCTGAAGGAAAACCAGTGGTTTTTCATAGCCACACAGGGATTTGAACCCTCATTTTCCAATGTCCTTTTCTAAAACTGCATTCACTACACCAGCATTTCTCAACCTGGAGGCCAGGACCCATGGGGGGGGGGGGGAGGTCACGAGGGGGAGGGGATGGTCAGAGAGATCACCAAAGACAATCAGAAAACACAGTATTTTCTGTATTGTCGAAGGCTTTCATTGCTGGAATCACTAGGTTCTTGTGGGTTTTTTCGGGCTATAGAGCCATGTTCTAGAGGCATTTCTCCTGACGTTTCGCCTGCATCTATGGCAAGCATCCTCAGAGGTAGTGAGGTCTGTTGGAATTAGGACAATGGGTTTATATATCTGTGGAATGGCTGGGGTGGGGCAAGGAGCTCTTCCCTGCTGCAGTTAGGTGTGAATGTTTCAGCTGATCACCTTCATTAGCATTTGAAGGCCTGCCTGAGCCTGGGAAAATCTCTTGCTGGGAGGTGTTAATCTGTGCCTGATTGTTTCCTCTCTGTTGTTTTGCTGTAGTAATTTTAGAGTTTTTTAATACTGGTAGCCAGATTTTGTTCATTTTCATGGTTTCCTCCTTTCTGTTGAAATTGTCCACATGCTTGTGGATTTCAATGGCTTCTCTGTGTAGTCTGACATGGTGGTTGTTGGTGTGGTCCAGCATTTCTGTGTTCTCAAATAATATGCTGTGTCCAGGCTGGTTCATCAGGTGCTCTGCTATGGCTGACTTCTCTGGTTGAAGGAGTCTGCAGTGCCTTTCATGTTCCTTGATGCGTGTCTGGGCGCTGCGTTTGGTGGTCCCTATGTAGACTTGTCCACAGCTGCATGGTATACGGTAGACTCCTGCCGTATACCATGCAAAACAACAGAGAAGAAACAACCAGGCACAGATTAACACCTCCCAGCAAGAGATTTTCCCAGGCTTAGGCAGGCCTTCAAATGCTAATGAAGGTGATCAGCTGAAACATTCACACCTAGCTCCAGCAGAGAAGAGCTCCTTGCCTCACCCCAGCCATTCCACAGATATATAAACCCATTGTCCTAATTCCAACAGACCTCACTACCTCTGAGGATGCTTGCCATAGATGCAGGTGAAACGTCAGGAGAAATGCCTCTAGAACATGGCTCTATAGCCGGAAAAAACCCACAAGAACCTACAGTATTTTCTGTTGGTCATGGGGGTTCTGTGTGGGAAGTTTGGCCCAATTCTATCATTGGTGGGCTTTGGAATGCTCTTTGATTGTAGGTGAACTATATATTTCAGCAACTACAACTCCAAATGGCAAGGTGTATTTCCCCCAATCCCACCAGTATTCACATTTGGGCATATTGAGTATTTGTGCCAAGTTTGGTTCAGATCCATCATTGTTTGAGTCCACAGTGCTCTCTGGATGTAGGTAAACTACAACTCCAAAACACAAGGTCAATGCCCACCAAACCCTTCCAGTATTTTCTGTTGGTCATGGGAGTTCTGTGTGCCAAGTTTGCATATCAGATATTTACATTATGGTTCATAACAGTAGCAAAATTACAGTTATGAAGTAGCAATGAGAACAATTTTATGGTTGGGAGTCACCACGGCATGAGAAACTGTATTAAGGGGTCGCGGCATTAGTACGTCTGAGAACGACTGCACTAAACTATGTTAGCTCACCTATGAAGTTCAATGGGATCATCTATCACATAATTATGCATGTGATCACAACTATAATCAAATAGTAGAAGTTTGGATGCATGTAACCCAGAGATCAGTAGAAAGAAGACAATCAAACAAGTCATCATAATTGTTTAAAGGCGTGAGAGTGGTTCTGCTTCAGAGTGGTCAAAGCCAACCTTTAAAACTCTGGCATAGACAATGAGAACTGGGAAGCCCTGGCCCTTGAGCACTCCAGCTGGAGGTCAGCTGTGACCAGCAGTGCTGCAGAATTTGAAGAGGCATGAATGGAGGGCAAAAGAGAGAAATGTGCCAAGAGGAAGGCGCGTCAAGCCAACCCCGACTGAGACCGCCTTCCACCTAGAAACCAATGCCCTCACTGTGGGAGAAGATGCAGATCAAGAATAGGGCTCCACAGTCACCTACGGATCCACCAGAAAATTGATTCTGGAAGACTATCCTACTCGGCCAGTGAGGGATCGCCTAAGTAAGTAAGGTCAAAGATCATTCACACAACCCTCTTTTCTATAATGCCGTTACACTACAGGTCTTGGAAGGACTTTGAGAAATAATGTCTTTCAGTTGCAACAGAAGTGATGCTCCTATCCTTTTGGCTAAGATCCTATATATCCAAGCATAACATAACATTCTGCAGGTGGAACTGTGCTTACACCAATACTATGAAAACTCGTGGACTCATCCTTTAGTGTTGTAGTCTATTGTCACCATTATGGAGAGGCTTCTGGAGAGTGGGAGGACCTCATCTGTTGAGGTCTTCTGGAGGTCTGAGTTGGGTACAGAGTCAAATGCTTCTCCAGCAACCCTCTCCTCAGCTCTTTGCCTGAAGTTATGAAACAGTGGTTACTAACCACTTGGCAAAATCATTTAGTCTTTTGAGAATCTAATGAAAGCTATGGAACTCTCCCCAGAAAAATACACATAAACATAAGCATAATTCCTTTTTGTATACAGGTCATTTTATTTTATTGGAAATCATATAGATCTATATGGAAAGAAGAAAATGCAGTGAGTATTTCCAAAGACTACATTTCTATGTTGGCATTCCTCAATGAACAGGAAGAATTTAAACAACATGAAGGAAAGAGAAGGAAAAAAGATGTTTGTACCTGGTTTGTATCTCCCTTCCATGGTTCCCTTTGGGGACCATTGTACCCCAGGTTAAGAGCTTCTACTACAAAGGGATAGAAAAAGACAAAAGGCTGAGTGAAGGAATTAAGCAAAGCAGAGAGCAATGCACCTTCTGTCCAGAGATGTCTTGTAAGACTTGCTAAAGAGATGCAGTGACTCAGCTCAGCTCCTGGAAGTCTGTGGTGTGGTTGCTAGGTCTGATAATACAGTTTCCAAAGTGAGAGGTTTGTCAAGTACTGGCATTTTGGAAGGTAGCAGCCGACACATTCATCCTTTGCATGCAGAATGGTGAAGCCTTCCAAGAATAAATAGCAGTTGGGATAGTTGATTATTATGTCTTCTTCTTCTTTGATAAGGAAATTAACATGGACTTAGCATGCAGGCCATTGCTGGAATGCTATTGGCAAAATACACTGGCATAATCCTCAGATACATTGATGTTTGTGCTTTACTCGATGCCTCTGAAGAAAGTATCTGCTTCCTCTTTGCACAAGGCCATCTCACTGTTACACTACGGCAGTGGTTCGCAACTTTCCTAATGTCGTGACCCCTTAATAAGGTAAAGGTAAAGGTAGTCCCCTGACATTAAGTCCAGTCATGTCTGACTCTGGGGTGTGGTGCTCATCTCCATTTCTAAGCCAAAGAGCCAACGTTGTCCGTAGACACCTCCAAGGTCATGTGGCCGGCATGACTGCATGGAGCGCCGTTACCTTCCACCGGAGCAGTACCTATTGATCTACTCACATTTGCATGTTTTCGAATTGCTAGGTTGGCAGAAGCTAGGGCTGACAGCGGTAGCTCACGCCGCTCCGGGGAATCAAACCTGTGACCTTTCGATCAACAAGCTCAGCAGCTCAGTGCTTTAACCCACTGCGCCACCGGGGACCCCTTAATACAGTTCATTATGTTGTGGTGACCCCTAACCATAAAATTATTTTTGTTGCTATTGTTATGGATCATAATGTAAATATCTGATATGCAGGATGTATTTTCATTTACTGGACCAAATTTGGCACAAATACCTGAAACACCCAAATCTGAATTCTGATGGAGTGGGGGAAGGGATTGATTTTGTCATTTGGGAGTTGTAGTTGCTAGGATTTATAGTTCACCTACAATCGAAAAGCATTCTGAACTCCACCAATGATGGAACTGAACCAAACTTGGTACACAGAACTCCCATAGCCAACAGAAAATAAGGGAAAGGTTTGGTGAGCACTGACCTTGAGTTTTGGAGCTGTAGTTCACCTATATCCAGAGAGCACTGCGGACTCAAACAATGATGGATCTGAAGCAAGCTTGGCACGAATACTCAATATGCCCAAATGTGACCACTGATGAAGTTTGGGGAAAATAGACTTGATATTTGGGAGCTGTAGTTGCTGGGAGTTATAGTTCACCTACAATCAAAGAGCATTCTGAACCCCTTAATGATAAAATTGGGCCAAACTTCCCACACAGAACCCCTATGGCCAACAGAAAACACTGTGTTTTCTGATGGTCTTTGGCAATACCTTTGACACCCCCTTGCAATGGTCTTTGGCAATGCCTTTGACACCCTCAACCTGGGGGACCCAACCCCAGGTTGAGAAACTCTGCAGTACAGCTTGCATTCATTTGGTGGCCAGGAAAGTGGGAAAGCACCTAGGCATTGTCTGCCAATAGTTTGCAAGCCTGAAAAGAAAGAGCCATTGGCATTATACTGTATGTGCTATTATGGAGGTCCAAAAGGACAGCAGCTGTTCTTTTTCTTTAGTTGCCTAACTACAGCAAGACAATGTTGGAATTCCTTCCACCACCCCCAACAATACACAAGTCATCAATTAACTGTGAGGTTCATCCACACACTATCGGTGAGGACTAGTAACACTTGATGGACTTTACACCACTCCATGATATTGTTGGTCTGCTTCTAATCATGTTCAGTTATGCAAAACTTCTTCAGGGTCACATCTGAGTGTCTGAAAAGAAGATATATCACTACATTTCTAGCTCACACAGCCCCTCAAAAGGGATGCTAAGAGAAACCTAAAGGCATGAGTTGCATTCAGACCAAAACAATCTTCTTAGCTCTTGCTGGGTAAAGCTGGCTCACCTAAAGTACACAAACCTGCTCACTGGAGGGAGACTCACTGTTTGGGTAAGGAGGACGAACAAAGACCGCCCTCCAAAATCCACCATCCAGCCATGGTAACCACTGTATTCACTGGTCCATGGTAGCAGGAGAGGTATGTGTAGGATTGTCTTGGTGTTTTCTTGTTCTCTTATGTTTGCACACCATTTTCCAAACCGGGCTTCCATGTTGCCTTTCACCTCTTGATGTATTTACACCCCTGCATTTCAAGATACTTTGTCCAAGGCACTCAAGTGGTTAGCAACCTGCTTGTGAAAATGGCAATTTCCTATATGTTTATATATAGATGTGAAAGAAAAGAATTTAACAGGGATGTTCCCATGTGATCACAGTTTCAAAGCAATTTGTTCGATGGACCAAATAGCACTGTAGCCATACATTGGTTTGGAAGATGAATTAATGAATTTATTAACTGGATAATAATTACTGTTTCCAGTTCCACACAGGGGAGGGGGGCTCTCTTTATTGATGACTGGGAGTGTGTGTGCATGTGTGAGAGAGAAATCCCATAATCTTGCTGGATTGTTAGACCTGCACACAGGTCTAACAATCCCACACCTACAAGACAAAGGGTGATCAGAGCTGTAGACAAATGCTCCCACATCCCCTTCTTCTTAGAGAAGATTGTAAGATCAAGTAGTACCATTCTGTGGATCATCATAGTCAGAATCTGTTATTATTTCAAACATTTGTATCCCGCCCTTCTCACCCCCCCGGGGGGGGGGAGGGGACTCAGGAGGGCTTACATCCAGCACAATTCGATGCCATTACATATAAATAATACATACAGTAATTACATATAAGAACACAGTAAATTAATTTAAAAATTAGTTTTAAAATAAAAAGTACATTAATTAAAAAGTGCAATAATACTGGCTGTCTAGCCTTATGAAGAAACAAATTCAGTGAGCTGTCAGAAGCCTGTCCATAGTCCATTTTCCATAACATTATCATCATTACTATTGTCAATTATCTATCAGCTCCCCAAAGGCCTGGTCCCACAACCACATTTTCAATTTCCTCCTGAAGGTGAGGAGAGATGTTGTTGATCTGATTTCGCTGGGGAGCGAGTTCCATGGGTGGGTGGCCACCACCGAGAAGGCCCTGTCCCTAGTCCCACCAAGCGTGTTTGCGCCAAAGGCAGAGCCGAGAGCAGGGCCTCCCCAGAAGATCTTAAACTTCGAGGTGGGACATAGAGGAAGATATGTTCGGACAGGTATGCTGGGTAAGCTTATCTATCCAGATAGCGGTTTCCTTACTTTTACAAAAGTGAGTTAGCTATCTGTCAATATTTGCTATGACTGAAATTCAGTTGGAGACTATATTTTCATAAGTGGACTCACACCTGTGGAAATTAGAATTTGCAATTTCTGTAATGTCCATATCCAATAAAGGGTTGCAAATACATTCATATGTAGGAGGAGCTGGCATAATAATTCATGGACACTAGAACCAACAGTGCACAATGCACAACAGGACCTTTGTGCATTGGGATACCAATTAGGGATGGCAAATGCACATTGGTAGAGTCCAATATGCATTGGGACATTGCCAGTGTCCTGTTATGCATCTTTGCAATTTCCTGATATTGTTGCTTAGCACACTTGCTTCATAGCAAAGCATATATTAAGTGATGGAACACAGGCAATGAAAGAAGATTCCAGTGTATAATAAATATTTTCTTATCTTTGTTATGATATTCTTTCAGTTGTCTATACTGAAACCATGATACGCTCTTAAATGTTTTATTAATTTCTTCTTGAGATTTTAAGATGTCATTTCCATTCTCTTTTTTCAGCATCTCTTTATAAGCGTATCTTAAATTTTCAAAGGTCATGGATGAAAACTGAGTCTTGTGTGATTATTCAACTGAAGTGCTGGGCAGAAGCAACCTATCCTTTGGCTTGGAAAGTTCATCAAAGATGCAGTGACTTTAGTGGGTTAGGAATAGGCAGAAGATTCTTATATCATGTGAACATGCCCTCTTCCAGTTGAACTGCTTTTCCACCAGCATAACCTTCTTCCAACACTGCAGTGAAAGGGATCCCCTGGCATAGCTTTGCTTCTGGCAGATCTCGGAAAAGAGATGATGAGATCAGCCAGCCGGAGAGTCAAAGCTCGGGTGGAGAAGGGACAGAGCAAAGGAGAAGCTGGGTTAATATTCTCAATCCAAACCTCCCCTTTCAGAGAGACACAGCTCTTGCACAAAGCAAGCCAGGATCAGAATAGTTTTAAGAAATATATGACAAGCTGGGAGAAATTTGGATTTCACACAGGTTCAGCTGACCTAATGTCTATTTAGTTGGCCATCTGCTATCTTGATGCTTTAGGTCCCCATGAGACCTGCATGAATCCCACCACTGCCTAGAGCAGTGGTCCTCAACCTGTGGGTCCCCAGATGTTTTGACCTTCAACTCCCAGAAAATTGAAGGTGGTAAATTGGCTAGGATTTCTGGGAGTTGTAGGACAAAACATCTGGGGACCCATAGGTTGAGAACCACTGGTCTAGAGGAATCATATATTGGATATCCTTACTTGGGATTAAATCTAATTGGATTTAACAATGCTTGCTCTTGAGTAAATATGCCCAGGGCTATGTATTGTTGAAGGCTTTCATGGCTGGAATCACTAGGTTCTTGTGGGTTTTTTCGGGCTATATGGCCATGTTCTAGAGGCATTTTTCCTGATGTTTCGCCTGCATCTATGGCAAGCATCCTCAGAGGTAGTGAGGTCTCACTACCTCTGAAGATGCTTGCCATAGATGCAGGCAAAACGTCAGGAAAAATGCCTCTAGAACATGGCCATATAGCCCGAAAATACCCACAATGCCCAGGGCTATTTGTTGATTTTTCTGCTGATCAAAACAATTGTAGCCATGCTTTAAAAACTGTCTTAATAATAACCAGAGGAGGGAATCTGTACTGGTCCACAGAGAGGTTCCTTTATTTTGCTAGAAGCCGCTGGCACCAGAAATGGCCCCAGTTTGGTCTTGAGATCTTCATTTCTTACATTTGCTCTAAGGGCATAGAACATGATACTTTAATGCTGCTAGAAATCCATCTGTGCATTATCAACACAAGTATCCAAGCAGATACAAGAAGGGGAAAATTGTAACAAATTATATTAGTGTTTCCCTATTAAGCAGATATGCCTTTTTAACAACAGTGTTGTTCAAATTAACTGTAATGTGACAACTAATGCATTGCTCAGATTTGTTTGGAAGATTTAATCAATTTTAAACTGTAATTGCCTTTGGGCAACCTTTCAGTTATGCCCTCATCATTTTGGCTTCAAACAGAGGCCTAAATCCAATTGTTAGTTCCAACTAGAGTAGACCAACTGAAACAATGTGTTGACTCACTAAGTTTCTATTGGTTCAACGAGTCGCTCCAGTTTGGAGAAATGGTTGGATTTAAGCCACAATAAACAGTCATTTCTGAATAATCTATGGGCTGTTAAGATACCAAAATACAATTCGTGTTTAAACTGGGCAATATTCCTCTTGATGACAATTCTAAAAATCAAATCTCTGGCCATGAACAAAATAATGAGAAGGGCTCAGAGAAGGGACTGCAGCTAAATCCATACTGCAGAATTATAGCAGTTTGACACAACATTGACAACCATGACCAAATGTAATGGAATTCTGGGATTTGTAGTTTTGTGAGATATTTACCTTTTTCTGCCAGAGAGCTATGGTATCACAAGGAACTAGAAATCCTAGGATTTCATAGGATAGTGTTATGGCAGTTCAAGTGGTGCTAAATTGTTATAATTTTGCAATGTTGATTGTCAGAGAAGACCAGCAAAAGAAAGTGCTTCTTGTGTTAGCATGCTGCCCAACATTTAATAGATGAAAACTATCGGTGGCCAATG
This sequence comes from Anolis sagrei, assembly GCF_037176765.1. NCBI lineage: Eukaryota > Metazoa > Chordata > Lepidosauria > Squamata > Anolidae > Anolis > Anolis sagrei. The sequence continues at coordinate 119,795,439 of NC_090026.1, read as the reverse complement.
TAAAGAGTATGGTCAAGAGGGCAAAGGTTATTAATGTGAAAGAATACACAAACTAGAAGAGTTTGCTAAAATTCTGCACTGTGGATACTACCTCAGTGTGATTTAGGCCCTATCTAGATTGCCATATAATCTAGTTTCTGAATTAACTGCTTTGAATTGGATTATACGGCATCGTAGACTCATATAATCCAGATCAAAGCTGTTAATCTGGATCCTGAACTGGATTACTTGGCAGGGTAGATCCAGCCTTAGGATAATAAAATTAGAGTTGGAAGGGCCTTCGAGTCCAAACCGTTGCTTAATGCAGGATCTCCAGGTAGACCAGGCATGGGCAAACTTGGGCCTTCCCTCCAGGTGTTTTGGACTGCAACTCCTACAATTCCTAACAGCTGATCTCTTTTTGAAAATTTTTAATATTTTTTTTGTCATGTCAGGAGTAACTTGAGAAACTGCAAGTCGCTTCTGGTGTGAGAATTGGCCATCTGCAAGGACGTTGCCCAGGGGACGCCCGGATGTTTTGATGTTTTTACCATCCTTGTGGGAGGCTGCTCTCATGTCCCCACATGTGGAGCTGGAGCTGATAGAGGGAGCTCATCCGCACTCTCTCCAGATTCAAACCATCAGTCTTCAGTCCTGCCGGCACAAGGGTTTAACCCACTGCATCACTGGGGGTTCCAAGATTGAAATGAAACAGCCATATATAGGGAGGTAATACAAGGAGCTGTTCCCATGCCTACTGTTTAAATATGTCTTTCCTCTCAAATCCTATTAACATCCGACCTGAGCATTCTCTCAAAATGAGACCTTTATCTTTAGGCAACCATTTTGTAGCTGGGACCAAGCGGGGGGCTTCTATGATTAGTTCATTAAACATATTTTGATTACCCGTTTCTGCTTTGAGCCATTGGGAATAGAGTAGGGTGAAAATCCAAATATATTTATAAAATATTCATGCCTGACTTCCTCCCTTCCCAATTTCTGAAGCACATAAACACTCCTTTCCCAGCCTCCCAATCCAAAGAGCAAAATCTATCATAATTTATGTATGGAGCTTTGGAAATCAAAGTGCAATGCAGTAAGTCTGGCAGAAGTAAAAGCACTAAGGAGGTTTAACAAAGTTTAGTTTTGTTCTTAAACAACAGAGATTACAGAAAAGCAAAAGGACACGACTGCCGTTTTCTCCAAGTGTCTCTACCAGGTTTCTTTGCTGTCCCTCAAGGTTGGTTTGAAATGCTTCCAAACCAAGAGGCAGTACCTGAAAACAGAGGCAATTGCTAGAATGCTCTTGTGTTGTGTCATTGGAGCAAAAGCTGTCAAGCCCAATGCAGTCTTACATTTCCACAGCTCAAGACTAAAAGTGAGCAGTAATTCAATTTGGTGCAGAAATAAGCACTTGGAAACAATGTTTTGCCCATCAGAATGTCAGTGGGAAAGGGTCAAGCCAAGTGCTTCATTGAGAAGATTAAAAGAGTTTTAGAAAGAAAAGAAAGAAGGTAGTTATATTATACATCAGGCCAAGAACTATTGGAGGAAAAACGCCCAAACAATGCAAATTTTCACATTACACAGAATTTCTTGTTAGCTATCCTCTTGTTCCACATTTTAAAAGTCTGCAGAATAGCAGAATATGTTAAAACACTATATGAATGGTTTCCTGCAGAAGGATAATATGTTGGTATATCTGCATATCTACATTGCAGGATGAATGCATTTGACACTGCCTTAACAGCTATGGCAGAGCCCCCGATAGCACAATGGGTTAAACCCTTGTGCCAGCAGGACTGCTGACTGAAAGGTCAGCAGTTCGAATCCAGGGAGCAGGGAGAGCTCCCATCTGTCAGCTCCAGCTTCCCCGGCAAGGACATGAGAGAAGCCTCGCACAGGATTGTAAAACATCTGGGCATCCCCTGGGCAACATCCTTGCAGACGGCCAATTCTCTCACACCAGAAGTAACTTGAAGTTTCTGACATGAAAAAACAAACAAACTGCTATAGCTAAATGCTATAGATTTCTGGAATTTCTAGTTTGGTATGGCACTGGCCCTCTGTTAGAGAAAGCTAAAGATCTTATAAAACTACAACTCCCATGATTCTGTAGCATTGAGCTATGGCACTTAAAGTGGTATCAAACTGAATTAATTATACTGTGTAGGTGCACTCTAAATTTATGGTACCTTGTTTCTGGTATAACAAAGTTATCATTTGCCCAAAGTGGGGCAAAGAAAGCAAGAAAGCCTATCATCCCCACTGGAAGTCAGCATTCTTTATTGGGAATCCACTTTTTGTTGCTCATGTTAGATTCACCCTATTACATTTAAAAAGCAATGAAAATCTGGCATGACAGAGGATTAGTTGGGAATCTCTTTGCCAAACTGGGAGAGTTGGAGGATATGTGACTGGGGCATGTCTCAGAATCAGCAGAGTTTGGGAGTATATTTATTTCCTGATCTTTGTTTTTGAAATACTTTTGATGACTGTTTATTCATATGGATCTTTTAGCAAAATAGCAATCTTCCAGCTTGTCTCAGGAAGGATTCTTGCAGCTTGTAATACCTGTGAGGCTGCTTCCCCACTCTTCCCGCTGCGAGTTCATCAAAACCAAGATTTAGGACTTTTGCTGCCTTTCATTTCACATTCTTTGTTTATTTCCTGTCAAACGCTTTTCTGCCTTTACAACCTGATGGTAATTTATTGCCTCGATGAAAAAACATGTCATATATATGCCTGCAAGGATCAAGACGTGAACCCTCTGTGAAAGTGATGAGAGGAAATCTCAGTTGTGGCAAAATATTGTGTACATGCACGTGAGGGATGTCAACACTTATTTTCGAGCACGTAACATAATAATATGCGCACACTTCATCAACATCCTTGGTCATGGTTATCAAGCTTTACTATCACATCTTAGACATTCAGATACTCCTGAACTGATGGAGATGGAAGTCCAACCAAATGTGGAGAGCCACATGCCTCTTACCTCTGATCTAGAACATCTAACAGGTGAATTAAGGATGTAGTCTTAGCCCCCATCTACACTGCTATATAATGTAGTTTGAACCTTTTGATCTTCAAAAGCTTCACAGTTGCATTGTTTTTAATTGTTGAAAATATAGAGAAACCCAATCAGACTTTTGATCATTGCATTTTGCCAAAGAATACCATAGCAAACTCACCCCTTACCTAAGAAAACCCTACAAAATTAATGGGATCACCAAAGGCACACATACACACACAATTAAAAATTGCTACTTTTATTATAATACTCTGCCACTCATCTTCTGTTTATGTGGTCAGTTAAAGGACCAGGCTGAAACACATTGGTTCTGAATGAGTAGATGCCAATTAGGTTGACAACATAATTGAAATTTGGCCTTAGCCATCCTGCTTCTTCTTCGGTTTTTATTATCACCTAAGTTGAATCTTTGAACTAATACTAGGGATACAATTTTGGGGCAACTTCTCTGTCCTTTTTTGTTATTTGCAGTTGTAGTGACCATTTAATAGTAGTAGGCTCATGGCTTTGCTATATGTGCTGCTTCTTAATCATCATCATTGGTGATCATTCGTGTCTGCGTAGGATGTCCTTCCAAGTGTAGGGTCTTGGTGGTGGGTTCGTACATAATTGTTGAGACCTATTCTTTTCCACAGTGAAGACATCCGTTTCCAGATGGAAGGTGGTCCTGGTCCTCTTGACACTATTCTTCCTTTTGCCCTCACTGTTCCAACGCTGGGTTGTTGTAGGTTTTTCCAGGCTATATGGCCATGTTCTAGAGGCATTTTCTCCTGACATTTTGCCTGCATCTATGGCAAGCATCCTCAGAGGTAGTGAGGTCTGTTGGAAGGAGGAAAATGGGTTTCTTCCTACTTCCAACAGACCTCACTACCTCTGAGGATGCTTGCCATAGATGCAGGCGAAATGTCAGGAGAAAATGCCTCTAGGACATGGCCATATAGCCCGGAAAAACCTACAACAACCCAGTGATTCCAGCCATGAAAGCCTTCGACAATACATTGTTCCAACACTGTTGGAAACAGCTGGCATCCAGTTAGAGAACTTGAGGGCCAGGGCTTCCCAGTTGTTGGTGTCTATGCCACAGTTATTAAGTTATTAAGGTAGCTTTAAGCCCATCTTTAAAACTCCTTTCCTGTCCAATAACCTTCAATTGGGAGTAGATCAAGTCTTTTGGGAGATGGTGATCAGGCATCTGGACAATGTGGCCAGTTCAACCAAATTGCTAGCGGAGAATCATCACTTCAGGTGTTAATGGTCTTTGCTTCTTCCTGCATGCTGACGTCAGTGTGCTTCTTAATATGGGTTGACAGTATGCATAGTTAATTCATGATCTCCATGAAGTCCTCTTTAATGCTTCAGAGCAATAATTATTAAGACTGATGCTCAGAATTTGGCACATTCATGTTCTCTATCATAGGAAAGACCTGTTTGGCCATATATTGGCATGGGCAGGGTCTAAGAAGTGAAAATCTCTGCCTGACAAGGTCCTTCTACTGTTTTCATTGATGATATATCACAATGGCGGAAGGTCTCCTCAAGGTAATGCATTATGTCAAATCCATGTCTGTTCTTGCCAATGGCAAGGATGGATCTAAATCAGGCATGGGCAAATTTGGGCCCTCCATATATTTTGAATGTAAACTCCCACAATTCCTAACAGGCCATGCCTAATCTAGATGCTAGACCATGAGGCATTAATCAGGCTGAGATCCTACATGTTCAACCATGAATAAGGGTTCATCATGTGATATCCAAGAATCTCTGCTGCACTACAGAAGCCCCAGACTGAAGACAACTTCCATTGGCATTTGTTGGAGTCTTCGAGAGCTCAACAGATGATTCCATTAATGTGGGTCTAACTATGGGAACATGGACAGATGATTCTTTGATCCCCATCCCATCTCCACCAGTCATAGAATGGCCCAGAAAGGGCTATCTTAACACAGCAGTGCATCCTTGGGGTGATGAGAGTTTACCATGTCATAATGGAGCCCATGATAAACTTTTACACACACTTAATAATATATAATCTCAGACTTTGTGGGCCTTTGGTCTCCGCTACCATTTGGTTCTAAGACCACAAATCCTGGGCAACCAAAATCCATGGATGATGAAATCCTATTACAGTAGAGTCTGGCTTATCCAACATAAATGGGCCAGCGGAATGTTGGATAAGCGAAAATGTTGGATAATAAGGAGGGATTAAGGAAAAGCTTATTAAACGTCAAATTATGTTATAATTTTACAAATTAAGCACCAAAACATCATGTTTTACAAAAAATCGACAGAAAATAATAATAATAATAATAATAATAATAATAATAATAAACACAACAAGATTACTACACAGCAAACAAGATCACTATTCTGGCTGTTGTATTGGATCACATATCGGAATCTTCCCAAGTGTCTAATACTGTGTGATGTATCTGCGAATAATGTAGGGTGGCCTTTTGCAACTGAGAGATGGCAATTTTGTCAGCGCAGATTGTGTTTAAGTGCAGGTCAAGGTCTTTAGCCACTGCACCGAGTGTGCCAATCACCACTGGGACCATCTTTACTGGTTTGTACCAGAGTCTTTTCAGTTCGATCTTTAAATCCTTGTATTGTGTCAGCTTTTCCAGTTGTTTCTCTTCAATTCTGCAACATTGACAATCTATACTTTGTTTTTTATCCCCACCCGCAGCCAAGCAAAGCTTAAGATGCAGGGGGAGGCAGTTTGAATGACCCATGAAGGAGACAGACTTGGTTGAGGCCAGCTGGTTTGCTGTCCCATGCATGTGAGGGGGCGGAGCAACAAGTGGGAGGAGATTGCTCTGTTTCCCTCTTTCAGTTTGCCTCATGCCAGCGTGACCCACCCTCCCGCCTTATGGACAGTGTGAGTATAGACTGGTTGCACAAGGGCTGGGTAGGATTTTTTCCTCCTCAAGTTTACATTGGGAGTTTTTTCGCCTACCCCACACTGTTTCAGATGGGTGTGGGAATTGGCTTTGGGATGGTGTCATTTAATAGATTTCCTTGAGTCATTAATAAGATTCCAAGGCATGATGAAGGTTAAATAGTCATTGTAGGCACTGTGGCACCCCTGCCTTAGGGGGTGAAGGGGTGGACTCCCACAAAAGTCCCTGTAAGTTTCATAAAATGGGAGCTATCCTTGGGGCTGGATTGGGCTTCATACTCTTAAAAAAACCCTGCGGCTTGGGAGAAAGCACCCTCAGGATGGCCTTCCAACTATGATCAGCCGAAAGTTGCAGCCAAAAAATTTTGATTGGCCTTCGGGATCCTTGGTGCACACATGTCCTTGGAGGTGGTCAGAGGGGGTGACACCTCTGCTCACTAGGTGGTCATTAATCCATTAGTTACATTGTACATGTCTACAGATTTTCTCTTCATAGGTTATTACGAGTTCTTTCAATAAATTGGTCAGAAAATGGCCTTTTAGATCCATTTTCTTATGTCTGGTCTCTTTATTTCATGGTGGGAGTTCGAACACGATTGTGAGGTCAGGAGTATTGTGCTCCAAAACTCTGAATTCAGAAGTCCCAGAGTAGTTTGGCATGTTCATTTTCTGTAACTTTTTCCAGCTTGTGATCCCACCAGTTCTTTGTCGCAGGCAGATGGTATGTGTTCCAATGAATCATCTGAGCAACGGTGTTGTGCCTCTGCTTGTAGTTTGTCTGTGCAATCTTCTTGCAGCAGCTGAGGATGTGATCTATCATTTTGTTTGCTTCCTATTATTATTATTATTATTATTATTATTATTATTATTATTTTACTGACACAAAAACACACAACATGTGACAACAAACGAGATATGTTGTTGTTGTTGTTGTTGTTGTTGTTGTTATTGTTATACCATTTTGATACTGTAAAACCCGTTTCTGGAAATTGATACTCCATTGCAGGTTTTCCCCCTTTAGCTAAATCAATCTTCCATCTTCCAAGATATTCTATCATTACTTCATCCCTCCCTTTGAATTTTTCTGTTTTAAACTGCCACAGCAAACACATTTTTAAAAGCAACAACAATGAATCAACAAGTCACAAGCAATTTGTTGTTTACTGTATCTTAGAGTCTGTAAAAGGCGTGAAATAAAAAAGGCGTGAAATAAATATGCTTTAAGTTCTTCTTGAAGTGGGCCATAATTTTGCAGCTGATCTCAGGTCTCTAGTCAGCATTGTTGTTTTTTTTTTAAACCCAACCCTAAACACATCCTTTTTTAAAAAAAGTTCACATACCAGAAAGAAAGAAAGAATGAAAGAAAGAAAGAAATGGCTTTCATGTGCAGTAAATAAAAGTAAGACATGCTCAGGTATAAAGCTGTAGCCATCAAATTCGTTCTTTTCGGCTGCTGTAACAGTGTGATTGCTTTTATGATTGTATCCGTCATGCTGTCAAAAATGAAATCTTATCTTCACTCATTACTAAATATACAAAGGGCTGGGATTTCCACTTGGCAAATGCTCCTGTTTACCTGAAGGCTTGAGCTGTACCTGCGCTTTGATAAAAGTTCATTTACAGCTGTTTGCCGAGATAGATTCAGCTTTTAAAAATCCTTAAACTGCTTGAGTTTATAAGCCAGGGTTCGCTCTGAATTGCAGGCGGGGCCTCGGTTTGGGAAAGGGAAATTAAAGAAGGGCAGGAAAGAAATGGAAGGATGAAGCCTACCATCACTTAAATTCTTTTATAGCTCATTTTGTACTTAACGCATGTTATGCACATTACATGATGCACGGGAGGCAGAAACAATTTGCAAAGACTTCAAACTGTTTTGAAAGAGACTTTAATTCTCATTGTGTCTCCATGTATTTTTGTTTTCACAATGTTCCTTCTGGTTCTAAAATGATTTTGCAAATTTGTGACAACATGCAACAACCTTTTGACAACCCTGCAAGGTAGGCTAATGTGTCTACAGGGAAATTACTGTCTAATTTCTGTGTACGAACCCACACGATCTCTTCGATCATCTTGAGAGGCCCTACTCGCGCTCCCACCTGCATCGCATGTGTGATTGGTGGGGACGAGAGAGAGGGCCTTCTCGGTGGTGGCCCCTTGACTCTGGAACTCACTTTCTAAGGACATCAGGCATGCCCCAACTCTGGCAGTTTTTAGGAGGAGCTTGAAAACATGGTTGTTCCAGTGTGCCTTCCCAGAATAATAAACCCTTAGCATTA